>NC_134718.1:4370096-4686196 GCF_049634645.1 Pelodiscus sinensis | reverse complement strand
GAAAAACTTTTCCGTTAAAAGTATTTGCGCAAAAAAAAGGCAGTCTAGACGCAGCCTTTGGGTTGACATCAGCTTATAATAATAAAGCTTTTAAAATCAGATAAATACTTCTGTGTTTGTGTCCATTGTCCATGTCTAAACCCATTGCTCTGAATTTGTTACCCACTTGACTAGAGGGCATGAAAGGCAGCTCTTGACCAGCAAGTTGCCAGAGGGTGACAATGTCAAAATCCTGGCACAGGAATCAGGGCAGACAGATAACAGTTAACACAGAGGGACTGGGGGACCCAGATCCCCCCTCACCAGTCACCACTGCTTAGACAGTACACTTATAAAAGCTGTAAATCAATGGTCTCCAAAGTGGGGTGCGTGAGATGCTCCGAAGGGACGCATGCCACCACGCAACAGCTGAGAGGGGAGACGCCAGGTTCGCAAGACAGCCAAGGGAGTGCATGCGCGGCGTGTTCAAACCCCCGCGCAACAGCTGAGAGGGGAGACACCTGGGCGTGCTGTGACATCACAGCCCAGGACTTTCAAACTGCGCAGCCCAGCTCCAGGCCCGGCACGTGGTCTGGGGCCACAGAAGCAGCTGCGGCCAGGCCCAATCACAGACTCAAACTGGAAGGGAGGGGGTAGGGGTGCAGGAAAAATAGGGGGAAAGGGTGGGAGAGGAAGGGGCTTGTGCTGAGGGGAGGGGGACAGGTCAGGAGAAGAAAGGGGAAGGCACCCAGGGACAGCGTGGAGGAGAGAAATGCCAGGGGGCCAAGTGCAGCCAATGAGGAAAAGCGCAGGAGGGGAGGTGTCAGTAGGAGGAGGGGACAGGGTGATGCTGGGAGAGGAGAGAGAAAGGGCACTGGGGGCTAGAGGCGGGAGGGGCAGGTGCTGGGATAAGGCTTGAAAGAAGGGGTGGGCATGAGGAAGCCGGAGATGGAGCAAGTCATGTGTGAGGGCACAGGGGCATGAGGGGAATAGGGGAAGAGAGAGTGGTGAGGGGGTGGGCATCAGGGAAAAGATGGCAAAGGGGGCAGGGGCAGTGAGGGAAGGGGGAGGCACCAGGAGTGTGCAGGGGTAAGGGAAGGTGCAGGTGCCAGGGGGTGAAGCAGAAGGGCAGACACCTGCAGGGGAGGGACCAGCACCAGAGGAAAGGGGCAGGGCAGGTGTGTAGAGGGAGCTAGCTCACATGATCAGAATGGCTGCACTGGAGGAGAGAAGGGCTGGTGGAGGGGGGCAGGTCGCAGGAGGGCTGAGGGCAGTGAGAAGGGCAGGAGTCAGGACAGCAGAGGAGGGTGAGGGGTTGGGGGCACAGGCATCAGGGGAGCTGATGGAACAAGGGGAGGAGACATGGCAGCAGAGGGGAAAGGGAGAGGTTTATACAATATTTATTAATAGCTTGGGTGCCACAGTGGCACATCCACACAAGCCACATGAACTCAGTACTGGTGCACAACACAAAATTCATTCTGCTCATGGGAGGAAACCAAGGGAACACTTCCCCCAGCCTCTCCGCCCCCGAGTTAATATCACACACATTGGGTTAATGCAATTGCAGGTTAGTTGCATGAGGGGGTTTGGTGGGGGCCAAACTAATCCCTGTTGGTAGGAGGATGGTGGGAAAAGTCATTAGAGAGGAGTCACATGACACCTTTTACTTCTGGTCATGTGTCCATTTTGCCCTGAGTGTGTTACCTCCTGAGGCCTGGCTAATGGGAGTCAGGGGGTGTGGCTAATGGGGGTCAAAGAGTAAATTTAAAAATATATAAATAAATAAATATACATATATTGGGGGTGCATGCTCAAATAGTTTTTACTGATAGGGGTGCGCGATCAAAAAAGTTTGGAGCCCACTGCTGTAAATAACACATTGGGAGGGGTTTGCAAGTGCTTTGGACCACAAGCTAAATACAATTCAACAGCGTAAAGCTCCTACAAAAAAAGCAAACCTCAGTGTTGTAAGCAAGACACAAGAAGTAATTTGTGTGCTGTACTCCATGCTGATTAATCCTCAACTGGCACACTGGGAGAAAAGTCTGAAATATGACCACAATCACTGGGCCTACACAAATTTGCTAGATCTGGTAACAAATTAGTGTTTTACAATAGCAGTTTTTTTACACTTGACTACGTAACTGCTCCCTGTAGAACTGTACTACTTCAGTAGCAATGTCTTAGAATTATGCTGACCACGTGTCCCCTTTTTTCCAGGATTGTCCTGAATTTAAATGCTCTGTACTGGTGTCCCATCAAGTAATGAAATGTCCCAGAAAGCCCTACCAGACATTTCACTACTTGATGGGACACTGGTGCAGTGCAGCAGCCTCTTCCGCCTCCCCTGCACCAGGGCACGTAGGGCAGCTGGATCGGCTTCCACATGGTCCCTTCCTCTCTCTCTCTCCCCTGCCTCCCCTTGTGGGACTGCCTCTGCCATGCAGGGACCTGATCTGGCAGCCCTGCCTCCTTCTCCTCCAGGCCACCTTGGAGTCCAGCGGGAGCCACACGAAGCCTGGCTGGGGCGCTGTGGGGCAAGGCACGCTAAGCTCAGCAGGTGCCAGGACTGGAAGTGGGGCTGCCCAAGGTGCTACAGTCCGGATCCCTGTGGGCAATCCAGACCAAGCTGAAGTTAAGTGGCAGCTGGCAAGAGGCACGTTCCAGTGAGGCTGCCCCAGCTGGAATGCGCCTCGCGCAAATGCTGCGTGACTCCAGCTGGAGTCAGGGCCGCCTGTGGGGACTGGACTGCAGCACTAAAAATAGCACCGCAGGCAGCCCCAGCTCCAGCTGGAGCCAACGGGCAGCCGCACAAAGCATGTTCCAGCCAGGGTAGACTCAGCAGGATGTACCTTGCGTGGCTGCCACTTGACTCCAGCTGGAGCTGGGGCCACCCACAGGGATTGGACTGCGGCACTAAAATAATACTGCGGGAAATATTACCACCCCGGGAACAGCTGGGGCCTTCTGGGGCCAGACCGCAGGCTCCAGCTCCACAACCTGGAAGGCAGAAGGTGAGAGAAGGGGGGCAGGGAGAGGAAGAGGTTTGTGTTGAAGGGAGGGGGGCAAGGCAGGAGAAAAAAGGGGCAGAAACCAAGGGGCAGGGTGGAGGACAGAGAAATGCCAGGGGGCCAAGAGAAGACAATGAGGAAAAGGATGGGAGGGGACAGGGTGAAGCTGGGAGAGGAAAGGGGAAGGACAATGGGGGAAAGAGGGCTGAAGAGGAGAGGGGAGGAGGGGGTGCCTGGAGAAAAAGCATTGAAAGGAGGGGTGGACATGAGGAAGGCAGGGGATGGAGCAAGTCATGTGTGAGGACACAGAGGGACGTGAGGAAAACTGGGGCAAAGGTGGTGAGGGAGTGGGCAAGGAGGGCAGGGGCAGTCAGGGAAGGGGGAGACACCAGGAAGATGCAGGGGTAAGGGAAGGTGCAGGTGCCAGGGGATTCTGGAGGTGAAGCACAAGGGCAGACATGTGGAGGGGAGGGACGGGCACCAGAGGAGAGAGGGAGCAACAGATGCCCAGAGTGGGGCTAGAGGAGTGCGCACTGGGGGAAGAGAAGAGCAGGTTCGGGGGCAGGGGGACAGGTCTCAGGAGGGCTGAGGAGAGTGAGAAGGGCAGGAGTCAGGACAGCAGAGGAGGGTGAGGAGTGGGGACATCAGGCACCAGGGGAGCAGATGGGGATAGAGAAGGGGCATCAAACATGGCATCAAAGGGAAAAGGGAGAGGTTTATAAGATATTTATTAATAACTTGTGTGCCACAGTGGCACACGTCCAAACAAATGAACATGAACTCAATAGTAGTGCACAAGACAAAATTCACTCTGCTCATGGGAGGAAAATTTTAGAGGGAACAAACACTTCCTTTAACCTCTCCCCCCACCTCAAATTAATGCAATGAAAATTGGGTTAATGCAATTGTAGGATGGTTGCATGAGGGATCCTGTAACAGCCAAACCCATCCTTAGTGGTAGGAGGACAGTGGGAAGAATTCTTAGAGGGGTCACAGACACCCTTTACTTCTTGTCATGTGTCCATCTTGACCCCGACAGTACTACCTCAAGGGCTGTGACTTCTTGTGGCAGGGAGTATGGCTAGCACGGTGGTGGTGGTGGTGGTTTCAGGGGGGTCAGAGGCATGGCTAAGGGGGGCCGTGATTAATGTGCCCCTAATTTTGGTTCAAAAAATATGGTCACCATATTTATAACAGCACAGGGAGCAGTTCTACATAAAGAAATGCACGGAAGTGCTATCTGTAGGGTTGTGCTACTTCCCAGAGCAATGTATCTTACAGGAGCAGTTCTACATAACGAAATGCACGGAAGTGCTATCTGTAGGGCTGTGCTACTTCCGAGAGCAATGTATCTCACCGGAGCAGTTCTACATAAAGCAATGCACGGAAGTGCTATCTGTAGGGCTGTGCTACTTCCCAGAGCAATGTATCTTACAGGAGCAGTTCTACGTAACGAAATGCACGGAAGTGCTATCTGTAGGGCTGTGCTACTTCCCAGAGCAATGTATCTCACAGGAGCAGTTCTACATAAAGCAATGCACGGAAGTGCTATCTGTAGGGCTGTGCTACTTCCCAGAGCAATGTATCTCACCGGAGCAGTTCTACATAACGCAATGCACGGAAGCGCTATCTGTAGGGCTGTGCTACTTCCGAGAGCAATGTATCTCACCGGAGCAGTTCTACATAACGAAATGCACGGAAGTGCTATCTGTAGGGCTGTGCTACTTCCCAGAGCAATGTATCTCACCGGAGCAGTTCTACATAAAGCAATGCACGGAAGTGCTATCTGTAGGGCTGTGCTACTTCCCAGAGCAATGTATCTTACCGGAGCAGTTCTACATAACGAAATGCACGGAAGTGCTATCTGTAGGGCTGTGCTACTTCCCAGAGCAATGTATCTCACAGGAGCAGTTCTACATAAAGCAATGCACGGAAGTGCTATCTGTAGGGCTGTGCTACTTCCCAGAGCAATGTATCTCACCGGAGCAGTTCTACATAAAGCAATGCACGGAAGTGCTATCTGTAGGGCTGTGCTACTTCCCAGAGCAATGCATCTCACCGGAGCAGTTCTACATAAGAAATGCACGGAAGTGCTATCTGTAGGACTGTGCTACTTCCCAGAGCAATGTATCTCACAGGAGCAGTTCTACATAAAGCAATGCACGGAAGTGCTATCTGTAGGGCTGTGCTACTTCCCAGAGCAATGTATCTTACCGGAGCAGTTCTACATAACGAAATGCACGGAAGTGCTATCTGTAGGGCTGTGCTACTTCCCAGAGCAATGTATCTCACCGGAGCAGTTCTACATAAAGAAATGCACGGAAGTGCTATCTGTAGGGCTGTGCTACTTCCCAGAGCAATGGATCTCCCAGGAGCAGTTCTACATAAAGAAATGCACGGAAGTGCTATCTGTAGGACTGTGCTACTTCCCAGAGCAATGTATCTCCCAGGAGCAGTTCTACATAAAGAAATGCACGGAAGTGCTATCTGTAGGACTGTGCTACTTCCCAGAGCAATGTATCTTACCGGAGCAGTTCTACATAAAGCAATGCACGGAAGTGCTATCTGTAGGGCTGTGCTACTTCCCAGAGCAATGTATCTCACCGGAGCAGTTCTACATAAAGCAATGCACGGAAGTGCTATCTGTAGGACTGTGCTACTTCCCAGAGCAATGTATCTCACAGGAGCAGTTCTACATAAAGCAATGCACGGAAGTGCTATCTGTAGGACTGTGCTACTTCCCAGAGCAATGTATCTCACAGGAGCAGTTCTACATAAAGCAATGCACGGAAGCGCTATCTGTAGGGCTGTGCTACTTCCCAGAGCAATGCATCTCACAGGAGCAGTTCTACATAAAGCAATGCACGGAAGTGCTATCTGTAGGGCTGTGCTACTTCCCAGAGCAATGCATCTCCCAGGAGCAGTTCTACATAAAGCAATGCACGGAAGTGCTATCTGTAGGGCTGTGCTACTTCCCAGAGCAATGTATCTCACAGGAGCAGTTCTACATAAAGCAATGCACGGAAATGCTATCTGTAGGGCTGTGCTACTTCCCAGAGCAATGCATCTCACAGGAGCAGTTCTACATAACGAAATGCACGGAAGTGCTATCTGTAGGGCTGTGCTACTTCCCAGAGCAATGTATCTCCCAGGAGCAGTTCTACATAAAGCAATGCACGGAAGTGCTATCTGTAGGGCTGTGCTACTTCCCAGAGCAATGTATCTTACCGGAGCAGTTCTACATAAAGCAATGCACGGAAGTGCTATCTGTAGGGCTGTGCTACTTCCCAGAGCAATGCATCTCCCAGGAGCAGTTCTACATAAAGCAATGCACGGAAGTGCTATCTGTAGGGCTGTGCTACTTCCCAGAGCAATGCATCTCCCAGGAGCAGTTCTACATAAAGCAATGCACGGAAGTGCTATCTGTAGGGCTGTGCTACTTCCCAGAGCAATGTATCTTACCGGAGCAGTTCTACATAACGAAATGCACGGAAGTGCTATCTGTAGGGCTGTGCTACTTCCCAGAGCAATGTATCTCACAGGAGCAGTTCTACATAAAGCAATGCACGGAAGTGCTATCTGTAGGGCTGTGCTACTTCCCAGAGCAATGTATCTCACCGGAGCAGTTCTACATAAAGCAATGCACGGAAGTGCTATCTGTAGGGCTGTGCTACTTCCCAGAGCAATGTATCTTACAGGAGCAGTTCTACATAACGAAATGCACGGAAGTGCTATCTGTAGGGCTGTGCTACTTCCCAGAGCAATGTATCTCACAGGAGCAGTTCTACATAAAGCAATGCACGGAAGTGCTATCTGTAGGGCTGTGCTACTTCCCAGAGCAATGCATCTCCCAGGAGCAGTTCTACATAAAGCAATGCACGGAAGTGCTATCTGTAGGGCTGTGCTACTTCCCAGAGCAATGTATCTCACCGGAGCAGTTCTACATAACGCAATGCACGGAAGCGCTATCTGTAGGGCTGTGCTACTTCCCAGAGCAATGTATCTCAGCGGAGCAGTTCTACATAACGAAATGCACGGAAGTGCTATCTGTAGGGCTGTGCTACTTCCCAGAGCAATGCATCTCCCAGGAGCAGTTCTACATAAAGCAATGCACGGAAGTGCTATCTGTAGGGCTGTGCTACTTCCCAGAGCAATGTATCTCCCAGGAGCAGTTCTACATAAAGCAATGCACGGAAGTGCTATCTGTAGGGCTGTGCTACTTCCCAGAGCAATGTATCTCACAGGAGCAGTTCTACATAAAGCAATGCACGGAAGTGCTATCTGTAGGGCTGTGCTACTTCCCAGAGCAATGCATCTCCCAGGAGCAGTTCTACATAAAGCAATGCACGGAAGTGCTATCTGTAGGGCTGTGCTACTTCCCAGAGCAATGCATCTCCCAGGAGCAGTTCTACATAAAGCAATGCACGGAAGTGCTATCTGTAGGGCTGTGCTACTTCCCAGAGCAATGCATCTCACAGGAGCAGTTCTACATAAAGCAATGCACGGAAGTGCTATCTGTAGGGCTGTGCTACTTCCCAGAGCAATGCATCTCCCAGGAGCAGTTCTACATAAAGCAATGCACGGAAGTGCTATCTGTAGGGCTGTGCTACTTCCCAGAGCAATGCATCTCACCGGAGCAGTTCTACATAACGCAATGCACGGAAGCGCTATCTGTAGGGCTGTGCTACTTCCGAGAGCAATGTATCTCACCGGAGCAGTTCTACATAACGAAATGCACGGAAGTGCTATCTGTAGGGCTGTGCTACTTCCCAGAGCAATGCATCTCCCAGGAGCAGTTCTACATAAAGCAATGCACGGAAGTGCTATCTGTAGGGCTGTGCTACTTCCCAGAGCAATGTATCTCCCAGGAGCAGTTCTACATAAAGCAATGCACGGAAGTGCTATCTGTAGGGCTGTGCTACTTCCCAGAGCAATGCATCTCCCAGGAGCAGTTCTACATAAAGCAATGCACGGAAGTGCTATCTGTAGGGCTGTGCTACTTCCCAGAGCAATGCATCTCCCAGGAGCAGTTCTACATAAAGCAATGCACGGAAGTGCTATCTGTAGGGCTGTGCTACTTCCCAGAGCAATGTATCTCACCGGAGCAGTTCTACATAAAGCAATGCACGGAAGTGCTATCTGTAGGGCTGTGCTACTTCCCAGAGCAATGCATCTCACAGGAGCAGTTCTACATAAAGCAATGCACGGAAGTGCTATCTGTAGGGCTGTGCTACTTCCCAGAGCAATGCATCTCACAGGAGCAGTTCTACATAAAGCAATGCACGGAAGTGCTATCTGTAGGGCTGTGCTACTTCCCAGAGCAATGCATCTCACAGGAGCAGTTCTACATAAAGCAATGCACGGAAGTGCTATCTGTAGGGCTGTGCTACTTCCCAGAGCAATGTATCTCCCAGGAGCAGTTCTACATAAAGCAATGCACGGAAGTGCTATCTGTAGGGCTGTGCTACTTCCCAGAGCAATGTATCTCCCAGGAGCAGTTCTACATAAAGCAATGCACGGAAGCGCTATCTGTAGGGCTGTGCTACTTCCCAGAGCAATGCATCTCACAGGAGCAGTTCTACATAAAGCAATGCACGGAAGTGCTATCTGTAGGGCTGTGCTACTTCCCAGAGCAATGTATCTCCCAGGAGCAGTTCTACATAAAGCAATGCACGGAAGTGCTATCTGTAGGGCTGTGCTACTTCCCAGAGCAATGTATCTCACAGGAGCAGTTCTACATAAAGCAATGCACGGAAGTGCTATCTGTAGGGCTGTGCTACTTCCCAGAGCAATGTATCTCACCGGAGCAGTTCTACATAACGCAATGCACGGAAGCGCTATCTGTAGGGCTGTGCTACTTCCGAGAGCAATGTATCTCACCGGAGCAGTTCTACATAACGAAATGCACGGAAGTGCTATCTGTAGGGCTGTGCTACTTCCCAGAGCAATGCATCTCCCAGGAGCAGTTCTACATAAAGCAATGCACGGAAGTGCTATCTGTAGGGCTGTGCTACTTCCCAGAGCAATGTATCTCCCAGGAGCAGTTCTACATAAAGCAATGCACGGAAGTGCTATCTGTAGGGCTGTGCTACTTCCCAGAGCAATGCATCTCCCAGGAGCAGTTCTACATAAAGCAATGCACGGAAGTGCTATCTGTAGGGCTGTGCTACTTCCCAGAGCAATGCATCTCCCAGGAGCAGTTCTACATAAAGCAATGCACGGAAGTGCTATCTGTAGGGCTGTGCTACTTCCCAGAGCAATGTATCTCACCGGAGCAGTTCTACATAAAGCAATGCACGGAAGTGCTATCTGTAGGGCTGTGCTACTTCCCAGAGCAATGCATCTCACAGGAGCAGTTCTACATAAAGCAATGCACGGAAGTGCTATCTGTAGGGCTGTGCTACTTCCCAGAGCAATGCATCTCACAGGAGCAGTTCTACATAAAGCAATGCACGGAAGTGCTATCTGTAGGGCTGTGCTACTTCCCAGAGCAATGCATCTCACAGGAGCAGTTCTACATAAAGCAATGCACGGAAGTGCTATCTGTAGGGCTGTGCTACTTCCCAGAGCAATGCATCTCCCAGGAGCAGTTCTACATAAAGCAATGCACGGAAGTGCTATCTGTAGGGCTGTGCTACTTCCCAGAGCAATGTATCTCCCAGGAGCAGTTCTACATAAAGCAATGCACGGAAGTGCTATCTGTAGGGCTGTGCTACTTCCCAGAGCAATGCATCTCCCAGGAGCAGTTCTACATAAAGCAATGCACGGAAGTGCTATCTGTAGGGCTGTGCTACTTCCCAGAGCAATGCATCTCCCAGGAGCAGTTCTACATAAAGCAATGCACGGAAGTGCTATCTGTAGGGCTGTGCTACTTCCCAGAGCAATGTATCTCACCGGAGCAGTTCTACATAAAGCAATGCACGGAAGTGCTATCTGTAGGGCTGTGCTACTTCCCAGAGCAATGCATCTCACAGGAGCAGTTCTACATAAAGCAATGCACGGAAGTGCTATCTGTAGGGCTGTGCTACTTCCCAGAGCAATGCATCTCACAGGAGCAGTTCTACATAAAGCAATGCACGGAAGTGCTATCTGTAGGGCTGTGCTACTTCCCAGAGCAATGCATCTCACAGGAGCAGTTCTACATAAAGCAATGCACGGAAGTGCTATCTGTAGGGCTGTGCTACTTCCCAGAGCAATGTATCTCCCAGGAGCAGTTCTACATAAAGCAATGCACGGAAGTGCTATCTGTAGGGCTGTGCTACTTCCCAGAGCAATGTATCTCCCAGGAGCAGTTCTACATAAAGCAATGCACGGAAGCGCTATCTGTAGGGCTGTGCTACTTCCCAGAGCAATGCATCTCACAGGAGCAGTTCTACATAAAGCAATGCACGGAAGTGCTATCTGTAGGGCTGTGCTACTTCCCAGAGCAATGTATCTCCCAGGAGCAGTTCTACATAAAGCAATGCACGGAAGTGCTATCTGTAGGGCTGTGCTACTTCCCAGAGCAATGTATCTCACAGGAGCAGTTCTACATAAAGCAATGCACGGAAGTGCTATCTGTAGGGCTGTGCTACTTCCCAGAGCAATGTATCTCACCGGAGCAGTTCTACATAAAGCAATGCACGGAAGTGCTATCTGTAGGGCTGTGCTACTTCCCAGAGCAATGTATCTCACCGGAGCAGTTCTACATAAAGCAATGCACGGAAGTGCTATCTGTAGGGCTGTGCTACTTCCCAGAGCAATGCATCTCCCAGGAGCAGTTCTACATAAAGCAATGCACGGAAGTGCTATCTGTAGGGCTGTGCTACTTCCCAGAGCAATGTATCTCCCAGGAGCAGTTCTACATAAAGCAATGCACGGAAGTGCTATCTGTAGGGCTGTGCTACTTCCCAGAGCAATGCATCTCCCAGGAGCAGTTCTACATAAAGCAATGCACGGAAGTGCTATCTGTAGGGCTGTGCTACTTCCCAGAGCAATGCATCTCCCAGGAGCAGTTCTACATAAAGCAATGCACGGAAGTGCTATCTGTAGGGCTGTGCTACTTCCCAGAGCAATGCATCTCCCAGGAGCAGTTCTACATAAAGCAATGCACGGAAGTGCTATCTGTAGGGCTGTGCTACTTCCCAGAGCAATGCATCTCCCAGGAGCAGTTCTACATAAAGCAATGCACGGAAGTGCTATCTGTAGGGCTGTGCTACTTCCCAGAGCAATGCATCTCCCAGGAGCAGTTCTACATAAAGCAATGCACGGAAGTGCTATCTGTAGGGCTGTGCTACTTCCCAGAGCAATGCATCTCACAGGAGCAGTTCTACATAAAGCAATGCACGGAAGTGCTATCTGTAGGGCTGTGCTACTTCCCAGAGCAATGCATCTCCCAGGAGCAGTTCTACATAAAGCAATGCACGGAAGTGCTATCTGTAGGGCTGTGCTACTTCCCAGAGCAATGTATCTCACAGGAGCAGTTCTACATAAAGCAATGCACGGAAGTGCTATCTGTAGGGCTGTGCTACTTCCCAGAGCAATGTATCTCACCGGAGCAGTTCTACATAAAGCAATGCACGGAAGTGCTATCTGTAGGGCTGTGCTACTTCCCAGAGCAATGCATCTCACCGGAGCAGTTCTACATAAGAAATGCACGGAAGTGCTATCTGTAGGACTGTGCTACTTCCCAGAGCAATGTATCTCACAGGAGCAGTTCTACATAAAGCAATGCACGGAAGTGCTATCTGTAGGGCTGTGCTACTTCCCAGAGCAATGTATCTTACCGGAGCAGTTCTACATAACGAAATGCACGGAAGTGCTATCTGTAGGGCTGTGCTACTTCCCAGAGCAATGTATCTCACCGGAGCAGTTCTACATAAAGAAATGCACGGAAGTGCTATCTGTAGGGCTGTGCTACTTCCCAGAGCAATGGATCTCCCAGGAGCAGTTCTACATAAAGAAATGCACGGAAGTGCTATCTGTAGGACTGTGCTACTTCCCAGAGCAATGTATCTCCCAGGAGCAGTTCTACATAAAGAAATGCACGGAAGTGCTATCTGTAGGACTGTGCTACTTCCCAGAGCAATGTATCTTACCGGAGCAGTTCTACATAAAGCAATGCACGGAAGTGCTATCTGTAGGGCTGTGCTACTTCCCAGAGCAATGTATCTCACCGGAGCAGTTCTACATAAAGCAATGCACGGAAGTGCTATCTGTAGGACTGTGCTACTTCCCAGAGCAATGTATCTCACAGGAGCAGTTCTACATAAAGCAATGCACGGAAGTGCTATCTGTAGGACTGTGCTACTTCCCAGAGCAATGTATCTCACAGGAGCAGTTCTACATAAAGCAATGCACGGAAGCGCTATCTGTAGGGCTGTGCTACTTCCCAGAGCAATGCATCTCACAGGAGCAGTTCTACATAAAGCAATGCACGGAAGTGCTATCTGTAGGGCTGTGCTACTTCCCAGAGCAATGCATCTCCCAGGAGCAGTTCTACATAAAGCAATGCACGGAAGTGCTATCTGTAGGGCTGTGCTACTTCCCAGAGCAATGTATCTCACAGGAGCAGTTCTACATAAAGCAATGCACGGAAATGCTATCTGTAGGGCTGTGCTACTTCCCAGAGCAATGCATCTCACAGGAGCAGTTCTACATAACGAAATGCACGGAAGTGCTATCTGTAGGGCTGTGCTACTTCCCAGAGCAATGTATCTCCCAGGAGCAGTTCTACATAAAGCAATGCACGGAAGTGCTATCTGTAGGGCTGTGCTACTTCCCAGAGCAATGTATCTTACCGGAGCAGTTCTACATAAAGCAATGCACGGAAGTGCTATCTGTAGGGCTGTGCTACTTCCCAGAGCAATGCATCTCCCAGGAGCAGTTCTACATAAAGCAATGCACGGAAGTGCTATCTGTAGGGCTGTGCTACTTCCCAGAGCAATGCATCTCCCAGGAGCAGTTCTACATAAAGCAATGCACGGAAGTGCTATCTGTAGGGCTGTGCTACTTCCCAGAGCAATGTATCTTACCGGAGCAGTTCTACATAACGAAATGCACGGAAGTGCTATCTGTAGGGCTGTGCTACTTCCCAGAGCAATGTATCTCACAGGAGCAGTTCTACATAAAGCAATGCACGGAAGTGCTATCTGTAGGGCTGTGCTACTTCCCAGAGCAATGTATCTCACCGGAGCAGTTCTACATAAAGCAATGCACGGAAGTGCTATCTGTAGGGCTGTGCTACTTCCCAGAGCAATGTATCTTACAGGAGCAGTTCTACATAACGAAATGCACGGAAGTGCTATCTGTAGGGCTGTGCTACTTCCCAGAGCAATGTATCTCACAGGAGCAGTTCTACATAAAGCAATGCACGGAAGTGCTATCTGTAGGGCTGTGCTACTTCCCAGAGCAATGCATCTCCCAGGAGCAGTTCTACATAAAGCAATGCACGGAAGTGCTATCTGTAGGGCTGTGCTACTTCCCAGAGCAATGTATCTCACCGGAGCAGTTCTACATAACGCAATGCACGGAAGCGCTATCTGTAGGGCTGTGCTACTTCCCAGAGCAATGTATCTCAGCGGAGCAGTTCTACATAACGAAATGCACGGAAGTGCTATCTGTAGGGCTGTGCTACTTCCCAGAGCAATGCATCTCCCAGGAGCAGTTCTACATAAAGCAATGCACGGAAGTGCTATCTGTAGGGCTGTGCTACTTCCCAGAGCAATGTATCTCCCAGGAGCAGTTCTACATAAAGCAATGCACGGAAGTGCTATCTGTAGGGCTGTGCTACTTCCCAGAGCAATGTATCTCACAGGAGCAGTTCTACATAAAGCAATGCACGGAAGTGCTATCTGTAGGGCTGTGCTACTTCCCAGAGCAATGCATCTCCCAGGAGCAGTTCTACATAAAGCAATGCACGGAAGTGCTATCTGTAGGGCTGTGCTACTTCCCAGAGCAATGCATCTCCCAGGAGCAGTTCTACATAAAGCAATGCACGGAAGTGCTATCTGTAGGGCTGTGCTACTTCCCAGAGCAATGCATCTCACAGGAGCAGTTCTACATAAAGCAATGCACGGAAGTGCTATCTGTAGGGCTGTGCTACTTCCCAGAGCAATGCATCTCCCAGGAGCAGTTCTACATAAAGCAATGCACGGAAGTGCTATCTGTAGGGCTGTGCTACTTCCCAGAGCAATGCATCTCACCGGAGCAGTTCTACATAACGCAATGCACGGAAGCGCTATCTGTAGGGCTGTGCTACTTCCGAGAGCAATGTATCTCACCGGAGCAGTTCTACATAACGAAATGCACGGAAGTGCTATCTGTAGGGCTGTGCTACTTCCCAGAGCAATGCATCTCCCAGGAGCAGTTCTACATAAAGCAATGCACGGAAGTGCTATCTGTAGGGCTGTGCTACTTCCCAGAGCAATGTATCTCCCAGGAGCAGTTCTACATAAAGCAATGCACGGAAGTGCTATCTGTAGGGCTGTGCTACTTCCCAGAGCAATGCATCTCCCAGGAGCAGTTCTACATAAAGCAATGCACGGAAGTGCTATCTGTAGGGCTGTGCTACTTCCCAGAGCAATGCATCTCCCAGGAGCAGTTCTACATAAAGCAATGCACGGAAGTGCTATCTGTAGGGCTGTGCTACTTCCCAGAGCAATGTATCTCACCGGAGCAGTTCTACATAAAGCAATGCACGGAAGTGCTATCTGTAGGGCTGTGCTACTTCCCAGAGCAATGCATCTCACAGGAGCAGTTCTACATAAAGCAATGCACGGAAGTGCTATCTGTAGGGCTGTGCTACTTCCCAGAGCAATGCATCTCACAGGAGCAGTTCTACATAAAGCAATGCACGGAAGTGCTATCTGTAGGGCTGTGCTACTTCCCAGAGCAATGCATCTCACAGGAGCAGTTCTACATAAAGCAATGCACGGAAGTGCTATCTGTAGGGCTGTGCTACTTCCCAGAGCAATGTATCTCCCAGGAGCAGTTCTACATAAAGCAATGCACGGAAGTGCTATCTGTAGGGCTGTGCTACTTCCCAGAGCAATGTATCTCCCAGGAGCAGTTCTACATAAAGCAATGCACGGAAGCGCTATCTGTAGGGCTGTGCTACTTCCCAGAGCAATGCATCTCACAGGAGCAGTTCTACATAAAGCAATGCACGGAAGTGCTATCTGTAGGGCTGTGCTACTTCCCAGAGCAATGTATCTCCCAGGAGCAGTTCTACATAAAGCAATGCACGGAAGTGCTATCTGTAGGGCTGTGCTACTTCCCAGAGCAATGTATCTCACAGGAGCAGTTCTACATAAAGCAATGCACGGAAGTGCTATCTGTAGGGCTGTGCTACTTCCCAGAGCAATGTATCTCACCGGAGCAGTTCTACATAAAGCAATGCACGGAAGTGCTATCTGTAGGGCTGTGCTACTTCCCAGAGCAATGCATCTCCCAGGAGCAGTTCTACATAAAGCAATGCACGGAAGTGCTATCTGTAGGGCTGTGCTACTTCCCAGAGCAATGTATCTCCCAGGAGCAGTTCTACATAAAGCAATGCACGGAAGTGCTATCTGTAGGGCTGTGCTACTTCCCAGAGCAATGCATCTCCCAGGAGCAGTTCTACATAAAGCAATGCACGGAAGTGCTATCTGTAGGGCTGTGCTACTTCCCAGAGCAATGCATCTCCCAGGAGCAGTTCTACATAAAGCAATGCACGGAAGTGCTATCTGTAGGGCTGTGCTACTTCCCAGAGCAATGCATCTCCCAGGAGCAGTTCTACATAAAGCAATGCACGGAAGTGCTATCTGTAGGGCTGTGCTACTTCCCAGAGCAATGCATCTCCCAGGAGCAGTTCTACATAAAGCAATGCACGGAAGTGCTATCTGTAGGGCTGTGCTACTTCCCAGAGCAATGTATCTCACAGGAGCAGTTCTACATAAAGCAATGCACGGAAGTGCTATCTGTAGGGCTGTGCTACTTCCCAGAGCAATGCATCTCCCAGGAGCAGTTCTACATAAAGCAATGCACGGAAGCGCTATCTGTAGGGCTGTGCTACTTCCCAGAGCAATGTATCTCACAGGAGCAGTTCTACATAAAGCAATGCACGGAAGTGCTATCTGTAGGGCTGTGCTACTTCCCAGAGCAATGCATCTCCCAGGAGCAGTTCTACATAAAGCAATGCACGGAAGCGCTATCTGTAGGGCTGTGCTACTTCCCAGAGCAATGCATCTCCCAGGAGCAGTTCTACATAAAGCAATGCACGGAAGCGCTATCTGTAGGGCTGTGCTACTTCCCAGAGCAATGTATCTCCCAGGAGCAGTTCTACATAAAGCAATGCACGGAAGTGCTATCTGTAGGGCTGTGCTACTTCCCAGAGCAATGCATCTCCCAGGAGCAGTTCTACATAAAGCAATGCACGGAAGTGCTATCTGTAGGGCTGTGCTACTTCCCAGAGCAATGCATCTCCCAGGAGCAGTGCCTTGCACCTGCCAATCAGACGCTGCAGCCCGCAGCGCACTCCTCCAGGCGGCAGCTCTGTGGCCTGCGCTCGTTCCGGGAGCGGGTCTCCCAGCAGGTCCCTACGACGCGAATCAAGGTGCTGCCGAGCACAGTCCGACAGGGGCGCTGCGGGGTCAGGGCGGGGCGCTGCCCCTGTCCCTAGGCTGCTTCCTCCAATCCCCTCCCTGCACAGGGGGCTAAGGCCCAGGCTGCAGGGACGTTGAGGATTGGGCCGGGCGGGTCTCCAGGGGGCCGGGCGGGGCGCTCTAGCCCGGACTTGCCGGTATCAAACCTACCGGAGCAGACAGCACGAAGGAAACTACAACTCCCAGGATACATCGCAGCACAAGCCCAGTTCCCCGGCATGGCAGGTCGGCGTCCAGCCTGCTGATATCACTTCCTCTTTCGTCACTTCCGCTTTGCAAATAGAAGCTTTGAAGAAAACGTCTCCTGCCCAATCAGGAAGCGCCGTGCACGCACTGGCTGCTGGGAGATCTAGTCCAGAGCACGCTGCATTTCCTGTACGTCATTATAGCACCCTTTCCCTCCGCCTTTCAGAAAGCCGCTCCCGCCCCACTGGGCTGCGGGGAACGCCCAGGCCGGAGGCAACATACAGCGGAGGCGGCAGGAATCCGGGCTCCCGGCCGTTTGGGGCCGGACGCCTCTGGGTTGGGAGCCTGTAACCCCGTAGGAGCCGTGGGCAGCAGTGGGAGGGGCTATAAGGGGTGTCAGGCCGCCTGGGTACCCGCGGGGGGAGGGGGGAGCTGAATCCTGGTGACCGGAGGCGGGTGGGATCAGGAGGTGAAGTCAGCAAAGTGACAGCTCATTGGCCGCCAATTTAGGCAACAAAGTGACAGCTGCTGTGGCGCCAGCTCAGTCACCAAAGCGATAGTTCATTGGCTGCCACCTCCGTTAGCAAGGGCATAGCCCATTGGCCACGATCTCAGTGAGTAAATGACAGCTCATTGGCCGCCAGCTCCGTTAGCAAGGGCATAGCCCATTGGCCACGATCTCGGTGAGTAAATGACAGCTCATTGGCCGCCAGCTCCGTTAGCAAGGGCATAGCCCATTGGCCACGATCTCGGTGAGTAAATGACAGCTCATTGGCCGCCAGCTCCGTTAGCAAGGGCATAGCCCATTGGCCACGATCTCGGTGAGTAAATGACAGCTCATTGGCCGCCAGCTCCGTTAGCAAGGGCATAGCCCATTGGCCACGATCTCAGTGAGTAAATGACAGCTCATTGGCCGCCAGCTCCGTTAGCAAGGGCATAGCCCATTGGCCACGATCTCGGTGAGTAAATGACAGCTCATTGGCCGCCAGCTCCGTTAGCAAGGGCATAGCCCATTGGCCACGATCTCAGTGAGTAAATGACAGCTCATTGGCCGCCAGCTCCGTTAGCAAGGGCATAGCCCATTGGCCACGATCTCGGTGAGTAAATGACAGCTCATTGGCTGCCACCTCCGTTAGCAAGGGCATAGCCCATTGGCCACGATCTCGGTGAGTAAATGACAGCTCATTGGCCGCCAGCTCTGCCAGTAAAATGAGTTAATTGGCCATGACCTGGTAAGTAAAGAGAAAGCTCATTGGCCGCCAGCTCAGTCAGCGAAGTGACAGCTCATTGGCCGCCAGCTCTGCCAGTAAACACAAGCAGGCGCCGCATCGTTCCGCGGGGTGGGCTGGCCGCGGTCTCCACTGCTGGGCTCAGACAGCAGGAGGCGGCAGCACGTGGCCTCGCTCTGCTCGCTGGAGGCAGGCCCGGGGCTGTGACCGCACGAGGCAGCCGCTCGCCCCGCGCCCGCACTAGCCGCTTCTCCCTCGGGCACCGGAAATAGCGACGCCGGCTCCAGCCGCCCCTCAGGCTGCGTCCAGGCCGCACGCGGAACTTCGAAAGGGCGTCCAGGCCGCACGCGGAACTTCGAAAGGGCGTCCGGGCCGCACGCGGATCTTCGAAAGGGCGTCCAGGCCGCCCGCGGATCTTCCGAAAGAGCAAGCCGCTTTTTCGACAGAAAGCACCCAGCGAGTCTGGATGCTCTTTCGAGGAAGCCCTATTTACATTCAAGAACGCCTTCTTTCAAAAGAGGCACTTTCGAAAGAAGGCGTTCTTCCTCGTAGAATTAGGTTTACCGCCGTCGAAAGAAAAGCCGCGTTCTTTCGATTTAATTTCGAAAGAACGCGGCTTGAGTCTGGACGCAGGTGAAGTTTTTTCGAAAAAACCCCTGAGTCTGGACACAGCCTTATTGGGAACTGTTTCTCGAAATAAACCACCGGCGATGGCTTGAAAGGGGTGTATTTCGAAACTGGTGCTGTGTAGAGGCGCCATATTTCAAAATAAGCTATTTCTAAATAGATCCAAGATAAGATACACAATTTGCATGGCACAAAGTATGTATCTTATTTCAAGTTTAGAGTGCTGTGTAGACACACCCTCATAACAACTGCCTGCAGAGAGAGCTGGGTGGGGGGAAATCAGCAATATATAGCCCTAAGAACAAGGTTGGTTCCCCTTCGCTTTTCCTAAATGCCACACACTCCTTCCCCACCTTTCAGAGGGGTAGCCGTGTTAGTCTGAATCTGCAAAAGCGACGAGGAGTCCTGTGGCACCTTATAGACTAACTGAAGTGTAGGAGCATAAGCTTTCGTGGGCAAAGACCCAGTTTATGACGAAGTGGGTCTTTGCCCACGAAAGCTTATGCTCCTACACTTCAGTTAGTCTATAAGGTGCCACAGGACTCCTCGTCGCTTCCCCACCTTGTGCAACATACTTTCAAGGTGATCACTCACCCAATACATGCCAGGTTCCCAATATATCCACACTGTTTACACTACAAATGTGGATCCCACTCCCAAAATGTATTCAAGTTTTATGGTACTGCCATGCTAAATCTGCTCCCCTGGCTCTCCCGAGGAAGCCTGCTGTCAAGAGACCAACACTGATTTTTAATTAGTACATCACTTAATGATTCCCTGTGGTTTCCAGCTGATGCCATCCAAGAGCTTGCTCATATTCTGGCATTTGGCTGTTGGGTTGACAATTGCATAAACTGTGGGATTCTAGCAAAAGAATTTTACTTATTTGCTTGGTTTAGGAATCTAGGAATGTGGTGCTGCTCTGAAGGGCTGTATTTTCATACTTGGGATGTTATTGCAAAGATAAAAATTCTGTTAGGCAATTTTAAGGGCAATTTCTATTTGGTAAAAACCTTATTTACTGAAAGAAATGCTGTAGTAGTATGGTTACTGGGACTACAAAACTTCTTTCCTCGTGCATGAAGCAAGAAGTTAAAATTAGAACTTTGCACATTTTGTTCCAATGTTGGTACTGGTTTAATTTCTCTTATGTGGAGGTGAGTTGTTTAAGGCTATTTTGGATTAATTAGTTTTTTAATTAGAAGTGGATTTTTAAATTGAGATTTGCTGGATTGGAATGGTTGATATTTAGTATCAATTCTGATGTATTTCTGTACATTTTTTTACAGTTTTTGCCTGTATTCAAATTGCTTTAAGGCTTTTTACATGGTTTTAATGGTGCAGTTTACTTATGTTATTTTGTCATCCTTCTGTAGACCTTTTTTGATAAAATGTTGAAATAATTGATTTATGGCATTTGTTTTTAGTTAAAAATAATTGTTCTGGATGTTTGGATTTCTAATAAATCATTGTTTGCAGCTTCACATGTTGTTTACATTTCGATTTTTGGTGGGATAGTTAAGAGGACTGTGGACTTAATGCTAAAATCTGGGCAGATTTAGATTATTTAGAAGGACAGAGTAAAACCTGTTTATTATTTCATTTTAACCCCTGGTCTGCTGATAGACAGATGAGCCTGGCCTTTACCTGAGAAGGAACTGAGTCATGGCCTTTTCAAGTGGGCTGCATCTAGACTGTCATGATTTTCCGCAAATGCTTTTAATGGAAAAGTTTTTCCGTTAAAAGCATTTGTGGAAAAGAGTGTCTAGATTGGCACGGACGCTTTTGCGGAAAAGCGTCCGTGCCAATCTAGATGCGGTTTTGCGCAAGAAAGCCCCGATCGCCATTTTTGCCATCGGGGCTTTTTTGCACAAAACGGTTCTCAGCTGTCTACACTGGCCCTCTTGCACAAAAGTATTTGCGCAAGAGGGCTTTTTCCCCGAATGGGAGAGTCATTGTATTTGCGGAAGAACACTGATAATCTTACACTAGATCGTCAGTGTTGTTGCGCAAATTTAAAGTGGCCAGTGTAGACAGCTGGCAAGTTTTTCCGCAAAAGCAGATGATTTTGCAGAAAAACTTGCCAGTCTAGACAAAGCCATGGGGTGTTTGGGGGGGGGGGGTTGAGCTGGGTTGGGGGTGGAGCGTCCCTCTTCCAGGTGGCAGGTTCCTTGAGCACATGCACAGTTTAACTATGCAGCACTAACTCTGCAGCTGCATGGCTGTGCAGCTTACAGGGAACTTGGAACGGAGCAGAAAGAAGGCCTTAAGCCCATTTAAAATCAGGCAATTTATCCAAAATCCTTTTCTTCATCCGTTGGTCCCTGGAGAATCCACTTTGAACTAGTCCATACGAATATCTCTAGGGGGTGGCTTCAAAGGCCAGATAGCCAGAGGCATTGAGTTAGCATACTCACTCCTCTTAGAGAAAGTGACATGTGATCTCACCATATATACTGAAGCACAAACATATTAAACTTAGTTCAGTAAGATGTAAATCCATTCACTAAGGTTTGCCCAGAATATGGTAGCATCTATAACAGTAAACTCTAATGGAGAAGCAGCAGGAGGACAGAGCAAAAGTGATCATCAAGAGTTTTAATCATGGTGTGATGGGATTCCCCTGGGGTGCAGCATGGGATTCTGGGACTGCTGTATCCTCTTAACTCTCCCCAGCCTGGGATCTGTCGCACAATGCTTTGTTGTGGACCAGCCGTAACCCCTACAGGAGCTATTATCACTCAGCACTAGTGCATGTGAAGTCTAACGCCCAGACAGATTGCAGGAATGTCCCCAGAGCCACCCATGAATCACTTGAGTAAGTCACCAGCCAAATCTGCCCTTTGCTCTTAGTACAGCACTTCAGGAATAGACCATCTAATTTATTGAGTCACTACTTTATTGAGTCAATGGAAAGTGGACATCACCTGCTTTTGTTAAATCTGAGGGTACATCTAGACTACATGCCTCTGTCGCCAGAGGCATGTAGATTAGGCTTCCAGACATAGTAAAATGAAGCAGCGATTTAAATAATCGCTGCTTCATTTAAATTTACATGGCTGCCGCGCTGAGCCGACAAACAGCTGATCAGCTGTTTGTTGGCTCAGTGCGATAGTCTGGACACGCGGGTGGCGACATCAAAGGTATTTGTCGACCACCCAGGTAAACCTCATCCCAGGAGGGATGCCACACAGACTTGCCACACAGTTCATACAAACTCACTGGTAAAGGTAAATGCCTACAAGAAGGCTATGTCTACACTCGCGGCTTCTTGCGCAACTATGGCAGTTCTTGCGCAAGAATCCACAGAGTGTCCACATGGCCCATCCGCTCTTGCGCAAGGAAATTTACAGTACGGTGTGGTAAGAGAGGGCTTCTTGCGCAAGAGCAATGCTCTTTTTTAACAGGTGTAAGCCCTTTTGTGCAGGAGCTCTTGCGCAAGAGGTCAGTGTGGACGCTCGGTCGGAGTTTCTTGCGCAAGAAAGTCCTATGGCTAAAATGGCCATCAGAGCTTTCTTGCGCAAGAGAATGTCCACACTGCCATGGATGCTCTTGCGCAAAAGCACAGCTGTTGGATGTGTTCTTGCGCAAGAAGCCGCTAATGTAGACATAGCCGAAGTGTATTGACTGCAAAGATAGAATTTAAGTGAATACAAATGTCAGGCAAAAACAGTAGTTACCAAAAGAAAATCTGCTATATATTTGAGAGAGTTTGTCTGTGTGTGAGCAAGCAAGTCTCTGTCTGTCTGACTGTTCAAGAACTCATCCTAAATGGCTAGAGTTAGGACCACCAAATTTGGGATACAGCTTCTTCTTATCATAGCTTAAAGCTGGGTAAGGTTTTAAGTGCCAGGACAATGGGATGTGCCTGGAATGCTTGCAGGGAGCTGTGAGGATCATGCTGGGTGTAGTATGTGGAGACCCACTGCCCACCTCCTCCCAACATGTGCACAGAGCCACATAGACCTGTCCTTAAACATACACAAAATACACAGTTGCATAGGGGAGAATACGCAGCCTACCGTGACCCAGAAGCACAGGACCCACTGTGTGAAATTAGCTTAATCACAAAATGTACATCTATGATAGATTTGATGCTAATATTAATGCTAACTTTTGTCACTGATGTATTGCTGATACTAAAAACTGTAAAAATGTACTATGTGCATGATATTTTGGAAAAAAACCATGCTCATATTAAAAATGATACATACGGACTTTGTTAAGACCTTGTGATATTGATATTTCAAAGATAGTGTCTGTAACCAGTCTTGTCTTTTCTCCTCTGAAAAATGCCATTACAGACCTAATGTGCTATATGAAAGATGTGATGGGGCATTCCACATGCTTTATGAAAGTATGCTTGATCTGAACAGGTCATAACTGAGATATGCTTTATGCAAGATGATTCATGTAACATAATTGAAAAGGTTATGATCATCCTATTTCTATACACACATAACTTCTGTTTCTGGAGTTAGGAATATGAACTATAGGTTGACATAACACATGTGTTCCTGCTGAGTGAAGCCTATTACCTGCACTTCAGGAACAACAATGAAAAAGCTGGATATAGTCAGATGAGGACCTGAAACAAAAGCTCAGGTAGCATAGGCCTGGTTTGAGGCCTGGCAATCAATGGACAAAATTTGGCTAACAAAGCAAAGCTAAGCTGTGAGCAAGAGCAGGTCCCTGCTCACAGAACTTGGCACAAACAGGGCTGAGTGCGCAAAATACTAATTGTAATAGGCCCACGTGCAGAACAGTAATTGGTACTGGTCATAAGTTGAAAGCACATTCCAAAAGGATGGAACCACCAGCTCATTAAAAAAGACCTTGGTACCCACACTCCCCACAGATATAGACCCCAGTTCAGGAAAGGGTTTAGACCGACTGCATGATGGATAGAGATGTTCTAATGGAACCACAAGATACAGCGTGATGGGTGGTATCTAAGTAGCATCAGCGGGTGACAACCTGACACGTCAGGAGTGATGTGTAACTTGTTTGTACCTATATATAAAGTGGGGTCTTGGAGGGGCAGTCTCTGTCCATTATGGGGGCAGGGAGGTCTCCCACTGACTGAGCGGAGTCCATTGTTATGGATACATATGCGCAGTGGTTCAGTAGAGTCTACTGACAACTCTTACTGTACTTAGCTTAACAAGAAACCTGTCCGAGTGCCTTCAATCCTTATCTGATTTGTGGTCTTTGGGGGCTCTCTTGGGCGTCTGCTGTGTTGACTAATTGCGCAAGTCAACAGCACACATCACTGAGTACACGTGCATGCAGCTTTCAGGTTATCATCACTGCTGGAGCAGGAGACCTGTCAGGACACCATGACAGTAAATTCTGACCTACTCCATCGGTGAACCTACCACACTGGACAGTGCTGAAGGCCCATCAGCAAGAGACAATGAACTGTAAAAGAGCCTAACCTTCCTGGGAACCTGTGGGTCAGAGTAACAGTTTGCACACTCACCGGCGCAGCGCCTCCTGCTAGTCAATCTGGAAGTTAGTTCTGTTCCTCAGCACAGTGTCCTCTTTTGGCCGGTGTTTCGCCCATCGTCGCTCTCTGCTCTGATGTCTCCGGCATCTACAAGCCTGAACCAAGATCTTTGCAATTACTGAGTATATTGGATTCCCAGAATTTTGGCAACAGAATTGCCGGAATCCTGGGCAGGAGGTGGGGGAAGCTACATGCTTCAGAAGGGGCAGGGCCTCAGGCAGAAGGGTGGGGCTGGGGCTAGCTGTAATATATCAGGTCGGGTCTGGGAACCACTGAGGGAGTCCATTCAGGGTGAATTGTTCAAAACCAGGGCTACTTACAGCCCACGACTGGAGTCCTTTCCTATATAGACAACAAACCAGTCATACAGAGCACTTCAGCTGCTAATCTGGCCAACGAGAAGCCTCACAAGCAAAACCTCTGAGACACCCCAGTTTTACCTATGCCGGAACCAGACCTATACCTTACACACAGGTGACAGGTTATAAAACCCAATCTCACCAACTCCGAACAGGTTCTCCCAGTCCCAAAAGACCAGCCTCAATCCTAGGTCAATTTATGCCTCAGGATCTTATCCAAAAGAGCACGCTGGGCCAATCCTTTAGAATTTAAAATCCATAGGTTTATTAATAAAAGAAAGAAAAAGGTTGAGAGTGAGATTGTTAAAGAGAATACATTACATACATCAATCACCAAGTTCTTGATGAAGACTTTTAGCAGAGATGTTGTAAATTGCTTGTTTAAAAGTCTCTAGTGTACATCCTATGTCAGGATAGGTCTGTGAATCCTTCCTGGCTCTCTCTCCATAGCAAGGATGCATCTGGAATCAGGAGCAGGATTGAAGACAAGATGGAAGCAGCTTCATAGCATTTTTATATTCCTTGTGCTTTCCAAACTGGAGCTGATCACATGATGAAGTGACCTGTCTGTGTTTCACATGCAAGTAGCCATGATGCACTGGCTAGTCTGCAGGTTTCCAGATGCATTCGTCTGGTGTGTATTGGCCACTTTGAGAGCCATTGTCCATGAAGCATTGATAGTTAGCACAGCCTTTCACCGAATAAAGACTCCTTTCAATATGCAGTCCAGGCCCATTGCTCCCTCCCAGACAGAGAACATTTAAAATACAAGAACAGAGCCCATATTCATGACTTCACATACAAAAATATACAAAAGTATATGAGTAGCACACAAAGAATCAATAGCGCATAAGCTTTCGTTTGACACTTCACATGGCCTACTTTGTACAGAACTTGGAGACAGCACCACCCATGGATGCAACAGTGACAGCTGCCTGGGAGTCTGGTGGCCATTTAAAGGGCTTGGGGCTCCCGCCACCAGCACTGTCGCAGTAGCTGCCGGGAGCCCCGGGCCCTTTGTAATCACTGGACCCCGGGGCAACTTCCCTCTTTTCCCCTCATTGGCAGACCTGTTGGTTCCTTTAAACTTCTTTCTTTCTTTCTTTCTTTCTTTAGCACTAAGGCTGTGTCTACACTGGCATGAATTTCCGGAAATGCTTAAAACAGAATAGTTTTCCTTATAAGTATTTCTGGAAAAAGAGCGTCTACTTTGGCAGGCTGCTTTTCCAGAAAAGCCCTTTTTCCGGAAAAGCATCTGTGGCCAATGTAGATGCGCTTTTCCGGAAAAGAGCCCCGATCGTCATTTTCGCGATTGGGTCTTTTTTCCGGAAAAGACTACTGGGCTGTCTACACTGGCCCTTTTCCGGAACAGTGTTCCGGAATAAGGACTTATGCCCGAGCGGGAGCAGCGTAGCTTTTCCGGAATAGCGGCTGATTTTGTGCAGTAGAGCGTCGTTGCTTTTCTGGAAATTCAAGGGCCAGTATAGACAGCTCACAGCTTATTCCGGAATAGCGGCTGATTTTGTACAGTAGAGCGTCGTTGCTTTTCTGGAAATTCAAGGGCCAGTATAGACAGCTCACAGCTTATTCCGGAAAAGCGGCTGATTTTCCGGAATAAGTGGCCCAGTGTAGACACAGCCTAAAGGATTAGCAACTTTATGATTTGGGGATAGGATCTGAGTTGTACATTGACCTGGGTCTGTGCCTGGTCCTTTTGGATCAGAAGGTGGTGATGAGTGGTAAAGAACCACTTATCTCTGAATCCAGTGTTTTTGATGGTGATATAAGATTGGAATACCTCAAGAAACTGCACTGATGACTTCTTGTTAGCCACTGTGGTGAGATATAAGTTTATTTTTTTGGCAGGTCTGATATCTCTCACAGGAGAATAATCAATCGCATTTAGGAGTACAGCTTCCTATCTCTCAGCAGTTTATTCTGAATTTTGTATTTTCAGCTATGTCCCATGAAGACACCTTTACAGACCACACCAAGCTGCAAAAGAGACAGACACTGAAATCAGCTCTACGTGGGAAGACTCTGTTTGGGAACTGCCCAGCACTCAAGAACCCACCCAAGTGTAAAGCCCGACACAGTATTGTCTTGCAGTGCACAGATATCTATGCAGCATAAACATGTGAGATCTTCCCCCCTCTCAATGTGAAGGAAGATATGAACAGCTTTCCCTACTCCCCCCCCCCCCCCAGTTATGAATTCCACAGACTGGTTTTTGAATAAACAAAAACACGTCTTAACTACAAAAGGTAGATTTTAAGTGATTATAAGGGATAGCAAAAAGATCAAAGCTGATTACTAAGCAAATAAAATAAATATGCAAACTAAAGTTAATAGACTAAATAAACTGATTACAAGGAGTAATTTCTTACCCTAAATGTTGTTTTAAGGATGTCACAGAGTATCTTGCAGACAAATTGCTCCTGCTTGAAGCTTAAAATTCCAGTCTCTCTCTCAAGGGGCAACCCCGGCTCAGTACTTCCTCCCCCCACCCCTTTTTATTTGTTTCTAGCGTCATCCTAGGTGGATATTTAGTCAAGAAAGACCCTGGATTAATTCACTCCCAGACTCAATAAGATTTACATATGATGGGAATTCTTTGTTTCCCACTTTGATCCCCATCCCTGCTAGTGGAAAACATACTAGCAGTCCAAGATGGAATCCAATCCCATGTGACATGATCACATGGTCCTGCATCCCAGGAAAGTGGGAGAGTAACATCTTCAGAGTCCTATAGTTTGTCCTAATGGCCCATCCAGGCTGATTCTATACTGTCTGGTGCACGTTCCCCAGGTGCAATTACTTTTTGAATTTATACATAGTCAATATTCCTAACTTCAGATACAGGAATGAAACATACATACAAATAGGACATTCACATTCAGTAAATCATAATCTTTCCAAAGATATCTCACCTTGCATAAAATACATCTTAGTAATGCCATATTCATATAATAAGTATATCTCTATGATGAATACAGGGCATAGTGCCATACTTCTCACTGAAATTATAGTGTTACCATATTTTTGGAAATCAGGTCTAAGATGGGTATTTCAGATGAGGCACTCAGAATTTAAAAATTTATCCTGCAGCTTCCCAGTGCTTTCGCCCTGTTCCTATTTGTCTCTCTGGGACAAGAATCTGGACTCAAGCACATTTTTTAATAAAAATATGAAGATCAATTGTAGTCCATAATAGCACTTTTATTAAGCTCTTTACCTTTGTATCAGATTGCATCCTGGGAGGAGAAATACACAGTATGTTACTGGGTATAAATTTATTTATTGCTAGAAATGTAGGAATATACCTCATATAACTTAACAACAAAAGATTGATAATTCATTTTATAAAAGCTATACAAAAATTCATTTAAGTGTAAAATTACCAGTTCATAATACTGTTTATTGTAACACATATGCCCCAATTCTCACTGGGATGTTGATTCACAGCCCATGCAGTCTTCCTGGAGTCAGCGAGATCAGTGTGAATTAATGTAAGGTTTGGCCCACTGCATTTATGAAGACACAATGATTATTCACAGAATAATCAAGATATAAACCTCCCCAGCTCTGGATAAAGCTGGCTAGACATACACTGACTCACTGAAAACCAGAATGGCAGCTACGTTTGTTGCACAGCTGAAAGATCTATCATTGCACCTTCTTTTGGGTGTTTTCATTTCTGAATGCTCAATCTGAAACACTTTGGATCCAATTTTTAGAGGTACTGAGTTTCCATAGCTTTATATGAGTTGTCTTGGAATTGTAGGGGTGCAGCACCTTTGAAGAGCAAAGTGTCTCAAGATGCTGCTCCTCCTTTCCCCCAGATTAGAGAGCACGCTTGGAATTTTTGGCCTGTATGTCCAAAGAAGTTCTGATAAATAATAGCTGTTTCACCTCAGGTCATTGTTATAACAAAATTCTTTATAAAATGTTCTCAAGTGTTTGCATTAGAAATGGGCTAAAACCAGCTGAAAATTGGAATAAGTTTGGATCCAGACCTGTGTTTACTGGGTTCTAAATCCAGATAAGATCCCTGAATTAAAGATCCTCTTCCTCTCCAAGCCTGGATCCTGTCTTGATCTGACTTTTGCAGTTTGGATCCAGTTTTAGCTTGGCTAGGTTGCTTTATTTACACTTTTGGCTCTGCACTGGGGCAGCAATACTGGTAGTATGCTGAGAGATCCTGTCCTCCAGGGTGTTCTAGCCCAGTGTTGTAGAACTAAGAGGTTCCCAATAGCTCAGATGAACAGAAGAAATACACTCAATCTTCTGCAGAATTATTCAAACTCTGACTCTTTTGAAGTTTGTCTAACACTGTAGTTTGTGGAGCTTCAGGGGGTAGCTGAGTTAGAAAGAGTGGGCTGTGCCCACGAAAGGTCATGATACCATCTACGAAGTGCATCTGACGAAGTGGGTCTTTGCCCACGAAAGCTTATGCTCCTACACTTCAGTTAGTCTATAAGGTGCCACAGGACTCCTTGTCGCTTTTGCAAATTCAGACTAACACAGCTACCCCTCTGATACTTGATACCATCTACATGTTTTGTTAATCTATAAGGTGCGACCAGACCATTTGTTTTTTTTACTGTAGTTTCTGAGACTGTCCTAGGGTTCTGGACAGATGTGAAGTTGGAGCTTTAGTTAACAGTAACTTGACTCTGGAAACTTTGTTTGCTAAACAGCTCAGCCAAGGCCATCCTTAGGCATATGCAGCATACATGGCTGCATAAGGCATCACTACATAAGACTGAAGGAATTGGGCTTGTTTAGTTTGGAAAAGAGAAGACTGAGAGGGACATGAGAGCAGTTTTCAGATATCTAAAAGGGTGTCACAGGGAGGAGGGGGAAAATTGTTCTCCTTGGCCTCTGATGATAGGACAAGAAGCAATGGGCTTAAACTGCAGCAAGGCAAGTTTAGGTTAGACATTAGGAAAAAGTTCCTTCCTGTCAGGATGGTTAAACTCTGGAGTAAATTGCCTAGGGAGATTTTTAAGAGCAGGCTGGACAGACATGTCAGGGATGATCTAGACCGTGTTTGGTCCTGCTGTGAGGGCAGGGGACTGGACTTGATGATCTCTTGAGGTCCCTTCCAGTTGTAGAGTTCTATGATTCTATGAGTTGGAGCACCTGTGATGGTGTGTTAGTAGGGCCCTATGCTGCTTATGCCTAAGGCCACCGAAGGATGTGGGCAGAGCCAGTTCCAGTGGCCCCAATTCCCTGACCCCTGACTCCACCTCTCAGCCTGCCACTGTGGCTAGCTGCACCACATGGGCCGCCTGCTCTCTCCCCTGCCAGCCTCTTTGCCCTGCTCCTGCCCCCCCCCCCTGATCCCATCCCCCGCAGCTCTGAGTGCAGCCTCCAGCCCTCTGAGGAATGGCCACCCCCTCCCCCAGCAGAAAATGGAGACTGCAGGTGCTCAGGATGCTTAGGGCACCAAAAATCATAATACCACCCCTGAGCTCAGCTGCCTTACTCCAATTTAGCAGACAGAATTTTCACCTGTTTTGGGTAAGTCCTCATAGCAAAAATGAGGATTTATAGCACATGCATAGAGATACGGCTGTTGTCATGGCTTCAGTGGCCTTTTAAACCATGGTCTGTGTCCTCTGTATCTGTTAAAGGTGGGCAACAGATGGGTGGCAAGAATGCAGCCTCCAAACTGCTGGGCACAGCCTATCCAGGAGATCACAGGCAGAAGACTTACAGGCCTTAACTGAATAAAGAACTACTGTGGCTTGTAATAGAGACTTAAAACTTTCCTTTCCATCCCCAATCTCCCTACTAATCTAACTTTCCCAGGAGTTTCAGAGAAGTAGTCGTGTTAGCCTATAACTGAAAAAACTTTAAAAAGCAGGGAATAGTCCTGCGCTCATGATCCCATCTACATTTTTGTTAGTCTCTAAGGGTGTGTCTAGATACATGACTCCATCGACGGAGCCATGTAAACTAGTTTACCTGACAGTCAATGAAGCGGGGATTTAAATAATCCCCGCTTCATTAAAATAAAAATGGCCGCCACGCTGTGCCGATAATCAGCTGATCCGGCATAGCGTGGCAGTCTAGACGCAGATCGGTCGATAAGGGAAACCTTTGTCTACCGCTCCCTTATGCCTTGTGAAACTGAAGCCCCCATGTCCTGCAATAGTCTCTGCATGGCTGGTACCCATGGCTGTCTGCATGGGGACCCACTGAATAAGTGAAGCTCCAGATGGAGTTAGAGGCTTACCCACACAAGACTGGGACCTAACAAATCCAGCTTTAGAAAATCTTGGCTGGTGGCTTTGATTAACTTGGTCACTGCATGGGAGCTCCGTAAAACTCCCCATGCTAGTCACTGCTGGGTAGTAATACCCAAAAGTAGAGATAGAAAAAATCCCTTGAGTCTTGTACTAGTGCTCATCTCCAGCAATGTTTACTACATGTAGTCCTGTCTTTGTTTTTCCTTGCGGCACTGGTGTTCTATGACAATCTCATCTATTTCTACTGACTGAAGTCCAGGAGCTCAATAATACATCACAAGCAGGAGGACTTAAGATAGTTTGCATATGACGTTGTATTGAATCTGGCTGGTTACTATTGCTGAGATGGTAAATACATTCCTGCTTTCTAGAATTGTTTTAAGTTCACTTTTACATTCATGTCAATAGCAAACTCTTGTACAGCTGAGCACCCTACCTTCAGCAAATCTTTCTCTTACCTCTCCTCCCCCCCTGCTACCTTGACACAGACCCTGCTGTAGAACATAATCTGCACAATGTATTTTCATGGTGTGCAATGTCATGCCCAGCAGCGCCCCAGCTCATTCATTTCCAAAACAAGAATGTAGGCTGTGGAATGGGGGAGATCAGCAAGCGAGGCAGTCTTCTCCCTGACTTTTCCAATTGCTTTTCTATCACAGACCTAGAGGATGGGCTGAACTTGATTCTATTCAGATTTGAATACAGGGATGCTCTCAAATGCTGAGGGATGTGGTGGAGTCTCCATCACTGGGAATCTTTCAAGCAAGATTGGAAATCACTCTAAAATACACACTCTACTTTAGCAGGTTTAATGCAGGGATTACTGGCTGAGTTTCAGGCCTGAGTTGCACAGGAGGGCAGACACTATGATTAGAATGTTCCTTTCTGGACTTTTACTCCCAATTAGTCTTAATTTTGAAACACAAGCACACAGGCCAGATCCTTAGCTCTTGTCAATGAAGGACAGGTATGGGACTAGGGGTCCAGGGGGTGCTACAGCACGCTCACTACTAAAAGTGTTCCAGCACCACTGAATGAAAGTAGTTCCATGGGCATAGTTATTGGGGCTACTTACAGCAAACATAACTTACACCAGGCTTTGCATCTGGAAACAAATCTTGGTAATGGGCACAAAATACTTTCTCTGCTGGGGGAAGGAAAAAGCCTCCTCTCAGATAACTCTTTTACCTAGGTCCATTGAATTCAGGTGCTCAGAAAGGCCAGATCTTTTCATTCCTTGTGCTTTGCCCCAGAATAATCATGGAGTTCCTCTCCATCTTCCTCTGATCTGAAGTCATAACTTCTGGCCTAAACCAATGGAAAAATACTATTAATGCTGATAGGACTCAAAACATGTGGCTGTATTTTTGTATGTTACACCACACACATCTGAGCTGCATCCAGAGCTGTTATTTTTTCCAGCTCCAGCCTAAGTTTCCAGATCACATGCTGTCAAATATACTTGTGGCAGCATCCAAAAATGCAGACTATAAAACATGTTGCCTGGTCAACAGTCACCGAATAACAAACAGGCAAACATAAGTACCATCTGCAGGAAAACAGACAATATGTTCCCCACATGGGGGGTGGGAGTGACAAACAGAAAATATCAAAATAATATAGGCAGTGAGTTATATGGCCCATGGAGCCCAACACCAGGAATATTCCTGGACAGGGGCTAGGTTCCATCAAAACTCACACCTGCCACCCCTTGCATTCCCTGCCCTCTGCATCCTCCACCGCAGTTCCCCTCCCTTCACTGCCCTATGCACTCCCCCTGCTACCCTGGAGTGATTTAAAATGTCCGGGGCTTGTTGGCAGCACAGCAGGGTTAGAGTGGCTTCTGGCCACTTGCTCACCCTGGCTGCAAGCATGTGTGTCCCTGAGACTGGGGGGGGGGGGGGGGATTTGGGGCATTCTGGGCACCACCAAAACTAGCCAAAGAGAAAGGAAGCTCTTAGGGGGGCACCAGGCTCTCCCTGAGTGGATGAATGACTAGGTTATGCCTTCACTGCTTTGCTGAGGGCCAGATCAAGCGTGCACCATCTGAGTTACCTAGTGATGTGCACTAGGCTATGTGCACAGAGATGAATTTCACCATATGTGAGTAAAGAATCAATATGAAAATTGCAAATACAAAAATCTGCCTGTTTTGGACATTGTGAGGCACTCCACCTTCGTAGCGGGCACAAGCTTGCCTTGGCAGGAGCCCAGCTCTTCCTAGGGAAAGCAACAGGTTCCTTTTCTAATAGAAGAATTCTTTTGTGGATGTGAAAACACCTCAGAGCAGATCATTCATCATAACCAGAACGTGCCCATGAAAGGGGATTTGCTTTGACCTAAGTAGAAAAATAAAACCAAAGCAATTTTCCATTTGCCTGAATAACTCAAATGGGACTGCATGTAAAAAACTACCAGACTTCATCTCCCTGAACTACAGATTAGTAGAGGAAATGAAAATCTAGAGTGCTGCAGTTCAGTATCACAGGAGACTTGACTGTACTTCAGATGCTGAGAAAGTTAGGATAAGGAAAGATCAGATCATCACAGATTTACTATGTTTACAAAAGGTACAAAGGTCTAATGCTCCATTGCCCATAGCTGTGGTCCTAGTACAACTGGTGAAACCCCAGGCATCTGTGAAAGAGCCATGGCCCCAGGGTTTAAAAATATAAAAAGATTTGTGTTGTTCATAAATGCTGGTTAGGCACAGACCCTGCACTTCAGCTAGGGGTGCTCTGTTGAAATGCTAGTCATCTCTTCTTGCCGTGCCATGTCTCCACCTCCATCAGTGGCTGCAAGGAGTGCAGGAAAGTTGTGTGAGTATGTGGGATGGTGGGAGGAATGAGAGTGCAGTGGGAGCTGGAGGTGGGAGGAAAGGGGTCGACAGCAGGCTTGAAGTGGGGAGAGGTATTTAGTGGAAGGAAAGAAAGAAGGTTACAATGTTTGAGAACAGAAGTGGAAAATCAACATATTTCTGGTGTATCCCAGTTCCATCAAAATGAGAGGTACGGTTTGTTCTTGAGCTATCCCAGAATTTCTATTGGGTCATAATCTGGGACCAGTAAGTGCAACAACTGTCTAAGGTCTCTGGGGCCCAATCCTCAGCTGCTTCCATTGCCCTCTGTGAAGCAATGCTGATTTAACACCAGCATAATTCTAATTTGTGGTGCAATTATTGGCACTGTATAGAGTAGGGCAAAGACCAGGTAGAATCTTCCAGTCAGAGAGAGAGAGAGAGAAATAGCCAGAACTCTTTGGAACCCCCAACACAATTTTGGTCCAATTTAAGCCAAGAGTGAAGGTTCAGGCTGATTTGTTTCTTCTCCCAGGCTTATTTGCCCATGCCACCTACTTTAGCTGAAGCTGTTTGATTTTTTCTGCTTTGTATTTGTTTTGGTTATCCAAACAATAGCAGGAAGCTTGTCTGTTGCATGGATTTGGTCCAAGATCAAGTTTTTTCCAGCTGGGAAAGCCATTCTGTAAACCATTAGAAGCCTTTCCAGCTGTAACTATATGTATCCTAATTCAAATATGTTTTTGCATTGTAGGTACACCCTACCTCCAGCAACTCTGGAACACTCCTGAATTACACAGCTGCTCTGCCAGCTGAAAATTGAAAATAGCCAACAATCTTTTCAGCAAACTGCTGTCAATACTACTATGTTCCTAGCTGAAAAAACATGGGCGAGTTGCCCAGTCCCATCCCTAATCCTCTTGCTCTTGTGAGCAAGCTATCCAGGCTGTTCCTCTTACTTAGTTATATATGCAAAGCTACAGAGATTCATTGGAACACATGAAAGAGCTTGAAAAGTTAAAGGAATATCTGTGCAGGGATAACAGCAGTGGTGTCATGCCCAAACTGCATGGTGCTATGTAGAGATATGCAATATAAAGTGTGATGTGTTATTAGTGTCTATCTAAGGGATCAGCACAGGTTATCTAGCAGAGGTAGAAAGCTCTGCTTTCTGCTTTCTCTCTCTCTCTCTCTCTCTCTCTCTCTCTCAGATGAAAGAAAACATTTATGACAACTGTGTTTCTTCCACCCTACATCTTCAAACTGGGTTGGGTGCAACATGAGGTTATCAATATCATTCCTTTTGAAGGGAGACACATAGGGGGACTGAAGGCAGCATACAACTCAAAAAGGTTAGAAATAAAAATTGGTGTATGGGCTGGAATTGAATTAGCCATGGCCAGTTTTACACTTTATATCTCATGAGGAACTATCCAAGAGTCTGAAGATTCCTCTGCCATGCTAGGAAAAAGGGTCTTTTTTACCGTTCTTCAGTTGTATCCAATGGCATTCACTCTGCAGGGCAGGACATCTTTACAAGCTAGGTGGATAGGAGAAGAAACAAAAAACTTTCATCTTTGTCAAAAGTAGCAGCAAACAGCGATGGCTAGAGGAAAAAGTTGCTTTGGTTCAGAAAAGAACTCTCCTGAAACAAGTAGTCTTAGATAAATCTTCATTAAGTCTCCTAACTGCACCGTCTTAATTACAAACCAAAGACTCCTATGAACATCCCAGTCCTGACAGGTGTTACCTGTAGAGCTGTGGGCAGGATCTCTTCAGAGCTGCTGATGAGAGTCCCAACTTGCTCTGGTTCCTCAGCTTGGTTCTCTTCATGAGGCCTCTCATTCTGCTCCAAGTGTGGCTTTCATCCTGGGCAGTGCAAACCAAAGTACAACTTAAGCTGATACTTAGAGAAACTTCCCCATCCTGTGGACAGTACTAAAGTCTGTTTCCAGGAGGACTGCTAAGTACAATTGGTTTTTATTTTATAGGGGAGATTTCTGCTTAAAATACAAACTTTGCTAGAACATCAGAGTTCTTGTTCCTTTAGATGCCAATAAAGGGCTGTCAGTCTCCAGTTCTTTTTTTGAAAAGATTAGTTGTCTAGGTTTAGGACAAACATAGAGATTTCAAATCATGTCCCCTCCTTAATACTCACTCTGCAGTTATGTAGTGTGGCTGGAACATGACATGGAAATAGAGATTCCTGCAAAATCCAGTTAGTTTATACTACTGTCCCTTCCCTCAGTTACATTGCTTTATCTATTTGATAAAGGTAATGTTTTAAAGAGTTTAGGATATGTGGTGGGCAGTGGTAGTGCTGAGGAGCTCTCTCAGGCACATTTCACCTAATTATATCAAGGCAAAATAGTTAGACAAATTTGGTTCTTTGTCCACCTACACCTACCTAGGGATGCTTCAGAAAAAAGTAATCCTAAAAATCACAGCCTGACTACTATCTCATTTCCACTAGTGTTGGCTGCACTGGTATAAATCAGCTGGTTTCCGTAGAGCTGCTGTTGGTTCATACTGATGTAAATGAAATGATAACGCTTTTGCTTTCATATCATCAACCAACACCAATTCAAAACTTCCTTTCTAAATGCTAACTACAATTGGTTCTTATTTTTACAAATACACCTGCTTGTTAATAGTTTTCTCATTCTAAGTTCACATAGAGTAACCCTTTTGTTACTCCTGTTTCAAAAGCCTTGATCATAGAATAGAGAATACCAGAACTGGAAGGGACCTCAAGAGATCTTCAAATCCAGTCCCCTGCCCTCTTGGCAGGAACAAGCACCATCTAGATCATCCCTGATTGATGTCCATCCAACCTGCTCTTCAATATCTCCAGTGATGGAGATTCCACAACCTCCCTAGGCAATTTATTCCAGTGTTTAACCACCCTGACAGTTAGGAAGCTTTTTCCCTTGTTGCAATTTCAGCCCATTGCTTCTTGTCCTAACCGCACCTTGATATCCAACTCCCCTTAGTTGTAAAATTCCCAGAGCCATTGCTGGGAAATCTCTGGAACAGAGGAAAATGTTTCCCATGTTAATTGAAAGGTTCCAGATGTAGTAGAACAGAGAAAGCACCGAATGGCAGTCACCCACGAGTGGAATCAGACTAAGGATGTAAGAAACTAATCAACTAGCGATGCGACTAGTCACTCTCTCTATCAGAGACAGGCAGAAAGGTAGGGGAGCAAGAGCCAGTGGGGGGGGCCAGCTTAAAAGCTGGTTCCCCCCCTGCACCGTCTCCATGGGGGCAGGAGTAGAGGCGCAGCAGAAATGCCGCAAGTGGGGAATGAAGCAGTCTCCGCTTCCACTGCAATTCTGCTTTTGAAAGTGCCGCCGGGGCTCCTGTACATTTCAAGGCTAAGGTGCCCTACAGACTGATCGACGTCAATGGAAAGCCCATCGATTGTTTGATTAGTTAATCAAGCTGAAATCAGTCAACTGTTCATCAGCACGTATCAGTGCTGCACAGCAAGTTTAAGTGGGGAGACTTTATAACTATTCATTTTTCTTATTCAGGGTCTACACAATTTCATACAAAAATCTCCATCTATCATAGGCTCAGATGACTGAAATGTTAGTTTCAGTGATACCAAGTTACCTGTCCTTAAATGAGGCCAGGATAATAGCTAAAATAACCAATCAGCATATTTATTATTATTTATGTATTGGATTATAATGTGAATGTACAGATCATTGTTGCAATCACTGTTATATGTTTGCACCAGATCTTGAACAAGTGGGCCAGGTGAGATGTCTATAGAAAGCTTATGATTTGCTGATTATGTTTATACTACTTGTGTGCATATATAATTTTTGCACTTGTAGATATGAACATTAGCTGTGCATCTATATTTCAAATAAAGCCCCTAGAGTAACACAGAACAGTTAGCCAGCATGTCTGGGAAAGGCTATTCAGGTTGATTCTTGGGACATACTTTTACACAGCGAAAACAATGGGAGTCTGTCCACGTGGCCAAGAGTATATAGAAGGCCCCGGGGTTCCTCCATTTTGTCTTTAATTTGGTTCATCACTCTGATGGATCTCTGCTATCAACTGAAGCCTGAAAGAACTGATGACCTATCCTAACAGAGGATGTATTCCAGAGACGTGATCTATGAGAGCAGATCATTCCATCTCTTCTACAAGCCTCCACCAAGAACTTTACAATTGCTGTATGTATTTTTAGTAATAAATCTTTAGATGTTAGATTCTAAAGGATTGGCACAGCATGCTCTTTTGAGTAAGATCCAAGGTATAAATTGACCTGAGAATATGGCTGGTCTTTTGGGATCAGAAGAACCTGTTCTGATTTAGTGAGACTGATTTTCATAACCTCTTATCTATGTAAGGTGTAGTGCTGGTGGTAGCACAGGAAAAGCTGTAGTGTCTAAGTGGATTGCTTATATGACTTCTCGCAAGCCAATGTGGCAAACAGAAGTGCTCTTTGTGACTGGTCTGGAGCCTTATAATGGAGGACTCTCCAGTCTTGGGCCTTTAAGTAGCCCTGTCTCTAAGCAACTTGCCCTGATTTGACCCTCTCAGCAAAGCCCCCAAAGAACCTTCTGTATTATAATATTGTAGTAGGGTCTGAAGGCCTCAGCTAGGTTGGGGTTCCATTGTATCAGATGCTGTACAAACTAGGGATGTAAGCAGCTAGTCAACACACATTTCAAAGGTGGAACGCCATGCTAGTCCTTATCAAATAATTTAATAGTCAATGGAAATCCCATCGACTATTCGATTAGTTATTTAATCGAAATTTAACATCCTTAGTACAAACAAGGAGTACATGGCAGCCACTGCTCAGAAAATGTCTACATTAGAGAAAGCCCCAATAAAAACCTGCTCAATCTCTTTATTTGTGAGGTCTGCATTGAACAGCTATGTTGTAGTGAAGATGGAGGATGGCTGAGGCAACTCCAGTGAAGAACACTCAGAAGGAGTAACAATGAGCAGACAGAATTGTGGCACTATTGGCTCTATTACTAGATTGTAAACTTTTGGATTGTCTTTTTTTGTTCTGTGTGCATGGCACTTACCACCATGGGCTCCTGAGCCACACCTGGGGCTGCTAGGCACTATGATCAATAGCACATATAATAAATACTGATATTGGAAATAGCACGTGGAAGGGAAATGCATGTAGTGATGCCAGTACTTACCGGAATACTCTTAACAAGGTCAGCCCCCTGAAAACAAAAGTAAAAAAATTAGAATTAGCCAGACCAATGGCTTATCCTATAGAAAGGGCACTCACCTGGGCACATTTCCCCAGCTCTGCCACATGCTCCCTGCTTAACCATTGTTAAGTCAATCCATCTTTCTGTCCCCCATCAGTAAAATGGGGATCATACTCTTTCCTTACACCCACCCTTTGTTTGTCATGTCTATTAGGACTGTGATCTCAAGTATACAGCACCTAGCACATCTTGGTTGGCTCCACCAGGCCCTGCTGACATACCTACAGTAACAAAAGTATATCCAAGCTCTGATTTTTTGCTTTACTTTCACTTTGATTGAGGATGGAGTACTTTTGTGTGACTGCCAAAGATCAGCATGCTGCATTTCCCATTCTGATTGCTGGGGAAACCATGGAAAGGTGAAATGTGATGGTGTGGAAAATGCTGATTGTGCTTTAATGGCATCCACATGTCAATAATAGTAGGATCACCAAACAGTTGTTTAAATCGGCACCTAAATTGTGAGAGCTTGATCCTGCAGCCCACTGAAATTACAGGGCTTCCTCATGTGCTTGAAATTAAGCTTGTGCTTAACTACTTTGCTAGGCTGGGCTAGAGCATTGCAGAATCTTTCAGGTTCAAGCCTCTGCAGCTCATGCAAACAATCTGAACCATGTAGCTGTGACCACTGGGCTGGAAGCTTCCTGCGGGCACACTTTCCTGACAGATTCCCACTGCTTCCTCTCCTCTGTGAAGCTGTAACACTGCAATTACAGTCCCTCATGCAATACCCTAGCCCTTCTAATCCCTGCCAGAACCTGAGTGCCAAGATGCCACAAATAATTGAAAAACACTAGAGAAGAAAAACACCCACTCAGAGTTTCATTGAGTTCACAAGGGTTTGCATTTGGGCTGGAGGCTAACCGTTACACCAGCACATTCTTTACCTCACATCAAAGGTACTGATGTCTTTATTGCAGTCCTGGTGCTTAGCACCCACAGCTCTTAGTGACTCTCATTTTTCAGTCCCTAATTTTTTACAGTCTCCAAAACCCCATCTTGATCCCCTAGCATTTGGCTGATGGTTGCTTCCCTTACTGTCTCAGCCCTGTCATCACAGCCTTGTCAATCTCTCTGAGTGTTAGCTTATCAGTCACCTTTTTCATTGTTGTGTCCATTAGCAGGAAAGCTCGACCATCAGTCAGATTATAGGTATCTCTGAAGTCATTCTCATCATTCCTCCTTTTACTCCACATCTTCCTGAGCCCAAGAACCAGCTGGCTATCTCCAGCATCCAGGGATTTGTCACCTCCTGCAATTCAATGATCAGATTCACACAAATGGCCCAGTAGGGTCCTATGGGCAGCTCTATCAGCTGGCTGTAAAGTCCTAGTCTTGGAAATAAATATTCTTTCCCATTTTAAGTGCCTGAGTTGCTTAAGAGACATCCTAGCTCTGCTGAGGCAGCCCCCTAAGGAACGAGGTACTGTTCTAAGTTAGGGTAAACCCAGACAGCTCCTTCTCCTTCCCCTCCCCCGAGATAGTTTTAGAATCCACTTAGATCTATCCTGGCCCTGTTTAAGTCGATGACAAAGCTTCCCTTGACTTCATGGTCAGAAATCACAAATGTGTGTGTGGGAAGGAGGGAGGAAGGGACACACTGGAACATTTCAGAACCTTAACATTGGAGATAAGACTGGACCAATACCTCAGAGAAAACACCCTTTGGATCAGGGCTGCATTCTGACTTTCATGGGCCCTAGGCACTCCTGCCTTCGTGGGCCCCTTTCTCCATTAAAAAAAAAAATATATTAAAAATTATTTTTGATATAACTTCAAATACTTCAACATTTTATTTTTTTCTGTTTTAGGCAAAATTTAATAGATTTTCGTGGGCCCTAAAAGTTCATTTTTTTCTTCTGATTTTAAAAGAAATTAAAACATTTTTGTGGGCCCCTAAAAGTATCGTGAGCCCTAGGCCCTGTGCCTCCTGTGCCGAATGGATAAGTCGCCCTGCTTTGGATAAGAACATAAGAATGGCCATACTGGGGCAGACCAAAGGTCCAGCCAGCCCAGTATAAGCACTCAATGTGTTACTTTTACTTCTGGCTCAAGTCACACCTCGTCTGGGATATCTTAAGGTGCCCGTGAAGAGCAATGCTAACACACTGGCTAAGGGATGTTGGGTTCCTTGAAAGGACAGTTTATTGAGTGTATTTCCCTTAGCTCCTTTCAGCTTGTATAGATGTTAGCTAACCCATATTAAAACCATAGTATAGACAAGGCAGCGATAGATTTAAAACATATCAGCTGGTCAAGGTTACACTCTAGGTCACCCCATTAGATTTGTTCCAACCAACCAATGTGGTAAAACTACCCAGGGCCTTGTGTACACTAAGGCTACGTCTTCACTACAGTGTTGTTCCGCAAGAAGTCTGTAGCACTAGCTTTTTTGTGCAAAGGCTTCTTGTGCAAGAGCTCGTCCACACATCAAAGCACCTCGCTTTTGCGAGGCTCTTTTGTGCAAGAGAGCGTCCACACTACTGGATGCTCTCCCGCATATAAAAGCCACCCGGAAGCACTTGTAGCTGGGCTAGAGGTCATCAGTTGCTCTTGAGTACTGTTGCTGGAGCCCTCCAGAGCCGCATGCTTAAAGGGACCCCCCTGGACAGCCGCTTCTCTGTCTCTGCTGCCTGCTTGCTAGCCCCTTTGGCAAAGCTAAGCCTCAGTAGCGCCTTCTGTGTTTGCCCTTTGCTCTTTGGGGACCACACAGCTTTCCAACAGTCTGCCCTGCTCTATGGAGCCGGAGCTGCCCCTGGACATGCCACGGACCCCTAGGGCCACGCTGCACTCCCTGCAGTGCCTGCTTTAAGCAGGGGCCCTCTTCCTCATGGAGGTGGACCCCGAGATATTCCTCCTTAACCTCTGTCTAGCTGCAGGTGTTCCACTATGGCTGCCCCTGCCCACCATACCCAGAAGAATCTGGAGGCTGGACACCACCTTGGAGTGGTGAGACCAGCTGGTCATGGAGCGGTGGGACGACCAGCAATGAGTGCAGAACTTCTGCATGCAGAAGGCCACCTTCCACGAGCTCTGTGTCTGGCTGGCACCCGCCCTCCAATGACGCGACACCCACCTGAGGCCCACCATCCCACTCCAAAAGTGGGTCACCATCACTCTCTGGAAGCTGGCCATCCTAGACAGCTACTGCTTGGTGGCACACCAGTTTGGGATGGGGAGGTCCACTGTTGGGGGCCATCCTCTTGCAGGTAAGGACATCACAGGATGCAGCCCCTGCACAGGGGGAGGGAGGGTGTTGCATAAGGGGGACCTTCAGGATGGGGGGGGGACAACTGAGCACTGTCTGGGGTAGGGGGGGAAGCCTTGGCCCTGCGGGCTGGTGCTTTCTCACCCTCACAGAGGCCTGGTGTGTGTGGGGGGTGGCCATGGGCTAACGGGGAGGGGGCTCCTGTAGGGTGGGGTGCCAGGAGGGAGGGGCGGCCATATCCCACTGGGAGCACACAGCTCCTCTCTCAATCTCTGTGTATGTGTTCCTGTCTCTCCTTCTGCAGGTCCTCCGGGCTATCAGCTCACTGCTGCTGTGCAGAGTCATCCGGCTCCAGGACCTGGACACCACCATGGGCAGCTCTGCTGTGCTGGGATTTCCCAACTGCGTGGGAGCCATCGACGGCACGCACATCCCCATCCGGGCCCCAGAACATCGTGTGGCCCAGTTTGTCAACCAAAAAGGCTACTTCTACGTAGTCCTGCAGGCCCTGGTGGACCACTGGGGCCTCTTCACAAACATTGGGCAGGGCTCACGACACCCTAGTTTTCCACAACTCCAGCCTGAATGCCCAGCTGGAGGTGGGCACCTTTTTCCCTCTGAGTGACCAGACTGCCAGTGTGCATAGCAGGGGACGTGGCATACCCACTCATGCCTGGCTGCTGTGACCCTACACCGGCCAGCTGGATCACACGAAGGACATTTTCAGTGGCTGCCTGAACAGAGCACGCCTCCAGGTGGAGTACACCTCTGAGCATTTGAAAGGACAGTTCCATTGCCTCCTCACCCATCTGGACATTGGGGAGCAGAATATCCCTGAGGTGGTAGCAACCTGCTGTGTGCTCCACAACTTGGTGGAGTGCAAGGGGGAAGCATTCCTCCCAGCATGGGTGGCAGAGGCCGCCCGTGAGGGCCGGGGCTTTGAACAGCCCCAGACAGCTGAGACCCGCCAGCCTCATGAGGCTGGGGTACATGTCCGGGAGGCCCTGAGGGAGAGGTTCTTTCAGGAACCACTGTAAATCTTCCCAGGGCCTCCACCCTTCCTCCTCTCCCTCCTCTTACCCCCTTCCCTTTCCCCTACTCCAAGCTCCCAATAAACACACCTGCATGGTTTTCAATCAAAAGTAGTGTTGTTTATTTAACAGAAATGAGGGTGATCAGGAGGAGGGGGCTGTGTGAAATGGGAGGGGGGCATCATCACAGATGGGGGGGATGAGGACTGGGAGGAGGACTGGGCCAGAGAGCTGAGCCCCCTCGGGGCGGGCATGTTGTTGGGGTTGAGCAGCTCTGGGGGCCCCAATGTGCTGGGCGGGGGGAGGGGGCGACTAGAGCAGGCTAGGGTCGGCAGGGGAGGAGCCATAGGAGGGGCCATATGCATGACTGGTGGAACAGGCATGGCCATGGGGAAGGGAGGGAGCAGAGGCATGACATGCAGAGGGAGGAGAGGCATGGCAGGGTGGGCAGACGAGTGGGCCATGGAGGGAGGGAAGGTGGGAGCAGTGAGAGCAGGCGTCTGTTCCCCTGGGCGGGACAGGATGTAGACCGGGGTGTTGCAGCGCGCCATCGGATCACTCCACGCCTGCTGCCGCCACTCCAGGTCAGCATTCGGCTGGTGCGACAGGGTGGAGTGTATGTCGCGCATCACCCGGATAGGCTGGTGCATCAGCTCCTCCCCAGGCCTGGCTCGTCGGCAGCTTGTCCATGCTCCGGGTGGTGCTTGCAGCGGTAGTGTGGCTGGGCCCTCCGTCCCGGCTGGTCTCGCTGTGCAGAAGACACAAGGAAGAGGGGCGGTCAGTCTACCTTGCACACACATTCCCTGAAGCTGTGCCCTCCTTTGTGAGCTGCAGGTGCAAGGCCATGTGTGGCCTCCACAGCATGACGTGTCACACAGGCCCCTAGGTGGCCTGAGAACCGGGCTGCCCGCCCCGCCACCCCACCATGGCCAGGCAGGCAGAGGCAGTGTACGGCCACAGTGGATCCCCTGTGGGGGCACAGGAGCTGTGAGCAGCCTGGCCCTCTCTGGGGGGGGTGCACACACAGCTGTGGCTCGCTGGGCTAACAGGTGGGAGTGGCTGCTGCCTCTCACGTGCAGGCATGCCCACGTGCTGTACTCCACAGTGTGTGTGTGTGTGTGGGGGGGGGGTTGTGCCTGTGCCCTTGCGACTAGCCTGCTTGCAGCTGTCCACACTCCCCCTTTCCCCCTGGGGGCAAGACTCATGTGGCCAGGCATGAGGCTGGCAGCAGGCTCCCAGGCACATAGAGGGGCTGGCTGCTGTGGCCATGTGACACACCCTCCCGCTGCATGTGCTTGCACGTGCCCAGATTGCAGCAGCATATGCTAGCCTAGCAGCCGGTGCAACAGTGTGCCCCCACCCCCTTTGCAGCCACCTCCCCCACCGTGTGTGTGTGCACGCACATGTGCGCCAACATACCTGAGGTTCCCTCCCAAGCCTCTTCGGAGGCCTGGGAGACGTCCAGGCTGGCAGGGACTGGCTCCTGGGACAGGGTAACGGTGCCAATGTCCTGCTCATCCTCCTCCTCCTCTGGTGGCTGGACCTGCCCCACCATCTCGGGGACAGGCTCCGGGCACTGAAGGATGGGCTGCTCCAGGCCGGAGTCCACCACAATGGAGGGGGAAGAAGGTTCTCCCCCCAGCAAGCTTGTGGTCGAGCTCCTGGCCTTCATGTATCCCTGACGGAGCTCCTTTACCTTAGCCCAGACTTGCTCCATGGTCTGGGCAGGGTGACCTCACGCCACCAGGGATCCAGCCATGCAGGAGTAGACTGCGGCACTTTGCCCGGGGGTCCTGTAGGGAGTCCTCCTCACTCCACAACTCCGGCAGGGTTTTTTTTTCTGGCCTGCTGCAGGTGGGGGCACGCCTCTTGGTCCCCCTCGCGGGGTCCTGTGACCCCTGTGGCTGGTCCATTGAAGGGCAACGGTGGTCTCGGGGATCTTGCTCTGAGGACATTGGTGGATGCAGCAGAGTGGCATCCTGAAGAATCCTGCTTCCTGCCAGCTTGCAGCTACAAGGCTTGTGCAGGGTGCCAGCAGACAAGAACAACAGGGTTCTGACTGTATTGGCTGGAGTGACCCAGCTGCCACCATTTTTTCCCCCTGGAGGCCAATTGTTGCGCAAACCCCACTCTGGAGCGTCCACACTTGCCTTTTTGCACAATAGCTTAGCGCTAAAAGCAGTTATGCCTCAGAAAAAGAGGTTTACCTATGGCAGAAAAAGCCCTCTGTTCTGCTGTTTAACGGCCCATTTCATTACGCAGGAGATCATTTGAGGTGTGGACACTCCGCAGGTTTTTGCACAAAAACCTTGTAGTGCAGATGTAGACTAAGACAGGGGAGCCCAAACTTTTTGACACGGGGACCAGTAAATCCATTCACGAGCTTTCAGAGGACCGGTAACATTCATTTGCATATTTGCATATTCATTAAGCAAATGACTAATATGCAAATACATTGGTTTTGGTCCTCCCAAAGCCTCCACGGCCAGCTTTAGAAAAGCTTTTCATGTGGCCACCCACAATATTCTTACCAGTTAGTTAAGGGAATATGGATGGGAAAAATGGACTGTGATCCAATAAAACCCTGCACCCCCACATCGTGTAGTAAAAGGGGCTCATTTCTTTTCAGAAAGCCGACCCCATCTTTGGAATCTTTTAATCCATATTCTCCTCCGGATGGTGAACGCCCCAGGCTCTCTCCATTCTGACACAGTGTAGAGCCTGTAAACCTCACTGTCAGCAGAGGGGATATTTAAAAGGCCCTGCTTTTACATTTCTATTCAGGGTCTGCATGCCCCTGAACTGTCCCATTCCCCACTGGCTGAATCTCTCCCCTCTCCCCTCACTTTCCCTCCCTGCCCTGGGCCAGCCCTGCTGTCCCCGCCAGCCGATTCTCACCCGATCTCTCCTGGCAAGCCCTGCTGCCCCCGGCCGGTTCCCCTGCCAGCCCCACAATCTCCCCCAGCCAGCCTCACTGCCCCCGCCAGCCGGTCCCGCCCCCGCGATCTCCCTTGGCCAGCCCCACTGCTCCCGCTGCCCTGGCCAGCCCTGCTTCTGCCAGCCAGTCCCCCCGCCCAGCCAGTCCTGCTTCCACCGGCCGGCTCCCCTCCCTATCTCCTCTGGGCAGCTCCACTGCCCCGACCCTACTTCCCTGCAGCCCATATCCAACCCCTCACCCCCCGCACAGACAGCAATAAGAGATCACCTGGTAACCCTCACTATGCCTCTGCCGGGAGCCTGAAACATACGGCTGCATCCGCCCAGCCCAGCAACCACGCTGGGGCCTGGTATTTTTTCCCCGCGGCCTGATATCGGGCCATGGCCCATAGTTTGGGAAACGCTAGCCTAAGAGAATATGCAAAATGTGGACCTCAGACCACCAGGGGTCATCCCTTCAGCCTGGGCTGGAACAAGTCAGAACAGTGTTCTGCCACTTTTGCCCCATGGAGGTGTCATTTTTTCCTCAAAATGGCATCCTACACTGTAGTATTGTGACTTCGCATGTACTGGTCAAGCTGGCAAGTGTATTCCCACATTGGCGGGGCATTTGGTTAGTATAAGAACTTGCCCATTCAAGACAAAAAACTCTCTGTGAGGGTTTAGAAAGCGCCAAGAGTTACCACACTTCTACAAGACAGGTAAGTAATGCCCCCCTTTAGAGAAAACAGAAATACAGATAAAGTGCCTGATGAATGAATAAGAGTAACCGAAACTTGTGTATAAAAAATGAAGGGAGTCTGGGCCAGTAAGTGAGATGCCAAAGGGGTCCTTGTCAGTACAAAGTTTTAGAAGCTTTGCAATAAGATTTTAATGTGGGCTAATACAGGTAAATATTACATCTTTTTCCTAGTTAATCATAGAATCATAGAATACTAGGACTGGAAGGGACCTCAAGAGGTCATCAAGTCCAGTCCCCTGCCCCCATGGCAGGACCAAATACTGTCTAGACCATCCCTGATAGACATTTATCTAACCTACTCTTAAATATCTCCAGAGATGGGGATTCCACAACCTCCCTGGGCAATTTATTCCAGTGTCTGACTACCCTGACAGTTAGGAACTTTTTCCTAATGTCCAACCTAAACCTCCCTTGCTGCAGTTTAAGCCCATTGTTTCTTGTTCTATCCTCAGAAGCCAAGATGAACAAGTTTTCTCCCTCCTCCTTATGACACCCTTTTAGATACCTGAAAACGGCTATCGTGTCCCCCCTCAGTCTTCTCTTTTCTAAACTAAACAAACCCAATTCTTTCAGCCTTCCTTCATAGGTCATGTTTCCTAGACCTTTAATCATTCTTGTTGCTCTTCTCTGGACCCTCTCCAATTTCTCCACATCTTTCTTGAAATGCGGTGCCCAGAACTGGACACAATACTCCAACTGAGGCCTAACCATCGCAGAGTAGAGCGGAAGAATGACTTCTCGTCTCTTGCTCGCAACACATCCCAGAATCATGTTTGCTTTTTTTGCAACAGCATCACACTGCCGACTCATATTCAGCTTGTGGTCCACTATAGCCCCTAGATCTCTTTCTGCCGTACTCCTTCCTAGACAGTCACTTTCCATTCTGTATGTCTGAATCTGCTTGTTCCTTCCTAAGTGGAGCACTTTACATTTATGTTTATTAAACTTCATCCTGTTTACCTCAGACCATTTCTCCAGTTTGTCCAGATCATTTTGAATTATGACCCTATCCTCCAGAGCAGTCGCAACCCCTCCCAGCTTGGGATCATCTGCAAACTTAATAAGTGTACTTTCTATGCCAGTGGTCCCCAACCTTTCAAGGTTGTCGGGCGCCAGGGGGCGTGGCCGTTCGCCCGCCGGGCGCCAGGGGGCGTCGCCAGGGGGCGGGGACACTTGCTCCCCGGGGGCGGCCCCCCCCCATAGCTGCATGCCTGGGGCCGGCGCTCCCCCCGCCAAGCGCCGCGCGCCCGGGGCTGGCGCTCCCCCCGCCAAGCGCCGCGCGCCCGGGGCCGGCGCTCCCCCCGCCAAGCGCCGCGCGCCCAGGGCCGGCGCTCCCCCCGCCAAGCGCCGCGCGCCCGGGGCCGGCGCTCCCCCCGCCAAGCGCCCGGTGCCAGGCCAGCCCCGAGCACCTGGCGGGCGCATGGAAATGCCCCCGCGGGCACCGTGTTGGGGACCACGGTTCTATGCCAATATCTAAATCGTTGATGAAGATATTGAACAGAGCCGGTCCCAAAACAGACCCCTGTGAATATAAAGCCACAGATTTGAAGGACCTCCAATGTCCATAAACTTCAGATTATCCCACTTGAGCATGAAAGCAGGAGTGAGCCCTTTGGGCCTGACTCATTATTGCCTTGTGCAGGCATTTACACTTGTGCAAAAGCAAAGCAAAGCAAAGCAACATGAAACCCTACCCATCTGGTTTAGTGGCACTGTACCCCCAGTTTGCACAACACAAGTTGCAGAAGAGGAATGAATCAGGGGCACAAGATATCAGTACCAAAACACACCTCTTTCCGGGATGATTGAAAGGTCGGACTGATTTCCACTCTGAACCAAGAGACTATGCGGTCTGCTCCTCCCAGGAAAAAATTTCTTCACCTCCTGGTACGAGTTGAGTAAGATGCTGGCAGCTCCACAAGAACAGTGTTGCAGAAAATACTCCTACACCAGACAAGGAGAAGATATGCAGGCTGTTACATTTCAGTGGCCCAAGGTAACTGGAGCAGGAAGATATCTTGGACAAATTGTAAGCATTCCAAACTAAAGGATGTGCCAGGTTACTGCAAGACCTGTCAGGATCCAGATACATGTGCATAACTCTTTCTAAATGGCCTAGAAGTAAGGAGCCCAGCTGAAGCTAAGTTTCTTTGTAGCATGGAATTCTGTACTACAATGGTTTAGAATAGTTTCAAGAATCAGCCCCCTGTTGACATGCTCCCTAGGAATCCAGCAGAAAAATAAGCTTTAACTAGACTTTTTCACAGTTATTTTAAGCCACTGTAAAGTTTTGGCTCCTTCTAGTTTTCTAGTAACACCATGCAATGCAGTATTCCAGGATATCACAGAGTTCTAGTGAAATATACCAGAGGAGGAATGGTCTCAGCACATCCCAAAATGCTGCATTCTGATTAAAAATGAATCAGAATCAACCCTCCTGATCAAAAACAGCCCTAAACCTTAGAAAGTTTTTAATCCAATTTTGATTGTGAGCAAAATGGGTCAAATCAAATACAAACAATCCAATATTCTGGATCCCCCAAGTTTTGTGGTTTAATCCAATCTGTAGCTGTGGAGAAAATCTCTTTAGTAACCTCAAAAAAAAACACAGAATTTAGATTTTGTGAAGGCCAAAATGAATTTTAAAACAGCTTAGATAAAAGTTACTCATGCTGTCTCCCAACATTTCTGGGTATCACTGTATTCCTAGCTTGGTTTTGTAGTTCATTTTGAAGTTGGATGTCTGTTTTTGACTTGTGATAAATTCCAAAGTGTTTTTAGAAAGTAAAGATGTTATTTTCTAAAGTGTCTTTTGTTTATGGTGGCTCTGGTTTTAGATGCCCAAACTGATGCATTTAAATTCATTAGGCCACATCTTCAGTTGGTGCATTTTTTGGGGTATCTCTTCCAAAAAAGGAGTTGAAGTCACATTTCCAAATTCGTGCATGCTCAGGTAAAACACTTTGTGCGTAAATAAACATAACCCACTATAACGGTGGCTCACAATTAAAGATAACATTATTTCTGTATGAACATGCACAAACAATATTATCTTGTATTTTTATAGAACAGCTGCCACAGGCAGATTAAGTGTTGCTAAATAAATATGCTGTATGTGATATTCAGTTACTTGCCAAACAAATGCCATCTTGATTTCTTGTAACTGATTCTATGAAGTTTCATGTATCAGTTCACCTCAGCAGCATGTGCTATGGATAGTCCTTGGACATATCTACCCTAAGCACTACTTGTAGCTGCTCAGGTGATGAGATCTGCTAAGAGTATAGGAGAACATGGTGAGGTAACATTCTGACTGCCCTTTGAGACTGCAATGGGAGATATAGCTCTTTTTCTTCAAGAGCCCATGTTTCTTCTAACTAGTCTGTTGCTTTTTAATCTCTTGGTACTTTCCAAAGGGTTAAAAAGACTCTCTGGGAAGGAAGAGCTTAGAAGCCTTATGATAAACAGGGGACTTTCCTATCAGATTGCTTGTGCACTTAGGGCCCAATCCTGTGAGCTGCTGAGCACCCTCAACTCCCAGCAGAACCTCCACTAAAATAAATCAGCAGAGTTCTGCTGACTTCAATAGGCTATCGGTCCCTACGTCAGTGGGGTGCTTTAGAAAATGCTACCATTAATCTGGTCCAGATCCTCCAAGGGTTTTGTGTTAGTTGCCTGAATAGCTTTGAGGATCTGGACCTTTTGCAGTTGGGGATAATAATATTTCATACCTCACAGAGGGGTTGTGAAGATTAAACATTGAGGATGGTGAGATGATATGGAGGTGGGCCTTAAATACCAAGGGCAGGTAATTAGTTAATTTTTGTGAAGTGCTTTGAAAATGCACAAAGTTCAATATTACTGTTGTGAGCTAGATACCCCCGTGGTGGATGCATTACGTTTGCAGACAGGGATATTCTGTCAAGGGATCTTTGTAATACCAAATGCATCCAGATTAAAAAGGTAGGGCCAGCTCCTCAGCTAGTATAAATCAGGGTAGCTCTCTTAATGTCCATGTAGAGCCTATGCTGGAGATTTGGTCCCGGTTATGCAAATGGTAAGGGTTGCTACAAACAATGACTCACAATTTAAAGCTTTCCGGAAATGTGCTAACAATTCCCAGGCCCTGTGTAGGAGGAAACGTTGCTCAGAGAAGGAGAGTCAGGCACAAGGAGATTACTTGATGTACCATTTTGCTGCCTAACTTGCAATTCCACATTGGCTTTGTTTCTGAATGGGGGTGAACCACTTATTCCAGATGCAATGGGAGAGGAGCACGTGCAGGGGTGGAAAAATGTAGTCAGCAGAACAAAGGAATTTCCCCCCATGAAAACAAATTGCTGAGTGCTGAGTCTGACAACTCTGATATTGTGTTGATGGTGACAGGTTAAAAAAAATGGTGGAAGGATTATTGTATGGTTAAAGCATGGGACTGGACGTCAGAAGACCTGGGTGGCTCTGTTCCCAGGTCTCTCTGCCTTCCTTCTCTCTGCCTCTGTTTTCTCTTTTTAAAGTGGGGAAGATAAAGCTAACCTGCCTCTCAGAGGAGCTGTGAAGCTTAAGAGCATAAGAATATAAGAATGGCTATACTGTGTAAAACCAAAGGTTCATCTAGCACAGTGCCGTCTTTCAACAGTGCACAAAGTTTAATGTATTTATCATCATCAGAGAGCAGTAGCCAGCAATACAGCTGGTTGAAAAATAAAGTTAAAGAAATATGTCTTGGGTGAATGGACCATTAGCTGGCTAGATCATCAGGCATAATGAGTGGCAATGTCTAATTGGCAGCCAATATCAAGTGGAATACCAAAGGGGTCAGTCTCTGGGCTTGTTTTGTTCAGCATCTTCATTAATGATCTGGATGATGCGATCCTGGAGGATAAGGATAGGGTCCACAGTGACTGAGAAAAATTGCAGGATTGGGACAAAAGAAATCAGATGAAGTTCAACAAAGACAAGAATCCCAAGCATTGCTACAGACTGGGGACCAACTGGCTAAGCAGCAATTCTGCAGAAAAGGACCTGAGAATTACAGTGAACGAGAAGCTAGATATGAGTCAACTGTGTGCCCTTGTTGCCAAAGCTAATAGCATATTGGGTTGCATTACAGGAACACTGCCGGCAGATTGAGGGAAGTGATTATTCCTCTCTATTCAGCAACTGGTGAGGTCACATCTGAAGTACTGCATCCAGTTTTGGGGCCCCCACTATAGAAAAGATGCGGATAAATTGGATAGAGACCAGCAGAGGGCAATGAACATGATCAGGGGACTGGGGCACATGACATAAGAAAAGGGCAAGAGAACTGGACTTACTTCATCTGCAGAAGGGAAGAGTGACGGGGGAAGTGAGAGCAGCCTTCAACTACCTGAAGGGGGGGTTCAAAGAGAATGAAGCCACGCTGTTCTCAGTGATGGCAGATGATAGAACGAGGAGCAATGGTTTCAAGTTGCAGTAGGAGAGGTCTAGGTTGGATATTAGGAAAAATTATTTTGCGGGGAAGATGGTGAAGCCTTGGAATGGATTACCATCGGAGCTTTTTACGGCCAGGCTTGACAAAGCCTTGGCTGGGGTGATTTATTTGCGGTTGAGCCTGCTTTGAGCAAAGAGCTGGGCTAGATGAGCTCCTGAGATCTCTTCCTACCCTAATCTTATATGACTATGAAATGATGTCCCCCCACCAGGCCTAAAAAAAGAACATATTTCATTTTTGTTTAGCATCCAGAACACCAAAAATATCTTATTTATAGCAGCCAAAAACCAAAATGTTTGGGTTTAAACCCAAACATTTGGGAGTAGGTTGTTTGGAGATGGGGAGTTAGATGACAGCCCAAACATTTTTGACAAAAAAAAAAAATCTCTGTTTAGTCAAAAAGCCATTTGCCCCCCACCCCCCAAAATAGAAGTTTGAACAAAGCTTTTTCAATTAGCTTTTATCATCATCATCAACAACCATGGGCTCAACACCCGTTGGTGTCCAATGCTTCCCTCACTATTTCCTTCCATCTTTCCCTGTCCAATGCGGAGTGGCTTAGTTTCTGTAGACTAGCTCCGCACCAATCTACTATATCAATCAGATTTCATTCATATTCTTGTTTTACGATCAGCACATCAACACTCATCTGACCAACCCACCTCCTTTATCCAGGGTCGGGACTGGCATAAAGCTTTGCCAAAGTAGTATTATCCTTAAGTCAATAATGGAAAACCCCAATAACTGCAATTGGATGCAGGGGGCTAGACATCTATGGATTCTGGAGGTTCAGTCTATATAAATGTCCCAAAGCTAGGATGTTTCTGCAAAACTGAGCTGAAGTCTCATGAGAATGTAGGAACACTTGAGAAAGATTTCTACTACCTCTTGCTAAGAATGGGGCTGCAGACTGCTTCTCCCTTGGTATCTGTGGTATTTCTGGTGTTGGTCCAGATGCCTTTAATCATAATATGATCATGGAACAGCATCAAAATAATAGATTGGTTTCATTATCTGGAAGGCAGCCATGTATTCAATTATCCCTAAACAAGAGTTCCAGGAAAATGCCAATGCTATTGCCCCTACCTCACCCCTGCTCAATGAAAGAAATCAAATCCAAGCCACAAAACAGTGAGGTGCAAGGGGAAGCAGGGGGCAAATCGAGAACAAAATGAGAACAAAAGACAACAAATAAAAGCATCGAAGGATGAGCTGAATTCTGGACAAGGTACAGTGCTGGTGCAAAGGCTCTGGCAGCTGGTCCTCTCCATCACCCATATTCTCCCTTTAGGACTGGCACCCAATTACTGCCACCATCCCCCAATATTAAACCAGCTTTGGGTGAAACTTAGTGAGCTGCATCCCCTGCTTTGGGATTTTGTACCCTTGTGCTAAGGATGAGGTTGAGAGCATTTTCACTTAGCCCAGACAGCACCTGACCACCTCTTCTTACCTGCTTTATCTGGCTCATCTTCTGCTCCTTCTGCAAACTGCACACTTGCTTTTGGAGTCGCAGGTTATGTTCTTGCAGTTGCCCGATTTTCTCTATCAGCTGACAGATGTGTTCTAGATACCCCAGGCCAGAGCTGAGAGCCTTGGTGTTCCCTTGGTTCACCTGCAATGACAATACCATTTGGAGCACAGATAAACCATGGCAAAAGCATTCAGAGCAGCTGGTGCCATCCATCCCTTATTACTAATTTACAAGGCACCAAAAATAAACTGGGCAGTGTGGTTAGAATGAGAACTAGCCCAGGCCTTTATTCCAACTCTAAACCTTATATTTGAGATTAGAAAAAAATCTGTTTGGTTCACTTATTTTAATCCATGCTGTACCCCCATCTAAATCCAGTCAGAACCAGCAGCATTAAGGTTTTCATAGCTCCTTACAAAATCTCTGTAAAATTAAATATCACCCTATGGTAGCCCCAAGATGTTGTGTCTTACGGCATTTCTAACATAGACCCCATCATTTGATATGTAGAATTAAGTTTATGTTTTCCAAGTGTGAGTAGGGAGGTCTGTTTGTGGGGTGCTATGGCATAGGGGTAAACAAGGACACAAGGTTAAAGGTGACAGAGAACCAGGCTCTGAGGCTTCATCTCCACTGCAGGGTTTTTGTGCAAGAAGCCTTTTGTGGAAGAGATCTTCCACAAAAACATCTTGTGCAAAAGCGTGTCCAGACCTCAAAGCGCATTGCAAAAGCGATGTGCTTTTGTACAAGACAGTGTCTACACTGCATGGACATTCTTGGACAAGAAAGCTCTGATGGCCATTCACAGAATGGCCATCAGAGCACCTGTGCTTTTGCCAATAGGGGTTTCTTGCACAAAAACCCCTCTGGAGTGTCCACACCTGCCTTTTTGCGCAAGAGCTGTAGCACAAAAAGGAGTTATTCCTCGTGGGGAGAGGAATAACTCTACTGGCAAAAGCCGTCTGTTCTGCCGATTTACTTGCACAAAAATGCACTTGAAATATGGACGCTCTGCCGGTTTTTGCGCAAAACCAGCCTCTTTTGCGCAAAAACCGTTTAGTGTAGACATAGCCTCATGAAGGGAAAGAGCAGCTGTGGGAGTTGCTGAGGAGGGCTTCTGAATGAGAGTCAAGAAACACTGGCCCCAGAAGTCCTGTGCACCACCCAGACTGCAAAGAGGAGAGGTACAGGCTAGGAATGGACGCATCTAGGATGCATCATATGCGTACGTCTAGACTACAGGCTTTTGTCGACAGACTACATCCAGTTCTGTAGACAAAGCAAGCCGCTTTGTCAACATGACAGTGTAAACGCAAAGGACAGTGTAGATGCAATAATGCCTTCTGTCGACAGAACTCTGTCGAGAAAAGGCATTACTGTATTCCTCATAGAATGAGGTTTACAGCCGTCGACAAAACTGCTGAGTTCTGTCGACATTATGTTGACAGAACTCAGCAGCAGTGTAGATGCAGGTATAGTTTTGTCGAAAAAAGTCCACTTTTGTCGACAAAACCCTGTAGTCTAGACACACCCTAGTAGAGGTGTGGCGCCAGCCAGGCCTCAGGGAGGAGAAGGGTCTGTGCCCAGTGGGAGACCATGAAGGAAGAGATAGAAGAGACTTTGCTTAGGATTTGACTTTGCTTTAGCTTTCACACAATCATAAATCATAGAACACTAGAATTGGAAGGGATCTTGAGAGGTCATCTTGTCCAGTTGCCTGCCCTCACGACAGATCCAAGAACAGTCTTGATCATCCCTGAGGGTGTGTCTAGACTACATCCCTCTACTTCCCTCTTTTGACCGAGGGATGTAAATTAGGAACTTCAAAATTGCAAATGAAGCCAGGATTTGAATTTCCTGTGCTTCATTTGCATAAGCATGTCATGGTGCTCTTTCAAAAAAGCGCTATTTCGAAAGTAAAACCACAATCTAAACGCGGTTCTTTCAAAAATAGAAGCCTCAAAAAATGAGGTTTACAGGATTTTTCGAAAAAGCCTTCCCTTTTGGAAAGAACCGCATCTAGACTGAGGTTTTACTTTCGAAATAGCGCTTTTTCAAAAGAGCGCCACAACATGCTTATACAAATGAAGCACAGGAAATTCATATCCCGACTTCATTTGCAATTTCGAAGTGCCTAATTTACATCCCTCTGTCAAAAGAGGGATTTAGTCTAAACACACAGGTGTCTGTCCAACCTGCTCTTAAATATCTCCAGTGATGGAGATTCCAACAACCCCCCCCCCCCCCCAGGCAATTTATTCCAGTGTTTAACCACCCTGACAGGCAGGAAGTTTTTCCTGGTGTCCAACCTAAGCCTCCCTTGCTGCAATTTGAGCCCATTGCTTCTTGTCCCATCCTCAGAGGCCAAGGGGAACAATTTTTCTCCCTTCTCCTTATAATTCCTTTTAGATACTTGAAAACTGCTATCATGTCCCCTCTCAGACTTCTACTTTCCAAACTAAACAAGCCCAGTTCTTTCCGTCTTCCCTCGTAGCTCATGTTTTCTAGACCTTTAATAATTCGTGTTGCTCTTCTCTGGACCTTCTCCAATCTCTCCACATCTTTCTTGAAATGTGGTGTCCAGAACTGGACACAATACTCCAATTGAGGCCTAATCAGCACAGAGAAGAGTGGAAGAATGACTCCTCATGTCTTGTTCACTACACTCCTATTAATGCATCCCAGAATCAGGTTTGCTTTTTTTGCAGCAGTGTCACACTGTTGACTCAAGTTTAACTTGCCGTCCACTATAACCCCTAAATCCTTTTCAGCAGTACTCCTTCCTAGACAATTACTTCCCAATCTGCACGTGTGAAACTGATTGTTCCTTCCTAAGTGGAGCACTTTGCACTTGTCCTTATTAAACTTCATCCTGTTTACCTCAGACCATTTCTCTAGTTTGTCCAGATCATTTTGAATTATGACCTTATCCTCCAAAACACTTGCAACCCCTCCCAGCTTGGTACCATCTGCAAACTTAATAAGTGTATTCTCTATGCTATCATCTAAATAAGCACCCCCGGTACCTACCGTTTTCAGACACAACATTTTTTTCTACCATTGCAACACATTTGTTTAAACAACTTATTTATAGCCAGGCAGACAATAAAATTTTGGGGTGTAAAAAGTACAAAAATAATAAAACATTGTAACAAAACAAAATTTCAGTTTCTCCAAATTTCAGTTGTGTTGATGTACCCCTGACTTTTCTAGAGTACCCCAAGGGTACTCGTACCACTGGTTGAACCTGTGGAACCCCACTTGTTATGCCCTTCCAGCATGACTGTGAACCGTTAATAACTACTCTCTGAGAACAGTTATCCAGCCAGTTTATGCACCCACCTTATAGTAGCCCCATCTAGGTTGTATTTCCCTAGTTTATGGATAAGATCATGCAAGCCCGTGTCAAATGCCTTACCAAAGTCTAAGTATACCATGTCCACCACTTATCCCGTATTCACAAGATTTGTTATCCTATCAAGACTTATTACTCTTTATTTTATATTAACAAAAGAGGCCACCAAGAATGAGGTTTGTTATTATTCAGAATCAGAGGCAGCAGCACAGGGCAAAAGGCAGCCGGTCCGCAAAGGGAGCTGGTTTTTAAACTGGCTCTCCTCATGGACCAGCTCCCACCTGGCATCCCACGCTGCTGTCTCGGATACAGAGGCAGCAGCGCTGAGTGGCAGGGGGCTTCTCAGGAGTGGGGCCTGAGCTCACTGGCTGCTGGACTGCCCCTGGGTACTATAGAATAGTCGAGTAACTAATATGAATTCATGAGGTTAATCAACTATTCAATTAACCAATATTTAACATCCCTAGCATGCAATCTCCATTAGCAAAATAAACCCAGATTTTAACAAAAGCTCTGCTCTGAAGTTTCTCTTACATCAGAACATTAGTTGCCTCTGCAAAACTGGGAAGCTCACTCTGTGTCCTTTCTCACAGCAGTTCACATTGATGGGGGAAATACCAACTGCAGGTCTCTTCCTGTCTTTCCATTATGCCAAAACGTTCTTGGTGGGTTCAAAAAGTAATCAGCCTCGGGGTTATTTTTTAAATAAACAATGATGCAATGTTATTTATAAAACTTGCTCTTATGTTAATATAGTTTTAGGTCTGAGCCCATGACTAAATCCTATGAAATCATATTAAATTACATGATACTGAATAAATCAGGAATATTAGTTCACTTTCCTTATGAGTCAGGATGCATCTTTAAAAACATTTGTGTAACAGGAGGTAGACAGGGATCCAGGAGTATTCAGAGAATACAGAATCAGTGTGTTTCTTTCCAAAACAAAAGAAAACCCCCAGCGTTCTATGGACACTAGCCACAATTTTCAAAAACAACTAGTGATTTTTGAGTGCCCAACTTGAAATGCTCAATTTTCAGAAAGTGCTGAGCACCCATCCCATGAAATTAGGCCTCTTTAAGGGTCCTCAGAATGGGTTCCTCAAAATTGCTTGACAATTTTTTGCACTTTGCAGACTTTTTTTATTTTATTTGTTAGGAGCATTCCCTGTTTTTACATTTATTTCCTACAATATCTGCAATAATACATAATATGGCAATTGAATGATTCTACTATTTTTTGTTCTATAAAACCACCAAGGGTAAAAGAAGAAGGAGAACCCCAATGCTCATAAACTGTGTGCTTGGGATCCGGAGCCACTGGGCTTAGTTTTTCAAGTGGTATAAACTTCCCTATCTCCATTGACCAACAGAGGTGTGGCTAGAGCACACTGTGCTACAGCTATTCTCGACTTCCTAGGGCTCATGGGGAGCAACGTATTTGTGCTTCTTGTGCTATGGGTCACTCAGGGGCCTACCCAGCCCTCAGTGCAAATTGGAGCAACTGTACCAGGGTGATTGCACCGCTTTACAAGAAAGAATCTCAGTCCTCCTGTGTCTGAGCAAATGTGCCCTGGCTAGGCCCAACCAGGCTAGGCGGGGGCGGGGCAGCCAGCAGGAAGCAGAGCTGGCGGGGGCAGGAGGGGTGTCAGATCAGCCGGAGGGGGGTGGGGGAAATGACCCAGGCACATGCAGATTCCAGGGTGCTGCCCGTCCCATGAATGGTCCCAGCGAAGCAAGTCTGACTACGGCTCCACAACACAACACTGGACCAGCACTCAGGAGCAGGGACAGGGCTTCCCCTCCTTCTCAGGCGCAACCAGAGGCTCCCAGCGCCAATCGTGCCCCGCCTCCCAGCCACTCCCCCTGCCTCCACCAGGCTTCCGTCCAGCACCCCGCCGGAAAACCAGAAAATACCAGACATGGCATATATCCGGTATTTTCTAAATTTTTTTTAACCGGACAGAGGTCCCAAAAGCCAGACCGTCTGGTAGAAAACCGGACACCTGGCAATCCTATTGGTATGTTGGTCACTCAGGTTCCCAAACAATTCTTTAGAGCAGGGGTTCCCAAGCTGGGGTACGCGTACCCCCAGGGGGTATGAGAAGCTTGTCAAGGGGGTACGGGGAATATTTGGTAAATAACTAGATTATCCTAATTGAAATATTCCAAAAGTAGTAGTGTTAGTGAAAAAAGTTGTGGATTCTAGAGTCTAGAATTGATTTCCTTTCCTATTGAATAGGGGGTACGGGAAGGGTTACTAAAAGCAAAAGGAGTACGGGGACTGAAAAAGGTTGGGAACCCCTGCTTTAGAGTGAGGTAATCTGACTTATCCTCTTGGGTAATCTTCCATTTACGTGATTAGCATCATTCCAGTAAATGCAAATGAAGAAAAAATGATGTCTCTAATATCCCACTATCAAACCCAGTACATAGGGCCTGCTACTCCTCCCAGCAAAAATTAAATATTCTGCTTTTATAGGTATCCTCAGAAGGGTTTCTTTAAAGGGGCTTTGAAGAGTCCTTTAGTTTTCAATGCCTTTTACTAATAGCTTCTAATGATCCCAAAACATATGTTCATTGTACAAGAAGAGAAAATGAGGACTGGAGGATTTTAAGCATCAGATAAGCCCTAAAATGTACTGCAACTGCCCTGCTGCCGCACAGCAGCACTGCCACTTTGAAACCCCAAGGCAGCAGCTGCACAGCTGATCCTGGGGATCAGCTGTGTGGCACGGTGCCCCTTTAAAACACCGCCTCTCCGGGGATTCAAAGGAGCAGCCCTGGAGCCCAGGGTCAGCTGGGGATTCCGGTCTCCCTGAAGCATTTCCCCAGAACCCAGGATCAGCTGGGGACTCCCCAGCTGATCCTGAGTCCTGGGGAAATGCCGTGGGGAGCCCGGGGTCAGATGGAGTCCCCAGATGACCCTGGGTTCCCCTCCTGACCCTTTGAGTCGCAAGGAGGTGGCAGTTTCAAAGGGGCAGCCACCGCACAGCTGATCAAAGGGGCAGCAGCCACACAGATGAACCTGGGGAAATGCCACCCGGAGTCAACTGGGGATCCCGGGTTTGCGGGACACCCCAGCTGAGCCCAGGTCCCCTGCCTCTCCTCTGATTCAGGCGGAAGCGGCAGTTTCAAAGGGGCAGGGCCAGATAAGGTTGAAGGTGCCTGGCCAGAGTTATTGTTAAGCCAAGAACAGTAACAGTTGTCAGCAGACTCTACTGAACCACTACGCACATGGAATTGCCACAATGGACTAAGAATCGGTGGGAAATTTCCACTAGCTCCTGGTCATACAAGGACTGTCCCCCCAAGACACCACTTTATATACAGGTACAAACAATCACACCTCACTGCTGACATATCACGTTGCACCCTCTGACGTTGTCAGGTTACCACCCATCACCTTGTACCTCGTGGTTTGATTAGATTATTTCTACCCATCCATGTTTCATTTTAGACCCTTTCCTGATAGGGTTGCCAGGTGTCCCGTATTCTCCCGGACAGGCCGGTATTTTTGCCTCCTGTCCAGTAAAAAAATTCAAAGATACCGGATACCTGAGATGTCCGGTATTCTCTGAATTTTTCCCTGGCCAGGGTGTGAAAATGCCGGGCACCTGGCAACCCTACAAACACTCAGCACCCGGCCTCCACCGCTCCCTCCTCCCAGCCCCCAACACCCTCAGCCCCCATGCTTACCTTGTTCTCCAAGGCTGCCAGCCAAAAGACCTAGGAGAAACAATGCTTCCCCTGGGTCTTAGTGCTCAACTTCTCTGCTCTTCCTATCCCTGCACTCACTCTTAAAGGCGACATGCTGTTTTAATGCTGTTTTATTTTAATTTGGGGGGGCGGGGCTTAAGTCCTTGGAGTCCTTTTTTTTTTTTTCCTCTCTCCACCTCCTCTTCCCCGCCCTCAACAGAATTTTTTCCTGTTTTTGGGGGGGGAGGGGGAGTGGCAGTGTTTTGGTATTTTTGTTTCAACCAGCTGGCAATCCTATTTCCTGAATCTGGGTCTCTATCCGTGGGGAGTGCGTACCAACATCTTTTTAATGAGCTAGTGGTACCACGTGATTTCAACTTCTGACCAGTACCAATTATTGTTCTGCAGTCAGTACCTGGCACCAATTAGTGTTTTGCACTCTCAGCCCTGTTCGTGCCAAGCTCTGTGAGATGAGGCCTGCCTCTTGCTCACAGCTTAGCTTTGCTTTCTGTTAGCCATGTTTTGTCCATTGTTAGCTAGGCCTCAGACCAGGCCTGTGCTGCACTGGCTTATGTTTTAGGCCTTCATCTTACTACATGGATGTGTCTGATTATAGTAAAATCAAAGTGTCTATAGCCCTTTGGAAAACAGGGAGGGGCAGCAGATAGAGCACTGAACTGCACAGGGAGTCAGGAAACTTGAATTCTAATCCTGACTGCCACCCATTGCTGTTCTTGTCCCTTGGGACTATAAATTCTTCGGGCAGGGAACGTCCATCATTGGGTTTATACAGAGGCCAGTACAATAGGGTCCCAGTCAAGTTTGGAGTTATGAGGTACTAATCTAATCATCATGTGATTCCTCTTGTGTTATCCATTTCCAGACAAACTGAGGTTAGGGCAGGGGTGGGCAATAATTTTTAGTGGGGGGGGGGCACTCCTACATTTTAGAACAGGGCTACTCAACACACGTCTCATTTGTTTGCTGCCCACTGTGTGGTTTGGATTTATGTGAGGCTCAACACGTGGCCCGCGGGCGGGACTCAAAACAAAAAAGTAGTCTATATAATGGTCTGTTGATATGCATTTTAGTAGTTAAATTCCTGGACTGTCATTGCTCATTAAAAATGCTGTCATATGGGTGGAAGTCGGGTAAATGTTGCATTTTATTAATATCAGCAGAACTGACTTACATGGGGCCTGCGTGTTGTGTCGTCTTGCCTTAATCTTTGTATTCATGGCCGTCAATATGAAAGAAGCTATTTGCATGTACATGCAACCACACTTAAGTTGCAGCCCTCAGCATGTGCTGTGAGTGTCATTGTGGCCCCCAGGGCTGCCGAAGTTAAATAGCCCTGTTTTGGCAAGTGGTCAAGGGCTGCACTTTTCTGTAGCGGAGGTGCAGGGGCGAGGATGGAGGCTCGGTACAGAAGGGCATACAGACTTGGGGTGCAGGGTCTGGGAGGGTGTTTGGGTGCAGGAGAGGATTCTGGCCTGGGGGAGGGGTGTAGAGAGGGTACAGAGCCTGGGAGGGAGTTGTGACCTAGGAAAGGGGAGTGCAGAGAGTTTTGACGGTTACCCGGAGGAGGGATTTGGGGTGTAAGAGGGGAAGGAGTGCTAGAGGCAGGTTCTGGCTGGGAGGCGGTTACCTGTCTCCTGGCCAGCATACCCAAAGCAGGCTGGGCTCCCTACCTGCTGTAGCCCCAAATCACTTAGAGCTGCAGGCTATTCCCTCCATGTGACTCTCAGCTCTGGGAGAGGGAAAGGGGCTTGCGCTGTCCCCATACCTCGGGCCAAACTCCCAGCCCCTTTTGGCTGGTTGTTTCCAGCCAATAGGAGCTGAGAGATTGGCTGGAGTCAATGTCTATTGGCAGATTGTTTCTTCACTTTAAACCCATGGCAGCTATGTGCCTGAGGGTCCCGGCAGGGTGGTCTGTGGGTGGGACCCAGTGGCTTCACAGGCCAGATCCAGCCCCTGGGCAGTATTTTGCCCAGCTTTGGGCTAAGGCAGTATTTCCCAAGTGGTGTTCCATGGAACCCCGGGGTTCTGTGAAGTGAAAATAGGGGTTCCACAAGAAAATCCCATTATAACCTGAATTATTGTAATGGAATGGAATTTTCATTCATTTATGAATTGTATTGAAAACAATTTGTATTTGTGTTTGCCACAATAAGTGTCCCTGTGTAATGCCAGCTTAGCCAGAGAGTGGGGACAATGATGTCACTCCTCAGCATTATGCGCAGTGTCAGTCAGGAGTTCCACAAAAAATTTTCAAGTTCAGAAGGGTTCAGTGGCCAAATAAAATTGGGAAACACTGGGCTAGGGGTACAATTCCTACCCATCCTGGTTAATAGCCTTTGATGGACAGTCTCCATGAACCTATCTAGCTGTTTATTGTATAGCCGTTCCCCGACTTATGAACAGGTTACGTTCCGAATAGCTGGTCGTAACTCAATTTGTTCATAAGTCGGAAATGCCCCACACGAAGAGTAACCAAGCACCAACAATACAGCAATCAACAACGAAAAATGGAAACACGAAAAAAACACTACTGCAGCAACAGCAAACTTTATTTAACAAACATGAACATGAAATACAAAACAATGCAGTAATTTAAATACAGTAATGTGAATTGAATTAATTGGATGAGGAATTGAAGGAGTAAAAAATTACGGTAAGAACATCAACATCAACAGATTGTATTTCAGCAGTTCCTTTGCATGTAGAAGGCATTGGTTCAGTATGGGAGGCAGCATTGCTGGGAGCTTTCTTTAAAAAAATATCCATTTTGGGCTGGACAATTTGTTTTTTCTTCTCGTTATAAATTTCCTTATAGCAAGCCAGGGCGTCCTGAATTAAACAATCCACCTTTGAGAATCTTGCAACATTAGGGTCCATTTTTTTTCCAGACATTGGCATTCCTTCATTTATTTTGCTGAAAGCTGCAGCCATTTCTTTCATCACAAAGTTTTTGGGGGCAGCTGCTGCTTCTCCTTGGGCTGTTTGTCTCTCTTCCTCTGCTACCCTCTCCGCCTTGAGCTGCATTAAATCTTCATTGCTCAGCTCCTCCCCAACATTCTCAACCAGTTGGTGTATGTCTTCATTATCCATTTCCAGATCCACTTCTTTCACCAGCTGTACAATGTTATTAGAAATGTTTTCCAGTGCCTTTTCTTTTTCAAAGCCTTTGAAACAGTTCACAAATCTTTTTAGGATTTTCTTCCATATGCCATTCATACATTGTGGAGTGACTTCTTCCCACCCTGCAGCAATGTTCCTTATGCAATGCAGAATGTTGTAGTCTTTCCAAAATTCAAGTAATGTTTTGCCATTTTCGCATTCTGTGGCAGCTACTGCCTTTGCAAATGTGTTGTGAAGATAATATGCTTTGAAAGCAGCTATGGCCCCCCTGGACCACGGGTTGGAGAATAGATGTGGTGTTGGGAGGCAGAAATGCCACTTTAATGTCAGAATGTAAGTCATTTAGGTATTGAGGCTGACCTGGAGCATTATCCAAAATAAGCAAAATTTGGAAAGGAATTCCTTTCTCCAGAAAATATGACTTGACTTCAGGGATGAAGCAGTTCATGAACCAGTCTTCAGAAAGCCTGGATGACGCTTGCGCTTTCTTATTAGCACGTTAATGGACTGGTAAAGTAGCCTTGCTGATATTCTTGAAGGCTCAAGGGTTTTCAGAGCAATAAATCAAGAGGGGTTTCAATTTATACCCAGAAACATTGCCTCCTAACAAGACTGCTAGACAATCTTTGAAAGCCTTATAACCAGGCATAGTTTTTACTTCTTTATGTAGGTATGTTCGGGCATTTTCTTCCAAAAGAGACCTGTCGCATCAATATTAAAGATCTGTTCTGGAAAATAATTTCCTTCTTTTATCAGTTTATCCAATTCTTCTGTGAAAGGTTCTGCTGTTTTCGAATCAGCACTGGCTGCCTCCCCACTTAATGTCACATTATGAAGGTTTGCACGCATCTTGGAATGGTTGAACCAACCATGACTGGCAGTGAAAGTTTGGTCATAGTCATACCCCTCCTTTTTCTTTAAGTCTTCAAAGACTATGAGCCTTAGGTTGTATCGTCATGAGACGCAATGGCGTGTGTTTTTCAATTTGGTCTTCCATCCAAAGCACTAAGAGTTTTTCCATTTCCAGGATGGGACCTGCTCTTTGCTTTGTTAGAATTTTTGATTTCATAGGAGCAGACCCTTTCACTGCTTCACCAATGCAATCACTATCCTTTATAATGGTGCGGATAGCAGATTTCGATAGCCCTAACTTACGCGACATGAAGGACACTGTTTGACCCTCTTCATATTGTCTCACTATTGCTATTTTCTGTTCCAAATCAATAGTTTTCTTTTTCTTTTCTCACCACCCTTATCACTAGCCCTTTTTCTTTTACTTGACATGATGGCCACAAGCAAACACCGAAAACACTGTGAGGGAATGAAACGTAAACACACTGCCTGACCACAGACACGCAAACACAACGTGCTGCCGTGAGGTTGGTCGTAAATGCGAATGATCGTAAGTCGAGGTGGTCGTAAGTCAGGGAACGGCTGTACACTGTTGAAGTGCTAGACTTGACAACATTCTCTGGCAAGGAGTTCCACAGGTTGACTGTACGCTGAGTGAAGAAAAACTTCCTTTTGTTTGTTTTAAACTTTTTGCCTATTAGTTTCATTTGGTGACCTCTAGTTCTTATATTGTGGGAATAAGTAAATAATTTTTCCTAATTCATGTTTTTCATAACAGTCATGATTTTATAGACCTCTATTATATCGCCCTTAGTCTCCTCTTTTCTAAGCTGAAAAGAACCTGTCTTTTTAATCTTTCTTCCAATGGGACCCGTTCCAAACTCCTAATCATTTTGTTGCCATTTTCTGATTTTTTTCCAATGCCAAGATATCATTTTTGAGAGGAGGTGACCACATCTGTACACAGTATTCAAGATGGGGGTGTACCATGGATTTAGAGAGAGGAAATAAGATCGTCTCTGTTTTATTCTCTATCCCTTTTTTAGTGATTCCTAACATTCTGTTCGCTTTTTTTGACTGCTGCTGCATATTGAGTGGCTGTTTTCAGAGAACTATCCACAATGAGTCCAAGATTTCTCTCGAGTAGTTGTAGCCAACTTACTCTCCATCATATTTTATGTATAGTTGGGATTATTTTTTCCAATGTGCATTACTTTATGTTTAACATTAAATTTCATTTGCCATTTTGTTGCCCAACTACTTATTTTGGTGAGATCTTTTTGAAGATCTTCATAGTCTGCTTCAGTCTTAACTATCTTGAGCAGTTGAGTATCATCTGCACATTTTGCCACCTCACTTTTTACCCCTTTCTCTAGATCATTTATAAATACATTGAATAGGATTGATCCCAGCACAGACCTTTGGGGGAACCCAGTAATTGCCTCTCTCCATTCTCAAAACTTATCCTTTATTCCTACCCTTTGTTTCCAGTCTTTTAACCAGTTATCAATCCATGAAAGGGATGTTAGACTTACCAGTCTGTAATTGCCAGGATCACCTCTAGAGCCCTTTTTAAATATTGGTGTCATGTTAACTATCTTCCACTCATTAGGTACAGAAGCTGATTTAAAGGATAGGTTACAAACCAGAGTTAATAGTTCCACAGTTTCCCATTTGAAGTCTTTCAGAACTCTTGGGTGAATGCCGTCTTGTCCCAAAAAACAGGACTGTGTAGCACTTTAAAGACTAACAAGATGGTTTAATAGGTGATGAGCTTTCGTGGGCAAGACCCACTTCCTCAGATCAAATAGTGGAAGAAAATAGCACAACCATATATACCAAAGGACACAATTAAAAAAATGAACACACATGAAAAGGACAAATCAAATTTCAGAACAGAAGGGGGATGGAGGGAGGGGGGAAGGAGGGGAGGTAAATGTCTGTGAGCTAATGATATTAGAGGTGATAATTGGGGAAGCTATCTTGGTAATGGGTAAGATAATTAGCGTCTTTATTCAAATTTGAGTGTAAAGTGTCAAATTGAAGTATGAATGACAGTTCAGAGGATTCTCTTTGAAGTGAAGTCTTAAAAGGTCTTTGAAGCAGGATGCAGGGAATCAAGTCATTGAGACAATGTCCTTTCTGGTTGAAACGGCAAGAAACTGTTTTTTCTTTGTGATCCTGTCTAATATCTGTTTTGTGGGCATTGATCCTTTGGTGAAGTGTCTGAGACGTTTGTCCAATGTACATAGCAGACGGACACTTTCGGCACATGATAGCATAAATTATATGTATTCGTCTGGCTCTTTCAATTTGCTTTTTTATTTCTCTGGGTGGGTAGTTGAGGTTTATAAATGCTTGGTAGAGATCCTGAGGTTTCTGGTCTCTGTCAGTGGGATTAGAGCAGATGCAGTTGTATCGAAGGGCTTGGCTATAGATGATGGATCATATGGTGTGTTCTGGATGGGAGCTGGAAGCATGTAAGTAACTGTATGAGTCAGTGGGTTTTCTGTAGAGAGTGGTGTCTAATTTTCCATTGCTGATTTGTCCTGTCGTGTCCAGGAAATAGATCTCTTGTGTAGAATGGTCCAGGCTGAGGTTAATGGTGGGGTGTAGGTTGTTGAAATCTCTGTGGAATATCTCCAGTGTTTCTTGGCCATGTGTCTAGATCATAAAGATGTCGATGTACCATAAGTAGAGAAGGGGTAAAAGAGGACGGGAGTTGAGGAAACGTTGTTCTAGGTCAGCCATAAAGATATTAGCATACTGTGGGGCCATGCGTGTACCCATGGCTGTGCCGCTGATCTGGAGGTATAAGTTGTTCTCAAACTGGAAATAATTGTGGGTGAGAACAAAGTTACATAGGTCTGCTATCAGATTGGCAGTGGTGTCCTCTGGGATAGTGTTTCTAATTGCTTGTAATCCATCTTCATGCGGGATGTTGGTGTATAGAGCTTCTACATCCATGGTGGCAAGGATGGTGTTATAGGGGAGGTTATCAACGTTTTGTAGTTTCTTTAGGAAGTCAGTATCTCGGAGATAGCGGGGGGTGTTGGTTGCGTAGGGGGAGAAGAGTGGGGAACTTCAAAGTGGCAGCGCCGCAGGAAGCCCTGGCTCCATGCAGTTTTGAAATGCCGCCGCAGAATTTCAAAGGGGCAACGCCACACAGAGCCCGGGGTCAGCTGGAGTCCCCAGGCTGCATGATGGCATTTCAAAGGGGCAGTGCCGGCTTATCAACTATTTGATTAGTGAAATAACTGATACTTAACATCCTTACTTTGAGTGCTTCTTTAGCATCTTGACCATCCAAGAGCCCCACTGGTTATTTAACAGGCTTCCTACTTCTCATGTACTTAAACATTTTGCTATTACTTTTTGAGTTTTTGGCTAACTGTTCTTCAAACGCCTTTTTGGCTTTTTTATTATATTTTTACACTTAATTTGCCAAAGTTCATGCTCCTTTCTATTTTCCTCACTAGGATTTGACTTAGACATCTTTTAAAAAGATGTCTATTTTTATCTCACTCTCCTTCTTTTACTTGGTTGTTAAGCCACTATTGCACTTTTTTGGTTCTCTTACTGTGTTTTTTAATTTGGGATATACATTTAAGCTAGGCCTCTATTATGGTGTCTTTGAAAGTTTTCCATGCAGCTTGCAGAGATTTTACTTTTGTCACTGTACCTTTTAATTTCTGTTTAACTAATCTCCTTATTTTTGTGTAGTTCCCCTTTCTAAAACTAAATGCCAGTGTTGGGTTGCTTAGGTGTTTTTCCCACCATAGGGATGAAAAGGTTACTTATCTTGTAACTGTTATTCTTCGAGATGTGTTGTGGCCCCTTGTCCCTGACCAATCGCCGGAGGCCTAGTCAAGGCCGTAGTGAGTTGGCTCTCTTCTGGTGGTGGGGCCCGTAAGGGAGTGACAGATAGGACACTGCTCTTATGGGATGACCCCACACTGACCCGGATGGGGAGCCGGGGTTCCCTGGGCCTGGTGGTAGGCCCACGGACCAGGGACAGAGACTTTTGGGGTGTCAAACTCTTTGGACTTCGGGTGATTCTTGGCTAGGGTGGCGGGGGGGGGGCTCGGCTCATGTTTGGGTTATGAACTCTGTTTGTGGTGTTTTCCCCAAGTTAATGCAGTATGACTTCTCTCTGTTTCATTAAATGTTTCTTTCCTACACTCAGACACAGTGCTTGTGAGTGGGGAAGCATTGCCTCTCAGAGGCACCCAAGGGTGTGTGAATTTCCCAGATTACTGTGTGGGGGCTCGGGCCAGTTCTATGTGAGATGGACCCCAAGATATTGAACCCAGCCCTGGTTACTGCCAGGCCTACCCGGCAGAAGGGTTACACTTTAACAACCTTACTCTCATGCTGTTCTCTCTCTTAGTAATAAACCTTTAGATTTTAGACTCTAAAGGGTTGGCTCAACATGATTTGTGGGTAAGATCCAGAGTGTAAATTGACCTGGGATCTGTGGCTGGTTTCTTGGGACCAGAGAACCCGTTCGGGGTAGGTGAGATTGGGTCCTATAACCCCTGACCTGTGTGCAGGCCTGGGGCTGTTTGGGACATGGATATAGCTGGGGTGTCAGAAGGGTTTTGCTCGTGAGGCTTCTGGCTGGTCAGACAGGCAGCTGAAGTGCTCTAGGGAACTGGTTTGTGGCCTAGTTGGGAAGGTCTCCAGTCTGGGGCTATAAGGAGCCCCAAGTTTGAGCAATTCACCCTGAGTGGACCCCCTCAGTGGTGCCCAGATCTGGCCCGGCTCATCACACATCTGCACCGGTGTTGCCTGGGGCCGCACCATCTGCCCTGGTGCCGACTGAACCGATGGCAGAAGAGTCCTTGCCAGCCCCAATACCAGTGCCAAGGCCGGTAAGAGGCTGGGAGTCGGTGCCAGTACCTGAGTCAGCGTCTGGGCTGGAGACTGTGCAGTGGTCTGCAGGGCCCATGATACCAAGGATAGTGCCATGGGAAAACTACCCGTCTCGTGTGACGCCGTGGCCTGCACTTGCGGCACCGAGTCATCCCCCTCGGTCGAGGTCAGTTCGATGAGCTCACGCGCCGCATCGAACATCTCCAGGGTGGAGGGACACCAAATAGCCCCCATCCCATTTGCCTGACCTGGGCTCCAAGCTGGGCTGCGCCTGCTTTTAAGCACCTTCGAGGCCAAGTTCCCCTCCTTAGGGCGCACTTTGTGGCCATGCCTTTCCATCGACCACCCTCTGGAGTCTTTGGAGACCCCCGATACCGGTGACTGCGACCTGTGCCAGGGCGCCTTTGACATGGCAGTGTGATGTCTGACCAGTGCCACAGATGTAGCAGACGGTGTGCTGTGTACCGAGTGGGGACGCTTCTCACTCTGAGGCTGCAGCGCTGACTCCATTAGCAAAAGTTTTAGCCGAGAGTCCCTTTCTCTCTTAGTTCTTGGCTTGGATCCTTTGCAGAGAGCAATTCTCTGCTCGATGGGCCTCCCCTAGGCACTTCAAGTAGGAAGAGTGCGGCTCGCCACAGGGCATAGGTTTGGAGCAAGACCCACACGGCGTAAAGCCCTGGGGCCCTGGCATCCCCTCCCCGATGGGGAGAGTCCGCTGAGCTCTTCTCCTGTGACTAATCACCCTATTTACACAAACTAACCACTAATTATCAACAGATTTTAACTATAATACAAGATGAGAGAAGATCACAGTCTGCTAAGGGAAAGGCTGAGAGCCTGAACACACGCTCCAGCTACCGTCACAGGAGGTAAGAAGGAACTGAGGGGGTGGAGGGCCAGCAGGGGTACATATGCACTGGTATACCAGCACCACTCCAGGGGGCTCCCTGCCTGGCCCTACGGATACTGCTAGGGGAAAAAGCTCTGGAATCCGTGCACACAGCACACATACACCTAATCAGAATAGACATGAGTACTCAAAGAAGTAGTTCAATTTTATTACATTATGGTCACCATTTCCAAGCGGTCCAGTTATATTTACCTCTTGAAACAGATCCTGCGCTCCACTTAGAACTAAATCAAGAACTGCCTCTCCCCTTGTGGGTTCTAGAAAAAGCTGCTCCAAGAAGCAGTCATGTAAGGTATCAAGAAATTTTCTCTCTGCATCCCATCCTGAGGTGACATGTACCCAGTCAATATGGGGATATTTGAAATCCCCCACTATTATTGAGTTTTTTATGTTGATAGCCTCTCTAATATCCCTTAGCAGTTCACAGTCACTATCACAGTCCTGATCTGGTACTCAATAACATATCCCCACTGCTATATTCTTATTACTGGAGCATGGAATTACTATCCATAGAGATTTTTAAGGAACATTTTGGTTCATTTAAGATTTTTACTTCAGTTGATTCTACATTTTCTCTCACATATAGTGCCACTCCCCCCACCAGCATGACCTGTTCTGCCCTTCCAATACACTTCTTCTCGCCTGCACCTTGCGCAGCTCACTCCTTTCTATAGCATGTGGCTCTTATCCACAATGCTCCAGGATCCCAAATAATGTGCAAGGAAATATTTCAACATCAGCCCCGGAATGTTATTGCAAACAGCACAGCCTGGGCTTGGAGTAGTCGACTAGCAATGTCATAGGCTGAGTGGAAATATTTGTTAGTGGAGGCTGACGGCTTTTGTTAAGATTCCTGAATAAACAGGAAACAGAGGATCACTCTGTACTTTTCTAATCTTCCCCACCCTGTATTTTATGTTGCTTTCCAAGAACAGCCTACAGCTTCCTCTGTGTGGCACACCCACGCTATGGAAATGGTACTGGACTGTGATAGCCTCTTTCTATGGCTCTCCTTTAGTGCAATACAAGGCCAGTGTCCAAAGAGAAATTGTCCAAGGGACAGGACTGACTTGACGGATTGGTAACAATGTAACAGCTTGAGTTTATTACCATCTGATATGGGTGTTTGTTAGCTTGCAGCTCACTTTTCAGCGGACAAGTGTGCACGTCACAAATACTAACCCTATGGCTACTTTTCAGACCGTTAATGTGGCTGTCAGATAGGGTCGCCACCAGCCCCCGTTTTTGCAGCACAATCCTGCTCTTGTAGCCACCCTTCAGGGCCTTGCCCTCAAGGTGGCCTATGCTAGCCCCTTTTGAGACACACCCCTAACCTGCCCCAACTAGTAGGTCTCTTTAGAGTTTACTGCAATGTACTTTTATATTGGTGCCTTGTGAGTGAAGGCAGTTAGGACTGCTGGAATTGCAAGTTATCACTAAGATTGGGCAGAGGTGCAGGGCTGTTTTCTTGTCTACCTGCAGATTAGAGAGCTGAAGCAAGGAGGCAGGCAGGCAAGAACCAGCCTAGTATAAGGTTTGTGTGTCTCTGCTTTTGGTTACGGTGGTGTTAGTCTGGATTCCAAAAAATAAAGTAGTGTTCTGCTGGAAGGTTGCAGTGTGAGTATTTCATGTTTTTGTTTTCATGACTTCTCTGCAAGTATGTCATGAATATATCTGGACCTGCAGGTCAGTGTGCTATGAATGTCATCAGTGGAACAGGGGATAGTAAAGAGGTTTGAATTAGGGATGTTAAATATCGGTTAATTGAATAGTCAAGTAACCTTCTGAATTTTTATCAGTCGACTATTCTATAGTCCCCAGGGGTGGGAAAGGCAGCCATTGTATCAGAGGCAGTGTGCAGTGCGCAGTGCCAGGCAGGAGCCAGTCCACAAGGGGAACCAATTTAAAAACCAGTTCTCCTTGTGGACTGGCTCCCTGTCACCCAGTGCTGCTTTCTCTGATACAGAGGCAACAGAGGGGAGCGATAGCAGCCCCTGTCTAAGGGGGAGTCTGAGCTCCTGGACCCAGTGCAAGCCGGAATTGAGTCAGACTACCTGCCCATCTGGCTCCTAATACACTTTAAATGCAGAGTGGCAGCGAGGATAGAGCTGGCATGAGCCAGAACTGAGTTGGGCTGCTGGCCAGCCTGTTAAAAAATTTAATGGCAAGGGTGGGAGGAGAGAAATGCATATAGTCTATAGTATTAACCGTTAAGCTTTTGCTTATTGGTTAACCAGTTAATCGACTACACTATTACATCCCTAGTTTGAATTCAGATCTTAGCTGTCAACTGATAAAATCTTTAAAAGGGTTAACATAAAAATGGCCATACTGGGTCAGGCAGAAGGTCCAGCTAGCCCAGTATGCTTCTTTCCAGCTTCTTACAAACAGAGGCTAGGAACACCATTCCTACCCATCCTGATTAATAGCCTTTGATGGACTTAGCCTCCATGAATCTATCTAGCTCATTATTGAACACTGTTAAAGTACTAGTGCAAGGAGTTCTACAGGTTGACTGTGCGCTGAGTGAAGAAAAACTTCCTTTTATTTGTTTTAAACCTGCTACCTACTAATTTCGTTTGGTGACTCCTAGTTCCTACGTTATGGGAACAAGTAAATAACTTTTCCTTATTCACTTTCTCCTTAACTGTCACGATTTTATAGACCTCTATCATATTGCCCTTAGTCTCCTCTTTTCTAAGATGAAAAGACCCTGTCTTTTTGATCTCGCTTCATATGGCACCTACTCCAAATCCCTAATCATTTTTGTTGCCATTTTCTGAACTTTTTCCAATGCCAAGATATCTTTTTTGAGATGAGGTGACCACATCTGTGTGCAGAATTCAAGATGTGGGCGTACCATGGATTTAGAGAGAGAAAATAAAATATTCTGTCTATCTTTTTTAATGATTCCTAACGTTTGGTTTGCTTTTTTGACTGCTGCTGCACATTGAGTGGATGTTTCCAGAGAATTATACAAAATGACTCCAAGATTTCTTGAGTGGTTATAGCTACATTAGTCCTCATCATTTTGTATATACTCAGGTTTATATTTTCTCATGTGCATTACTTTGCATTTATTAACATTAAATTTCATTTCTAATTTTGTTGCCCAATAGCCTAGTTTTGTGAAATTTTTTGAAGCTCTTCACAGTCTGCTTTGGTCTTAACTATCCTGAGCAGTTTAGTATCTTCTGCAAATTTTCCCACCTCGCTATTTACCCCTTTTTCCAGATCATTTATAAATAGGTTGAATAGGACTGGTCCCAGTACGGACCCTTGGGGGACACCACTGGTTACCTCTCTCCCTTCTCAAAACTGCCCCTTTACTCCTACCCTTTGTTTCCAGTCTTAGCTAACCAGTCTTGGATAACCAGGTATCAATCCATGAGAGGACCTTCCCTCTTATCCTATGACTACTTACTTTACTGAAGAGCCTTTGGTGAGAGACCTTGTCAAAGGCTTTCTGGAAATCTAAGTACACTATATCAACTGGACCCCCCTAGTCCACATTCTTTAGCAAGGCAGGATTTCCCTTTACAGAAACCATGTTAACTCTCCCACAACAAATTCTGTTCATCTGTGTGTCTGGCAATTGTATTCTTTACTTAGGGTTGCCATATTTGAGCTTTCAAAAAAGAGGACAGCTGGTACCTGCCAGTGCTGCTGCGGCGGCGGCAGCTGCTCCACCCGCACAGGAGGCCAGGCTCAGGAGCTGGCAAACTTGTCCCCATGCATGCCAAGCTCGGGGCTCTGGCTGCTGCCTTGCTGTTGCTGGGGCTGCCGCTGCCTCCCGCTGGCTCTCATGGTGAGAGGGAATGCTGCATTCTGGACTCCTGCTTCCCCACCATGCCTCCCCGAGAAGCGTGGCAGCGTGGGCAACAGCAGCGCTGCCAACCAGCCAGAAGCCCAGGAGGAGAGAGTGGGGGGTCAGGGAAGCTGCTGGCTGGGGCCCATTGCGGGGCATGAAGTTAAAGACACTGAGGGGAGAAGTGGCATGACTAGAAAAGGAACCCAGGAATCCTGCTTCCCAGAATCCCTTCCTTTCCCCTGCCCGCCCCACCAAGCACCAGATCCCATAATCCTCAAAGCTGAGACTGGAACCCCCAAATCTAATCAACAGACACTGCCCTGCTGCAGGAAAGGTAAAAAGCAAGAAGTTCTAACACCCAGTTCCCTGCTCTAACCAAACACAGTAATTCCTCATTTAACACTACAGATGTTTCAGAAAATGATCGTGTTAAGCGAGAACGTGTTATGCGGGGTCAGTTTTCCCATTGAAAATAATGGAAAAGGTGGGGGTTGCGTTTCAAGTGGTGGTGACTGTTGGGACCGGGACATAAGGTGGGGGGAGAAAGGGGGCTGGGTTACAGCAGGGAGGGGAGGGGTTTGGCTCTGGGGAAGGGAAGGGGAGGAGAATGGAGGGGGATTGGGGTGGGAGTATGCCCCTGTGATGAGTCTGCCGGGGGAGGTCACCAGGGAAGGGCGCAGTGAGCGGCGAACCCTCCATCGCTTTGCAGGGAGGCGGGGAAAGCCCCGTGCAGCTGCTGGCAACAGGCCAGCTGGGGAAACCCTGCAAGTGGGGGCAGAGGAGAGTGGGCAAGGCGGCCGGCGAGGGGGCGTCAGCAGGGAACAGCGCAGCAAGCGGGGAACCCCCCGCCGCTTTGCAGGGAGGCCAGGGAAGCCCCACGCAGCCGCCGGCAACGGGACAGCTGGGGAAATTGTGTTATTCCGGGGACAGTCATGTAATTCAAAAAACGTTCCCTAAAAAAAATCATGCTATCGTGAAAACATGTTAAGTAGGCACGTGTTAAAGGAAGAATTATTGTACACCCACCCCTCCCCCAGAGCCAGGCACCCCCAGCCCCTCTGCTCTAACCCACCCCGCCCCCAGAGCCAGGCACCCCCAGCCCCTCTGCTCTAACCCACCCCGCCCCCGAAGCCAGGCACCCCCAGCCCCTCTGCTCTAACCCACCCCGCCCCCAGAGCCAGGCACCCCCAGCCCCTCTGCTCTAACCCACCCCGCCCCCAGAGCCAGGCACCCCCAGCCCCTCTGCTCTAACCCACCCCTCCCCCGAAGCCAGGCACCCCCAGCCCCTCTGCTCTAACCCACCCCTCCCCCAGAGCCAGGCACCCCCAGCCCCTCTGCTCTAACCCACCCCGCCCCCAGAGCCAGGCACCCCCAGCCCCTCTGCTCTAACCCACCCCGCCCCCAGAGCCAGGCACCCCCAGCCCCTCTGCTCTAACCCACCCCGCCCCCGAAGCCAGGCACCCCCAGCCCCTCTGCTCTAACCCACCCCGCCCCCAGAGCCAGGCACCCCCAGCCCCTCTGCTCTAACCCACCCCGCCCCCAGAGCCAGGCACCCCCAGCCCCTCTGCTCTAACCCACCCCGCCCCCAGAGCCAGGCACCCCCAGCCCCTCTGCTCTAACCCACCCCGCCCCCAGAGCCAGGCACCCCCAGCCCCTCTGCTCTAACCCACCCCGCCCCCAGAGCCAGGCACCCCCAGCCCCTCTGCTCTAACCCACCCCGCCCCCAGAGCCAGGCACCCCCAGCCCCTCTGCTCTAACCCACCCCGCCCCCAGAGCCAGGCACCCCCAGCCCCTCTGCTCTAACCCACCCCGCCCCCAGAGCCAGGCACCCCCAGCCCCTCTGCTCTAACCCACCCCGCCCCCAGAGCCAGGCACCCCCAGCCCCTCTGCTCTAACCCACCCCGCCCCCAGAGCCAGGCACCCCCAGCCCCTCTGCTCTAACCCACCCCGCCCCCAGAGCCAGGCACCCCCAGCCCCTCTGCTCTAACCCACCCCGCCCCCAGAGCCAGGCACCCCCAGCCCCTCTGCTCTAACCCACCCCGCCCCCAGAGCCAGGCACCCCCAGCCCCTCTGCTCTAACCCACCCCGCCCCCGAAGCCAGGCACCCCCAGCCCCTCTGCTCTAACCCACCCCGCCCCCAGAGCCAGGCACCCCCAGCCCCTCTGCTCTAACCCACCCCGCCCCCGAAGCCAGGCACCCCCAGCCCCTCTGCTCTAACCCACCCCGCCCCCAGAGCCAGGCACCCCCAGCCCCTCTGCTCTAACCCACCCCGCCCCCGAAGCCAGGCACCCCCAGCCCCTCTGCTCTAACCCACCCCGCCCCCAGAGCCAGGCACCCCCAGCCCCTCTGCTCTAACCCACCCCGCCCCCAGAGCCAGGCACCCCCAGCCCCTCTGCTCTAACCTAACGACCCTCCCCTCCTACAGAGTCAGGGTCATAAATCCAGCGGGACAGAAGGTAACACCCTGGGTCTCACCAGAACCGCTGCCACTCACTTTTGCCAGTTGGTGCTGGGGCGCATGTGCAGAGCGGCTGTTCGCGTCCAGCCGAATGGCTCCGAATGTTCCATTTGACAAGCACATGCCCCGGCCCCTCTCCGATCCCCTTTGCAGGGCAAAATCCCCGACATTTTTTGACATTTTTAAAAGCCAGCCAGCCAGCGATATAACGTGAAAACAAGGTCACGTCCAGGAAAAACTGGATATATGGTGACCCTACTTTATTATACTTTCAACTAATTTGCCTGGGACGGACAAGGATCATGTATTGACAGGATCATCTCTAGAGCCCTTTTTAAATATTGGTGTCACATTAGCTACCTTCCAGTCATTAGATTCCAAATAAAGTATGTTTACTATACATATGTACATCACTTAAGTGGTGGGCACTGTCTGGGGTATAGGCTAAAGCACTATCTAACACTATTTCATTTTAAATGCAATCTGTTTGTTGGTGGTCCCCTCGTGCTAGGTTCTGTACACACACCCCATGAGAAGATTGCCCCATGAACCTTACAATTTAAATGGAAAGACTAAGATTGCCCAAAATTGATTAATAATTTACGTGAGACTCAGCTAGTGAGGGGTGGGTCTGTAAAGCTAAATGCAACGCATCTTGGGGACAGATTTGGAAGCGTGAATGCACAGCTTTCATAAATCTCAGGTCTCTTTAGTGTCTTATGTTGCACGCATCCCAAGCCACTAGTGATACTTGAAAATCACGGCTTGGGAGCTTACACCCACATCTCAAAAGGATTGAGACACCCCCACCCTCCACTGAATTCAATGAGAATTAGGCAAGTGTCAGGGCTCAGCACTACTGTGTTGCTAGTCTAAGGTGAGGTCTACACTACAAAACTGTCTACCTAACTTACGGTGACTGGCAGCCACTGCAGTTACAAAGTCACTGGTGCGTGTGCACACTTTGGTTTCTTGTGTTGATTATATTGTCAATATGGGGCTCTGTGGGACAGCGCCTGAAGGCCAGAAACAGTCAACATAAAAAATTTAGGGTCTATACTGACACTGTATTGACCCAGCTATATCAACAATGACTCTAGGCTTCTTGGAGAGCTGGTGTTACTAAATGCGTGTAGAGAAGCACTTAAATCAGCAGGAGCCAAATTTAAGCAAAGACACTTCCACAGTTAGATTGGTGCAAGGCAGTTACATTAGTCTAACCACATAGTATAGACCAGGCATAATAGTCAAGCTGCTGGCGGGAGGGGAGAGAAGGACACAAGTAGAAGAGTTTCCGCATTGTGCATCTTTCACCATACTCAGTATGTTTGCAGGATTATTGAGTTTGACAAGGCCTTATAGCTACTTCCTTTTGATCGTGGTACACTTTGGTCTCCCTCTCTCAAGAATTAATTACTTGATTATGTTTTATTATTGCTAGATCTTGAAAGCAGAAGCACAAGACAGCAAATCAGCAGTCTGTCAGCACATGAAACAAAGCACTAGAGCAACTCTTGCCAAGACAGAGCAGCTGCACAACAAGTCATCTTATTCTCCTTCTCCAGCCTGTGACAAACACTTTTCTAGCTGCATTTCAGACTAAGCAGGTGCACATTCTACTCTATGATGGAGAAGCAAATAAGTCTATGAAACTGGCCAAGCTATTGAGGAAGAGGCAGCTCTGTGCTTATGCTCCACCTTTCACCTGCTGATCTCAAAGCACTGAGGTTTTTGCTGCTCTGGTGTGATAGACATTAAAGAAAGTATGAATACAAGCAGTTCTGCAGTGTTCCTCTGTGCATTTAATTCACTCGCTACACAAAGGAGCCACCACTTCCAGTAACAAGGATGACTTCGCCCTGACGTTACACGTATTATCAAATTTCTAGGCCTGTGACAGCACCTTCTGGGATACTGTGAGGTGGCAATCTCATGAGATGAATAGCATGCTCACTACTCCACCACCCCTTCAAAACATGTGTGCATTTAATAGCAGCAGCACCTCTGCCATTCAGTGCATGACTGAATCAGAGCCTCGGTTGGTGTAAATTGTCCTAGAACTAGTCACTTAGTTTTGATCTTCGATAGCTGAGGCTCTGGCTCTTGGGCTCATAAGTTCCTCAACAATGTCATTTCATATAAATTACAGTTGCTTAAAATAAACAGCAATTCTCCACAGACCTTAATACTTTGAGTGCTTTAGAAACCCGCACTCTAAAGTTGGCCTAACTCTGCTCCCATTGAAATCAATGGGATTTTTACCTGTGCAACTTAGACTGACTTGAAAATTCCATCTGTAGTATTTCAGTTTGCATGTCTGGTTTCTTACCTCACTTAATCGACAACACTCATCCATGTATTCATCTAAGCTGTCGCTTGTGGGATATTTTGTGAGCTGGTGTCCATGGAGCTGAAGATCTTGCATACTCCCAAAGGTATCTTTGTAATGGTTGATGATTGGCCTTTGCTTTTCTTTGGGGTAAACAGCTAGAGGATTGTCTTTAATAGAAAGGTCTTTCTCTTTGCTGGGATTCTCTTCCAAATATTGTCCTTCACTTTGGCCAAAAAATTGATCAGGACTTTGTTCCTCCTGACAATCACTGAAATGTTCTAAGGAAGCTGTAGGGATCTGCACCGTATCTGCTGCCTGGCTGTAATATTCAACTTGCTTTTCACTTTCTGTGGCACGCTGGCTGGCCTCTCTGATGTCTTTACCCTGTCTTATGATATGGTCAATTTCTGGAGAAGAAGAGGTGCTGAGCACTCCAGAGTCAGAAGATAAGTCTCCGGTGTGAAGCACAAAGCTCTTCTCTGAGCCCTTTGGTGTAGATGGAGAATTAGCTCCACTTGGCAGTTCAACCCCAGAATCCTCCGATTCAAATTTGGACAATCTATGAAGCTGGCACTTGGACTGTAAGGTGTTGAGGTAAGTCAGAGTGGCCACATTGTCTCGTTTTGCAGAGGAGTCTCCTGTGCCCGGATTTCCCAAGCATTCTAGTGGGATGTTGACTTTGGGAAGCTTGGATTCCTCTGCATGGTCTATGGCTGTAGGTGGCAACACTGTCAACCCATTGCTCAGTATCCGCATGTTGGTCAGCACTACCTTGCCCTTGGATGATGGGTTCTTCTTGCCTGCTAAAACACAAGTCAGCTGACAGGTCACAAAGAATTGCAAAGTGCAGTCTGCTCCTTCCACTGTGAGAAAGCAATGGCAAATCATCTCCCTGCCCTCTTTCAAAAACAACTCAATAGTGATCAATACTTATTCTGAAAGTTACAGCTTCTGATCACTTGTTACATTCATGGCTTGTGCAGGCATTAGACAAACTTCAGATGCCTGACAGTAATTTCCAATAATGTGTGTGAGGGAGACTTTTCCCAGCAAATTCTATAATATCCATAGAGAAAATGTCACACACATAGAATCATAGAGCTGGAAGAGACCTCAGGAGGTCATCAACTCCAGCCCCCTGCCCAAGGCAGGACAAACCCCAACTAAATCACCCAAGCCAGGGCTTTGTCAAGCCGAGACTTAAAAACCTCTAGGGATGGAGATTCCACCACCTCCTTACGTAAGCCATTCCAATGCTTCACCACCCTCTTACTGAAATAGTTTTTCCTAATATCCAACCTAGACCTCTTCCACTGTAACTTGAGCCCATTGCTCCTTGTTCTGCCATCCGTCACTACTGAGAACAGCCTCTCTCCATCCTCTTTGGAACCTCCCTTCAGGATGTTGAAGGCTGCTCTCAAATCCCCCCTCACTCTTCTCTTCTGCAGACTAAACAAACCCAAATCCTTCAGTCTCTCCTCATGCGTTCTAGCCCCCTAATCATTTTGGTCACCTCTGCTGGACCCTCTCCAATGTGTCCACATACTTTCTATATTGGGGGGCCCAGAACTGGACACAATACTCCGAATAAAGGGGAATAATCACTTCTCTAGATCTGCTGGCAATGCTCCTCCGAATGCGCCCTAATATGCCATTAGCCTTCTTGGCTACAAGGGCACACTGTTGACTCATATCCAGCTTCTCATCCACTGTAACCCCCAGATCCTTTTCTGCAGAACTGCTACTTAGCCAATCAGTCCCTAGCCTGTAACTATGCTTGGGATTCTTCTGTCCCAAGTGCGGGACTCTACACTTGTCCTTGTTGAACCTCATCAGATTTCTTTTGGCCCAATCCTCTAATCTGTCTAGGTTACTCTGGACCCTATGCCTACCCTCCAGTGTATCTACCTCACCCACTAACTTAGTGTCATCCGCACACTTGCTGAGGGTGCAATCCATCCCCTCATTCAGGTTATTAATAAAGATGTTGAACAAAACCAGTCCTAGAACAGATCCTTGGGACACACTGCTAGAAACCGACCGCCAACCTGACATCAATCCGTTGATCACTGTCCGTTGGGCCCAACAATCTGGCCAGCTTCCTATCCATCTTACAGTCCATTTATCCAATCCATATTCCCTTAACTTGCTGGCAAGAATATTGTGGGAGACCGTATCAAAAGCTTTGCTAAAGTCAAGGTATATCACATCCACTGACTTTCCCATATCCACAGAGCCAGTTACCTCATCATTAGAAGCTAATCAGATTGGTCAGATGATTTGCCTTTCATGAATCCATGTTGACTATTCCTGATCACTTTCCCCTCTTCCAACTGCTCCAAAATAGATTCGAGGATCCCCTCCATGATTTTTCCAGGGAGTGAGATAAGGCTGACTGGTCTGTAGTTCCCTGGATCGTCCTTCTTCCCTTCTTTAAAGATGGGCACTACATTTTCCTTTTTCCAATCACTCGGGATCTCTCCTGATCTCCACGAGTTTTCAAAGATAATGGCCAAAGCCTCCGCAATGACATTACATCAGATGCATTACATCCGGACCCATAGATTTGTGTATGTTTAGCTTTTCTAAATAGTTCCTAACTTGTTCTTTCCCCACCAAGGGCTGTCCACTTCCTTCCCATACTGCGTTGCCTAGTGCATTTGTCTGGGAGCTGACCTTGTCCGTGAAGACAGAGGCAAAGAAAGCATTGAGTACGTCAGCTTTTCCCACATCATCCATCACTAGGTTAGCTCCCTTATCCAGTAAGGGCCCCACACCCTCTCTAATCACCCTCTTATTGCTAACATGCCTGTAGAAACCTTTGTTACCCTTCACATCCCTTGCTAGCTGCAATTCCAATTGCATTTTGCCTTCCTGATAACTCCTCTGCATTCCCGAGCAACGTATTTATACTCTTCCCTAGTCATCTGTCCAAGTTTCCACTTCTTGTAAACTTCCTTTTTGTGTTTAAGCTCACCAATGATTTCCCCGGTAAGCCAATCTGGTCGCCTACCATATTTGCTTCTCTTGCTGCGAATTGGGATGGTTTCTTCCTGTGCCTTTAATAAGTCTTCTTTTAAATGCTGCCAGCTCTCCTGGATTCCTTTCCCTTTCATATAAGCATCCCAGGGAATCCTGTCCATCAGTTCTCTGAGGGAGTCAAAGACTGCTTTTCTGAAGTCCAGGGTGTATATTTTGGTCAGGATCCTGAAATCTACCATCTCATGATCACTACTTCCCAGGTTGTCACCCACCTCTAATTCCCCCACTAGCTCCTAAACTGTACCACAAATACAGTTTATCAGTATGCAATGCAAAGGCTCTCTACTGCAATGCAGTATTAGGGGAAGAATTGGTCTGTGTATCTAGAATTTATAAGCAGTCTTTTATATCCCCGCTGCATCCACAGTGTTGTACTTTATGGACACAGCATCCTTCAGGGAGAATCATAATTGTACATAATATTCCCAAATGCTGAATTTTTCATGTGGGTATAGGACTTAGCCGACCAGTTGTGAAAAAACACATGTAGCCAGCCCACCATTCAGTGATCACACACACACAGATGATGAAGAGTTCAAGTGATTTAAGTTAAGATCAGCATTAATTCATCTCAGAATTTTCTCTCCTGTTTGTCATGCCATAAAAGCAGAAATGAGCACAACCAAATCTGTTTTTTCTGGCTATTTCCATGTATTTTGAGTTTAAACGAATAATTTGCAAGGCATTTGTGTGGCAGCATTGATAGCCATAGTAACAGTCAGTGACTTGGGAAAATGAACTATGCACTTTGGCTGCTTGCTACTCTCTGTATGGTTTAAGCATGAAGTTCTTCACAAGGGCAAGAGTAGTTCATTTACAGAGAAGTGACATGGGAGCAGTTATGATTGTCAGTTTGCATATGCATGAAGCTTTGCTTTTATGGAGAATGTTTCATAGAGTGAGAACATTTCAGCAGCAGCATTTGTTGGACTGTGTAGTTGTCTCCTCGGGGCCATCTCAGGGTTTCTTTCAAAACAGACTGGGCCAAATGCTAGGAAATATATTAAAGCATGAACAAGTGACTGCCAGCTATGCCTAGTCCAGTTTTCCAACCACTACAATGACAGAGAGCAGTACTGTGTGCGGTTCTGATTGCCCCCATCAGAAAACAACAACCCTGCATCTGGAAAAAGTACAGAGAAGAACACCACCTAGTTAGGGGTATGGAACAGCTTCCATAAGAGGAGATTAGAAAGCCTACAACTTTTCCGCCAAAGAGGAATACGACAGAGGTCTATGAAATCACGAGTGATGTGGAGAAAGTAAATATGGACATGTCACTGAGCCCTTCCCACAACACAAGAATCAGCGGCCACCCACTGACATTGGTAGGGCAGTAGGTGCAAAGTTGCCCTACCAATGTCACACAGGAAACAGTCAGCCCCAGGAACACTTTGCCAGGGGTTGTGGTGAAAGCTAAAAGTACTAGTGGGTAAAAATAATTAGCTGATGTCAATGTGGACAGGTCCATCAATGGCTATAGCCCAGGTGATCAGGGACACAGCCCCATGCTCGGGGTGTCCCTAAACCTGACTGCCAGAAGCTGGGCCTGGAAGACCCATGGCTGGATCACTTAACTGCCCTATTCCATTCATTCCCTCGGAGGCATCTGGCACCAGCCACTGTCAAAAGACAGGAGAGTGGAACAGATCAGTGGTCTGATCCGGTCTGGCTAGTCTTATGTTCAAGGACCTAAAAGGGTATTTGTTATAAGGAGGAGGGAGAAAAATTCTTGTCCTATCCTTGGCCTCTAAGGATGGGACAAGAAGCAATGTTTAGTTTAGAAAAGAGAAAAGATTGAGGGGGGACATGAGAGCAGTTTTCAGGTATCTAAAAGGGTGTCATAAGAAAGAGAGAGAAAACTTGTTCATCTTGGCCTCTGAGGATAGAACAAGAAGCAATGGGCTTAAACTGCAGCAAGGGAGGTTAAGGCTGGACATTAGGAAAAAGTTCAGTAGGGATTATTAGAAATTAAAATAAAAAGAAATTAAAAGAAATTAGCAGTAGGGATACATTATCGACCACCTGACCAGGACAGCGATACTGACATTGAAATGCTGAGGGAGATTAGAGAGGCTACCAAAATAGAGAACTCTATAATAATGGGGGATTTTAATTACCCCCATATTGACTGGATACATGTCACCTCAGGAAGAGAAGCGGAGATAAAATTTCTCAATGGCTTAAATGACTGCTTCTTGGAGCAGCTGGTGCAGGAACCCACAAGGGGAGAGGCAATTCTCGATTTAGTCCTGAGTGGAGTGCAGGATCAGGTCCAGGATATAACCGTTACAGGACCGCTTGGGAATAGTGACCATAATATAACAACATTCAACATTCCTGTGGTGGGAAGAACACCTCAGCAGTCCAGCACCCTGGCATTTAATTTCAAAAAGGGGAATTACACAAAAATAAGGAGGTTAGTTAAACAGAATTAAAAGGCACAGTGACTAGAGCCACATCCCTGAAAGCTGCATGGAAACTTTTTAAAGACACCATAATAGAGGCCCAACTTAAATGTATACCCCAAATTAAAAAACATAGCAAGAGACCTGAAACAGTGTCACCGTGGCTTAACCACCATGTAAAAGAAGCAATGAGGGACAAAAAGGTATCTTTTAAGAAGTGGAAGTCCAATCCTAGTGAGATAAATAGAAAAGAACATAAACACTGTCAAATCAAGTGTAAAAAATGTAATAAGAAAATCAAAAAAAGATTGAGGAACAGCTAGCCAAAAACTCAAATAGAAATAACAAAATGTTTAAGTACATTAGAAGCAGGAAGCCTGCTAAAAAACCTGTGGGTCCCCTAGATGATCAAGCTATAAAAGGAGCAATCAAGGACGATAAAGCCATTGCGGAGAAACTAAATGATTTCTTTGCTTCAGTCTTCACGGCTGAGGATGTTGGGGAGATTCCCGAATCTGCACCGTCCTTTGTGGGTGGTGAATCTGAGGAACTGTCCTGGATTGAAGTGTCATTAGAGGAGGTTTTGGAACAAATAGAAAAACTTAATGTTAACAAATCTCCGGGACCGGATGGCATTCATCCAAGGTCCCTCAACAAAGGCTCTTGTGTAAATTACATGGCCATGGGATAAGAGGGAAGGTCCTTTCTTGGATTGAGAACTGGTTAAACGACAGGAAACAACGGGTAGGAATAAATGGTAAATTTTCAGATTGGAGAGGGGTAACTAGTGGTGTCCCCCAAGGGTCAGTCCTGGGACCAATCCTTTTCAACTTATTCATAAATGATCTGGAGAAAGGGGTAAGCAGTGAGGTAGTAAAGTTTGCAGATGATACAAAACTGTTTAGGAAAGTCAAGACAGAAGCAGACTGTGAGGGACTCCAAGAAGATCTCACCAAACTGAGTGATTGGGCAACAAAATGGCAAATGAAATTTAACGTGGATAAGTGCAAAGTAATGCACATCGGGAAAAATAACCCCAACTATACGTACAGTATGATGGGGGCTAATTTGGCTACAACAAATCAGGAAAGATCTTGGAGTTATCATGGACAGTTCTCTGAAAACTTCCACACAGTGTGCAGCGACGGTCAAAAAGTCAAATAGGATGCTAGGAATTATTAGGAAAGGGATAGAAAATAAGACACAGAATCTCTTACTGCCCCTGTATAAAAACTATGGTACGCCCACATCTTGAATACTATGTACAGATGTGGTCTCCTCACCTCAAAAAAGATATTTTGGCCTTGGAAAGGGTTCAGAAAAGGGCAACTAAAATGATTAGGGGTTTGGAACGGGTCCCATATGAGGAGAGGTTAAAGCGACTGGGACTTTTCAGTTTAGAAAAGAGGAGACTGAGGGGGGATATGATAGAGGTCTATAAAATCATGAGTGGTGTGGAGAGGGCCGATAAAGAAAAGTTATTTATTAGTTCCCTAAATAGAAGAACTAGAGGTGACCAAATGAAATTAATGGGTAGCAGGTTTAAAACTAATTAAAGAAAGTTCTTCTTCACACAGCGTGTAGTCAACCTGTGGAACTCCTTGCCAGAGGAGGCTGTGAAGGCTAGGACTATAATAGAGTTTAAAGAGAAGCTAGATAAATTCATGGAGGTTAGGTCCATAAAAGGCTATTAGCCAGGGGATAAAATGGTGTCCTTGGCCTCTGTTTGTCAGAGGCTGGAGAGAGATGGCAGGAGACAAGTCGATTGATCATTGTCTTTGGTCCACCCTCTCTGGGGCACCTGGTGCTGGCCACTGTCGGTAGACAGGATACTGGGCTAGATGGACCTTTGGTCTGACCCAGTACGGCCGTTCTTATGTTCCTAACTATCAGGGTAGTTAAACACTGGAATAAATTGCCCAGGGAGGTTGTGAAATCCCCATCACTGGAAATATTTAAGATCAGGGTGGATAGACATCTATCAGGGATGATCTAGATCCGTGGTCACCAACCAGTCGATCGCGAGGCATCCAGGCCTCCCCCCTCCCATTCTCTCCCCACCCCCGAGAAGCCCCACTACCTACCTCCAGCAAAAATGGAGGTAGTGCCGGCTTCCTGGGGGTAGATGGAAGTCCTGCAACTTAGCACCACTTCCAGGGGTTCTGGAAGTGCGCTGGCTGCTCTGCCAGGCCCACTGCGGGAGGGAGCGTCAGCCCCGGAGGAGGAGCACGGCGACTTCCCTGCACCAGCACAGGATGGGTGAGTCGGCCCCGAGGCAGGCGCACGCAGGGGTTTCGACCCTGGGGCAGGCGTGCGCAGGGCAGGGTTCCCCTGCACCGTGGGGCGGAGGGGCAGGTGGGTGTTTCCGCACTGGGGCAGGCACGCACAGGGTTTCCCTGTGCCACAGGGGGGCAGGCGCACGCACAGGGGTTTTGGCCCCGGGGCAGGCGCATGTGGGGTTTCCCTGCGCTGGGGGGGGGGGGGGAGGGGAGTCGGGCCTGGAGGAAGCATGCACTGGCTTCCCTCTGGTGGGCGGGGGGGGGGGGGAGAAATCCTGGGAGGAGTCAGATGCAGGGGACTCTGCCTCCACTGGCCCCCTGCCCCCACTTCCCAGTTCCCTCTCCCCAGCCACAGAACTCTGTCCCCACTCTCCTGTCCTGAGCCACAGAACTGTCCCCACTAGCACCCTGTCCCCTGCTGCAGAACCCTGTCCTCTACCCTCCCAGCACCCTGTTCCCTCTCCCCTGCCTCCAGCCGCAGAACTGCCCCCACTGACACCCTGTCCCCTGCTGCAGAACCCTGTCCTCTACCCTCCCAGCACCCTGTTCCCTCTCCCCTGCCTCCAGCCGCAGAACTGCCCCCACTGACACCCTGTCCCCTACTGCAGAACCCTGTCCTCTACCCTCCCAGCACCCTGTTCCCTCTCCCCTGCCTCCAGCCGCAGAACTGCCCCCACTGACACCCTGTCCCCTGCTGCAGAACCCTGTCCTCTACCCTCCCAGCACCCTGTTCCCTCTCCCCTGCCTCCAGCCGCAGAACTGCCCCCACTGACACCCTGTCCCCTGCTGCAGAACCCTGTCCTCTACCCTCCCAGCACCCTGTTCCCTCTCCCCTGCCTCCAGCCGCAGAACTGCCCCCACTGACACCCTGTCCCCTGCTGCAGAACCCTGTCCTCTACCCTCCCAGCACCCTGTTCCCTCTCCCCTGCCTCCAGCCGCAGAACTGCCCCCACTGACACCCTGTCCCCTGCTGCAGAACCCTGTCCTCTACCCTCCCAGCACCCTGTTCCCTCTCCCCTGCCTCCAGCCGCAGAACTGCCCCCACTGACACCCTGTCCCCTGCTGCAGAACCCTGTCCTCTACCCTCCCAGCACCCTGTTCCCTCTCCCCTGCCTCCAGCCGCAGAACTGCCCCCACTGACACCCTGTCCCCTGACAAAACACCCACGGGCACCCTTCCCCAGTACTATGTCCCTCTGTTCCCACCAATGCAGTTGGAGCCACATTAGTGAATCTTGGAGAGGGGGGTTGGAGGTTGTTTTTCTTTTTTTGCATCTCACTTGTGTGGCCCCAACTGACTTTTCTTGGGTCAGTGACCCTTGACTCAAAACAGGTTCCCTGCCCTTCTCAGAAATAAAGACAATGCAGAAACTTTGTTTGACACAGTATTTTATTAAAAAAAATGAAGCCTGGCCAATCAACCCCCAACTGGAGCCAAGCCCCCATCTGCCCACAGCATCATAATACTCCTGCACTCCCCTTTCCCCCAGACCCTACATCTGAGCCTATCATACACTGGAACCCCCTGCCCTGAGCCCCTCACATACCCCAACCCAAATTCCTGCACCCTCACATCCAGAAGTCTGTGGCTTGCTTTGTACCCTAACCCTCCATCTGACCCCAACACTGCCTGGCCTGGAACTCCCTCCCCGAGCCAGCGTCCCCTTATCCACCTCCTCCTGCATCCAGATTTCCTCCCAGAGCTTGCACCTCTCACCCCTTCCCACACCCAAATCCCTCATTCCCACCGCAGAGACTACACATCCTGTCTCAACCCAGCGGGGGTCCGGCTAGACTGCAGGAGTTTTTCAGGATTCGAGATATCCCAGAAAAACCCTTCTGCATCCAGGGATGCATTTATTCTTCTGCTTTTTTTAGTGGAAGAGCAAACATGATCCTTCCGTCACCCCTATATTCCTCTCTCCACAAGGAATAAGGTGGCTTCCAGAAGAAGGGTTTTTCTTCTGACATTTGGTCCAGTCTAGACAGGCCAAATGTTGGAAAAACCTCATTCTACAGAAGAATTGGGGAAAAAAAACAGTAGTATAAGGGTTGGGGATAGCAAGTGATGGAGAGGAGGAGAACAGAGAGGGCGGGGCTTCAAGGAAGGGGCAGGGCAGTAGAGCTTGGCTTGTTCTGTCATTTAAAAAGTGATCTTGGGTGTAAAAAGATTGGAGACCACTGCTCTAGATGGTGCTTGGTCCTGCCGCGAGGGCAGGGAATTGGACTTGATGACCTTTTGAGGTCAGCTTCCGGTTCTAATGTTCTATGATTCTATTAGACTTTGAAGAAAACTCAGAAGGATCCAGCTACAGATACCAGAAAGGATCTTTGAACAATTGGAAATACGTCACTGCCTCAGGGCAATTTTCAGTCTGTGGAGTAGAGGTGGAATTTCCTCCCACATGTGGGAACAGGGAAAGCCAGAAAACCGATGGCTCAGGTATCCAGTGTCACAGGAAGAGCATCTTCAGATCAGAGCCCCACCACATTGCCCTGAAAAGGAGGGATGTTTTTCCCAGACATGGGGACAGATGGTGATACTTGCATGTAGACTGCATAGGACCACGTATCTCAGATACACAGACACTGAATAGGGAAGTTATTACAGTGAATGACAACTGGCAAGCTCCATTGCTCTCCATTTGCCTTTGAAACTAGTCATTGTTTTACCTAAATTGACACAGCTGTCATGGGAGCCAGGGTGACTTGCATCAACTATCTGAATCCTGCCTTCTTTTTGGTCTTTCCAGCTAACATTGCACAACCTAAAATGCCTGTTTCAGTCCAAGATGGATACTAACTAAAGCCCAGGGCCAACACTTGGTGAACTCTGCAAAAGCCCAGATCTGCATGTCACTGAACTTTGCCTCCTGGATGTTCAAAAGCTTCAGAGGGGTAACCGAGTTAGTCTGTAACTGGAAAAACAACGAACAGTCTAGCAGCACCTTAAAGGCAAACAAAACATGTAGATGGTATCATGAGCTTTCTAGACTATTTGTTGTTTAAGTTTTGCCTCTTGGGACCATCACTTGTTGAAATATAACGTTGGGTCACTGACACAGCAGAGAGGGGCTACGATACTTAGGCCACACACAATTATTCACCTGACATTTTACATCCTGTTTCATTTCCTGCCATTTTCCCATCTCTCCTCCTTCCTGTTTTCATAAGCCATGAGCCCCTTCAGATGGATTTCCTGATGATGTGATGGTTCTTCAATAGGAAGGAAGGGGAAAAAAAAACCTACAGCTAGAATGCGGAGAGTTCAGTAGTTCAGGCAGCATGACCCCGCGACCCTTCTAGCAGCACTATCCCTTCTTCATTCCTCCTCCTGTTTTGTTCCACCACTCCAGCCTTTCTTGCTAACAGTGTAACTGGACCTCTGATGGTGCTGTGGTCATCATGAACAGAACAGATTATGAACAGGAGGTGGCCCGACAACTCACCAACACCAGATTCTATAGGCTTCTCTCCTCTGATCCCACTAAAGAATACCAAAAAAACCCTAAACCATCTGCTCAGGAAACTTCCTGCTACAACTCAGGACCAAATCTACACTAACACACCCCCAAATCTGCTACCCAAGATCCACAAACCTGGAAATCCCGGATGACCCATTATCTCAGGCATTGGCACACTTACAGCAGGATTATCTCGCTATATTCTCTCCCTCCTCAGATCCGATATTACAAACACTCTTAGCTATCTTCAAGACACTACCGACTTCCCGAGGAAACTACAGAACATCGGTAATCTTCCTTAAAACACCATCCTGGCCACCATGGAGGTAGAAGCTCTTTACACCAACATTCCACCCCAAGATGGATTACTGGTGGTCAGGAACACCATCCTGATGATGCCCCTGCACACAGAGCTACAGAGCTCTGCAACTTTGTCTTCACCCACAGCTATTTCAAATTTGGGGACAATTTGTATCTTCAAGTCAGGGGCTCAGCTATGGGCACCTGCATGGCCCCACGATATGCCAATGTCTTTATGGCAGACCTTGAACAACATTTCCTCAGCTCTAGCTCTAGCACACTTACTCTACATTGATGACATTTTCATCATATGGACCCACAGGAAAGAGACACTAGAAGAATTTTAAAGGGATTTCAACAACTTCCACCCTACCATCAATCTTTGGCTGGATCAGTCCACACAAGAGATCCACTTCTTTGAAACTACAGTACAAATACGCAACAGCCACATTTCCACCACCTTATACTGGAAACCTACCGACCATTACACTCACCTACATGCCTCTAGCATCCATCTTAGACGGATTTTCCAATTATTTGTTTACAGCCAGGCCCTAAGATACAATCGGATTTGTTCCAATCCCACAGACAGAGACAAACACCTACAAAAATCTATATCAGACATTCTGAAAACTAAAACACTCACCCGGAGAAGTGAAAAAACAGATTGACAGAGCTAGATGAGTACCCAGAAGTCAGCTTCTTCAAGATAGGCTCTACAAAGAAAACAAAAGAACTCCACTTGTCATCACCTACAGTCCCCAACTTAAACCCCTCCAAAGCATTATCAACCATCTACAACCTGTCCTGGAAAATGATCCCTCACTCACGCAGGCTTTGGGGGACAGGCCAGTCCTTGCCTACAGACAACCCCCTAACTTCAAACAAATTCTTTCCAGCAACCACGCAACATACCTCCATCATGGTCACCCTGGAAGCCACCCCTGCAATCAACCCCTGTGCCATCTCTGTCCACACATCTATACAAGCAACTTCATCACAGGACCAAACCACAAACTACCACATCAGAGGCTCATATAACTTCACATCCACCAATGTGATCTATGCCATCAAGAGCCAGCAATGCCCCTCTGCCATGTATATTGGCCAAACTGGACAGTCTCTACGACAAAGGATGATTAATGGACACAAATCAGATATTCAAGAAGGTAATACACATAAACCTGTTGGGGAACATTTTAACTTCCCCGGGCACTCATTAACGAATCTCAAACTTTCCATATATTACAAGCCAATTTCAAAAACCAGCTTGAAAGGCAAGTTGCAGAGCTTAATTTAATTTACAAGTTTGTACTGTAAATTACTACAACAGAAGTTTAAATAAAGACCTTAACTGGATTACCCGCTACATTCCACAGCCTAATGATATAAAAAGCCAAACACAGGTACTTGAGTACTTAGAATCCTCTTTATCAGCTTCATTTAGCATAGAAACTAATGACTATTCTTTTCCAATTTTTTCTCCTTTCCTTTCCCTCCCCATCCCCTCTCTTTCTCTCCTATGTATTTGGAACTTGGACCTCTTAAACTACATTCATCTGAAGAAGTGGTTGTGTCCACGAAACCTCATGATACCATCTACATTTTTTGTTAATCTCTAAAAAATAAGGAAATAGGAAGGAAGATCAGTGTAGATGGGATCAAACTAGAGAACATAGAGAAGTTCACATATTTGGGGAGCACCATGACATATGATCTAGACTGTAAGAAGGAAATAGCGACTAGAATAGCGAAAGCAAGAGTGAGTTTGAAGGCAATGGATAAGATCTGGAAAAGTAAAGCGATTAGCTTAGAAATTAAGCTGAGTGTCTTGAAAACGTGTATTTAGCAGAATGGATGTGAAACATGGCTGATAATGAAAGATTTGAAGAGAAGGATATTGGTGTTCGAGAGGAGTTGTTATAGAAAGACCCTGAGAATAGGATGGATGCAGAAGGTCACCAACTAGGAATTATTGGGAAGATACAGCCGAAAGAGAACCTATTGCAGAAGGTTATACAAGGGAAGTTACAGCTATTCGGGCATATCTGCAGAATGAATAACAAGCGAAAAATTAAGACCCTGGTATTCAGCATAACGGATGGTCCGAATAGGAGAGGCAGACCCCACAGAGAATGGGTAGATGATATAGTAGACTGGAGCGGAGCTGGCCTACAGAAACTAAGCCACTTTTCACTGGACAAGGAAAGATGGAAGGAAACAGTGAGGGAGGCATTGGACACCAACAGGCGTTGAGCCCATGGTTATTGGTGATGATGCATCTTTTAAGTTGGACCTCAATAAGGCTAAGCTGGATATTACAAGAAGGTTTTTCAGTTTTCCTGATGTGCTTTCCGTTTGCTGTAAAGTACCCAGAACTTGAGATTATCTATGTTGCAGTAGTTTCAGTCACTTCAAACTGATATTTTCAAAAGTGTTTAAGATCATATGCAGTCCAAATCCCATTGGGCACTTAACTCTAATCCTCTTTGAAGATGCTGGTACTTTCCAACTAAGAACTGAACCTATACCCATTGAAGACAATGGAGGTTTTGGCACTTGTCCCTGTATTTACAGGAATTTCTCTCACTTGGCACTGAAATGCAGCTTGCCCTGGGGTGGAGCCTGGAACTTATACAGCAACGTACAGTAACACTACATAGTGATTTAGGAATGCTGTATCCTATTGAAACTCCAGGAGAAACTTAGTCAGGGAGCTATCTGATTTGAGCTAACAGCCTTTTTCACCACCTCTGTTAGAAGGAATATTTCCAAACACACCGCTGAACATTGAACTGATCTTCGGGATCCCCCCTACCAGCCCCACAAGAGAAGGCCTCTATGTGGACCCCTCTTGAGGGTCGTAACGGGAGTCTGGACTTCTACATTGATTGCTTCCGCAAACGTGCACAGGCTGCCAGGGTGAACAACCAACATCATGTGACACATACCTCAGCCATGCAGAATGCAATGCTATCCACAGCCTCAAAAAAACTGGACAGATTATGAACAGAAGGCTGCCAGACAACTCACCAACACCACATTCTACAGGCTTCTTTCCTCAGATCCCACTGAGGAATACCAAAAGAAACTACACCATCTGCTCATGAAACTCCATGCGACAACCCAGGACCCAAATCTATCTGAACACACCCCGAAATCCCAAAGCAGGAGTGTATCAATGCCACACTGAAGCTGATAAGAGTTACACTGGCCCAGCTGGCAGAGTCTCCCATCCCCAAGCCCCACTGGGCATTCTCCAACTTGAGACAGATTATAAAAGCTTCTGGAGCAGCTCAATCAGGGCTGACTGCTGAAAGGGAAGGAGGCGCGGATAAATCTCCAGCTCAGGAAACACAAAGAGCGGCAGCCGAGCCAAGAGCAGCTACCAGAGAAGCTGCAGAATGAGAACGAGCACGAGCACATGGAGAAGACATCAGTCAGGTACTGGTAGGAAGTAGCCCAGGACTGGCAATTGCCCCCCGAGTGTGCAGTATGTTGCAGCAGGATTCCCTGCTGAGTGAGCAGCGGCACAGTCCACTGCTCATACAAGGCTCCGGGATGGGACCGGGTGGAGAGAGGGGGCCCGAATCCTCCTACCTCTCTTTACATAACCCCATGTTGGGGTGGGGGGAGAGCTTTACTATTATTCCATTAACTAAGGCTGCAGAGCCGTAGTTCTCAAATTAAAGGGACTACTATATGGACCTAAGCAGCAGGGCCGTATTACCCTGACTAGAGAGGCTTCTACACAGACCAGCCGTGGCCAACCCATGGCTCATGAGCCGCATGCAGCTCTTCCCGCCCCCCCCCTCCGGGTGCGGCTTGCAAAGCCCCCCAATCCCCATGGCTCAAAAGCTACCCCCACGCCTCCAAAAACAGCCCTCTCCTCCCAGCTTCCTGTGCTGACGTGGGCAGAGGAGCCATCGAACACGGCCATAAACGCTGCAGAATAAAGACGGCAGCAGGAGCCTGCTGTGGCCAAAAAGCCTCAAAATGCATTTAAATGAGGTTTCTTAAAGGGGCAGAGCCCTTTTAAGGAAAAAAGAGGGGGTTGTTTGGGTTTTTTGCTTGACAACATTGCCCCGGCTCTTTGCGCTGGATCCACTGCTATCTTGGCTCTTTGCCCAGAATGGGCAGAAGTGGTCTCCCTGATGGAAGACTACCTAGCATCAGAGCGACCTGAGGTGCATGGCCGGAGAGCTGAAGAGAGTCTTGATCTGGAACCCCAGGTAAGGAGAGGCATCCATCAACGAGAGCCCAGGAGCTTGAGGTGCCCTGTCAACCCCCAGAAGCCTGTCGGAAGGCCAATTAGACAGCAATCAGTCAGCCTACCAATGGACTGGGGGAGGAGTAGTAGGTCAGTAGGACCTGAGGATGGAACACAAAGAGCCAGAAGGGACAAACCGAGGCAAATGTTATATTTGCAGGCAAGAGGGGCACTTCTGGAAGGATTGCCCATCCATAGCTACAATCCTTGTACAAGTGCTGACGGCAAGTCATAAGACCAGGGATCAAGGCCCTGCCAAGCTGTTAGCCTGAAAGAGGATGGGACCCCAGGAACCCTCCAGTCGACTCAGATTGCATCCAGACGTTGGTGCGAGCTGACCTGATGGAGTCCTCTGAGCCACTGGAGCACCAGAATAGGAGCAATGTGTCCACAGGGACATGCAGCCATACCCAACTGCATGGGTGCTGCTGTCAGACAAACATGAGGAAGGAGTCTGTCGGGTTCGTCTGGCCCCAGATTGCCTTGCCCCGTGATTTTACACCGGGTCTGGTGGGGGTTCCACCAGATTGGTAAGGACTGGAGCCAGAAAAGGACCAAGGCGGTCAGGGCACACCCAGGAAGGTGAGGGCTGATGACCCACTGGGTCCCCGGGAACTGCCCTTCTAGCCAGCCCCAGAGACTGGGCTGATGAGGGAGATGGAAGCCAATTGACTAGATACCAGCAGTGACTTCATCTGAGGCCAGGGAGAAGACCCACCACTGAGTCAGGCCTGGATTTGCTGATTGCCCCATATCTACCTACACTGGAGTTGGGGCTGTTGGTGACAAACTCCATGGCCCCAACACCTGTCATGATCTGAGAAGAACTGGACCCTAAACAACTGGAAAAGCTACACCAGCTAGTCCAGGCCTTCCCCTCAGTGTCGTCCACCTACCCCAGATGGACCAACTTGGTCCACCGCCATATAGCCACTCTGCCAGGCCAAAGGTACATGATCAGCACTGACCCCTGCCCTAATTAGAGGGACTGCTGTATGGACCTAGGCAGGAGGGCCACAGTACCCTGAACAAGAGGGGCTTTATACAGGGACTAATGCCACTGGGCCATATTACCCTGAAGAGGGAGGACTGGACTATATGGATTGAGGCCACTGGGCCATATTACCTCAGATACCGAGGCACGTATAATGACTGAGGCCACAAGGCCGTAATACCCTGAATACAGGGGCACTTATTGTGACTGATCACTGGGCTGTAATACCATGAATACAGGAGCATGTATATTGACTGAGGCCAATGGGACATGCTATAAACAGTCTCAGTGATTGTGAGTTCACTCAACCAAGGAAAAATGTTGAGGGGCCCCCGAGGGCTTGGCACCCCTCAACAAGGAGTTTTCTATCTGGAAATCCTGGACATCCCATCTTCTCAGGCATCCATACACTTACAGCAGGATTGTCCAGTTATGTTTACTCTCTCCTCAGATCCTGTGCTACCAGCACTCCTAGCTACTTTTGAAACAACCCTGACATCCTGAGGAAACTACAGAGCATCGATAATCTTCCTAAAAACACAGTCCTAGCCACCATGGATGTAGAAGTTCTTTACACCAACATTCCCAATGAGGATGGATTACTAGCTGTGAGGAACACTATCCCTGATGATGCCACAGCACAACTGGTGGCTGAGCTATGTAGCTTTGTCCTTATCCACAACTATTTTCAATTTGGGGACAATTTAGACCTTCAAATCAGTGGCACTGGGATGGGCACCTACATGGCCCCACAATATGCCAACATCTTTATGGCTGACCTCAGACAATGTTTCATCAGCTCTGGTCCTCAGCACCTTTCTCCACTTATGCTTCATTGATGGCATCTTCATCATATGGACCCACAAGAAAGAGACCCTTGAAGAATTCCACAAGGATTTCATCAACTTCCACCCTACTATCAGTCTTAGCCTGGACCAGTCCACACAAGAAAACCACTTCCTTGATACTTCAGTACAATTAAATGATGACCACATTACCACCACTTTGTACCAGAAACCTACTGACTGATAGTCTTACCTACATGCCTCTAGCATCCATCCAGGACACATCACATGATCAATTGTTTACAGCCAGGTCCTAAGATACAACTGGATTTGCTTCATCCTACAGACAAACACCTACAGGGCTGGCCCACAACATTGTCACCTCAGGCGGGGAGCTCAAATGACGGCCCCCATGTCCCCTCACTTGGGCCAAAACTTTGAAAGGTCTCAGTTCTGCCTTCTTCCTGTTCTACTCCTCTCATGGTACTGCAGAGAGAATACAGATGCACCAGCAGCAGACAATTTTCTACACTCTTGGTCCTAGTGGCACCCCTCTGCCAGTTTGTCAGAGGGTGGAGATGGATGGCAGGAGAGAGATCGCTTGATCACTACCGGTTTGGTTCACTCTCTCTGGGGCACCTGGCATTGGCCACTGTCAGCAGACAGGATGGACCTTTGGTCTGACCCACTGTGGCCATTCTTATGTTACTCTAAGCACTGCTTGCCCAAGAGGAAGGAGCTAGAGATTATGCATGCTCCCCCCTGCTCCCAGGCTCTTATTGGCCTAGAGTGAAGGGAGCATGCGAAGTCTCCTCCCACCCTGCAAGAGGTGCAGCACTTTTAAGTACCGTGTGCTTCTTGCAGGATGGGGACACAGTGGGAGGACACTTTGCATGCTCCACACTGCCCCAAGCCCTGATTGGCCTGAGGACACAGGGTGGTGGGGAACATATGAAGTCTCCTCCCCAGGAGGGATCGCGCATTCCGCCTGGGGCGCCAGCTGTCACAGCCCACCTCAGGCCGCTCCTGCTCCTCCCATCACCAGAGGCCCAGGCACCTAGAGGGAACCACCAGGTGGTTCTCTTGGGGGGGGGGGGGGGAGAGAAAGACTTCATGCACTCCCCCACCCCCAGAGAAATCAGGATCTGAGGGCAGGGAAACACAGATATGTCCTGGCCCCACCCCTTCCACATGAGGCCCTGCCCCTTCCGGGGCAGCCCAGGGCCATTTCAAAAATTTCTAAATTGGCCCCCATCAAAAATTATTGCCCACCCCTGCTCTAATGCGATATATGCCATCAAGTGCCAGCAATGTCCCCCTGGCATGTATATTGGCCAAAGTGGACAGCTGTGATGAACTGGCAGGGGAGGGAGGGGAGGAGGCGGCTTCAGGGCCAGTCTGTATTTACATGAACATACCTGTTCTACCTAGGTATCCAGTGTTGCCCAAGTGATCAATTTTGGCTAACGCTGGATTACAAATCACTTTGGTATTGAATGCAGGGGTAAAGAAATGCTATTGTAGAAATAAAGGGCAGCAGCAGTGTTCCCTCTAAACTGTGTGCTTGTGCAACTGCTCAGGAGAAATTCAAATGCTGCCCAGCTGATTAGAAGAGCACCCACATCTAGGTTTGTATTTCTACTGGGAGCGCACATTAAACATGCCTCCACGCACATAAAATTATTCTGCACATGGATGGAAAATATTAGCAGGAATGTTAGGTAGCAGAACTGAATTTAACCGGTTCTGATTGGGGGGGGGGGGGGGTTGTCTCTCCCTCAGTACTTAATTTATGCCAAGACTGAGCCCCAGCACTTCTAGGCTTGAGCATATGAGCTGCCAGGACCTCTGAGCTTCCCACATCAGTGATGAAAGTGAAAACTTGCTTGTACCCTGGCACCTCTTTCATTACAAATTAAGCATGAATCACCCTCAACTGAACTGCACTCACTAAGCAGGAGATTTGGATGCCATATCCTAATGAAAATTGGCATTGACAAAAAAAGCGATTGGAAAAATATGCAAATTTGTGCCGAATTTGCATATCTTCTTTCGAAAGTGAAAGAAAGTCTAGATGTGCTCTATGTTAGAGAAGAAACAGGTGACCCAGGAGCGGATGGGGTAAATGGAACTGCTTTATTGCCTATGCACATTTACCTTGCACATTCAACACAACATCCGAGTGGCAACAAATTGGCAGTCAGAACCTTTTATCTATTTTAGTATGTTAATTCACACATCTATCACTACTTTTCCTAAAACCTTTAGTAACATTAACTCCCATAAAATGAATATTAACAAATAATGAATACAATTATACCCATCCCTAATTATTATTTATATAATTTCTAATTGAATCACTTTCCTATACTACCTAAACTAACAAGTTACAGAGATTACAAGGAATTTGACTCTGCAGATGTGTTATGCAGAGCCAATGAGGATAAGGAAGAGACATAACAAAATAGAGCAACTCCATACTTATCTAGTTTCCTAGGCTACAAGAACAGAGAGAGAGAACATGTTTATACATCAGAAAGGATAATACTAGTTTTGACTGGACCCTTAATCTATCTTCCCAAATTACAAAAACAAAAGGAAAAAGCACATTTTACAGGGTAATGCTGTGGCTGACCCCTGAACCACTAATGCAGAGCCATTTCAAACCTATTAATTTTTACATACCCCAACACACTGGTTCTGACCAAGACTGCCAAATGCTCGCTATCTTTCTGCAAGAAACTCAGCTGATTGGTTAGAACCATGCATGCAACAGGAGCTGAAAAAACAAAGAACTTTCACTGAAGTCAGAAAACGTGCTGATAAATGTACCAATGCAAATGGGCATAAAGTATTAAGACACTGCATATGCCATCATGATGTCAGTGGTCGGCCAGGCCAGTAGATGCATTTCTTGATATTCAGGCTATAGGAGACGTATCGGCTGTATCTGAGACAAGCCACATCTTAGAAGAATTAAATGATGTCATCTGAACCCCAAAGAGATGGCTACTTGTGTATTTGATGGAGCCCCAAACGTCTCTGGAAGTTCTAGTGAAATACAACTATTGCTCAGAGAAAAGCATAACCCTAATCTCGCCTATACAGGGATATCTATTCTAACCAGCACTATTATGGGCTGTAGAATTTTAAAAAGACATTCAAAAGCCATAAATGTAATGTCTTTGTTATACTCTTTTCAGCAAGAGTCCAAAAATACTGAACGTAATGGAAAAAAAGAGAGGATATACCGGGGCTAAAGTGCAAATATGAGTCCAACCTGGGAAAACCCATTAGCTTTCCTCAAACAGTCCTTGGATGTTGTCTTAAAATTACTGCAACCATTTGGAAAAGTATCTATCAAGATGGGACAGATCAAAGTTGTGAGGCTGGTGGACTACTTTTGCTACTAAATTCAGAGATGACTTTTGCTATTCTATCTCGTTAAGTCTACTATTGAAACCACTTTTGGGTCATTAAAACAGTGCCATCCAAGAATCTGTTACAACAGATGCAAGTCTTTGTCCAGCAACGGAAACTATACTTGATCAAAGAAACAGCAAGAAGCAGCAGCAAAGACTTTACTCAATTTTTGCACTAATGAAGGCACTTCAATTGACTCCTTAAATGAAGAGGACAAGAAGTGTTTGTTAAACTGGCTGAAAAAAAGATACAGACTTGATTCTTACAAATCTACAAAAGCAACTTTTGTATTCTATTCAGCCTTTATGTAACTTTTACGGATGCCTGTCTTATAAAATACTAACAGTTGAGTGGAGTGAGGGGCTACCAGCAGGTAATCAGGGCAGAATAGAGAATTTGAACACAGAGTGGAATATCATTTGATGAAAGGATAAGATTTGACTTCAATTTTTTTATCATCACTAGTGGTTCAACCCAAACTGTGTGCCAATTCCTGGGGTGAAAAAAATGAGGGAATTTGTGTCTCGCTACTCCACGTCACAACAACTACAGCGGAGCATTTTTATGCCCATCAAATAGAATTGTGCATTCTAAAAGGCTTCACCTTCCAATTTCTGCCTAATCATGAGCATATCATGAAGGATTAGAATACATGAGAATTTACCAAAGATGAATGCACCACATTCAAGAAGTACATTAAAAGAGTTGTGCAAACTTTCAAGAAAAAAAACAAGAAGGATGTAAATGTTGTGCTTCATAGGAGGCTTGAATAGCCAGCTTTAATTTGTGTGATGATTTTAAAACATGAACTACATCTAGTAAAATGGTTGTAACACACTTTTCAGTTTTTACTACCATTCCATACAACCCACCTTCACCCTCATTCCTCATCAGCTGTCACCCTTCCTGTAAATTTGAGCACTCCCACTCACTTCAATTCCTGGGGAAAACATTGCAGAGGATGGAAATTAGTGAAGGAAGACAAAAATAAGAGGATTTGACATGTGAGGAATTAAGTTAACATTACAGCTTAATAAGAAACAGAGTGGAGACTGTATACCAACACTTGAGAGGCAGTGACAGGGGAAAGAGTGATGAGAAGTTTAAAGGCATGAAATAAAAGAGGAGATGGCTTCCCTAGTGGAAAACCCACTTAAGATTTTTCAGCTGGCCAAATAGTTTCTTGGAGTAGGGCAATGGGTCTGTTGAGTTACTGTCCCGCTAGCCCAGTGGTCACCAACCAGTAGATCGGGATCTATTCGTAGATCTTGGAGACTTCGACAGGTGATCCTGTCAGGTTTGGCTGGGAGGCTGTCAAGTGCCAGCACTTCATCTGCCCCTCTCAGCACTGCCCTGTTGCTCCTGTGGAGCTGTCTCCCACCCCCGGGAGCCTTTTGCTTGCTGTGCAGGGCACTGATGTCAGGCTGCACCTCCACCCACCCTGTACCCAGTGGTCTCCAACCTTTTTACACCCAAGAACACTTTGTAAATCTCAGAACAAGTGAAGATCTACAACCTCACCCCTTCCTTGAAGCCACGCCCTCTGGGCTGAACACCATTGCTAGCTGGCCAGGCAGCTTCCCCTTTGCACCAGCCCACGTGGAACATGGGGCACCCTGGCTGAGCGCCATGGCCGGCTGGCCGGGCAGCCACTTCTCTTCGCTCTAGCCCTGCTGCCCTGCGCTCAGCCCAGGGAGACTGTGCCTAGCTCTAACTGTGCTGGAGCAAGCTTCCCGGGGCTACGCGCAGGGCAGCCGGGCACTCAGCCAGGGTGCCCCACGCGGGCAGGCACAGAGGAGAAGCCGCCCGATCAGCTGGAACATGGGCCAGCCTCTTTCAGCTGAAAGCCACAGCCAGCTGTGTTGTTGCTCGGTGAGTAGCTGCTCCTCAAATGAGGAAATCAAATGTAAATGTACTGTGCAGGCATGCAGTTCAGAGAGGGCTCAAGATCGACTCTTAGGGCCCCTGAGACCGACCGGTAGATCACAATCTACTGGTTGGTGACCACGGCTGTACCCTAGCTCCGCAGAGTGCATGGATGGAGAGAGTTTGCTGGCTGCTTTCGGGAGTGGTGTAGGGCCAGAGTAGGGGTAAGCCTGCCTTAGTCTCCTGCACTACCACTCAAACCACCTGTGGGAAGTAGTGCCTACCTGGAGGCTGCCTTCCAAACTCCTGCCCTAGTCCTGAGTTCCCCTGCACCCAAACTTCCTCCCAGAGACTGCACCCTGAACCCCCTCCTGCACCTCAACTCCCTACCCCAGGCTCAGCTCCCCCCCTTCATGTTACCGAATTTGAGGGTAGCAGCCAGCTCACTGCTGCACCCATAGGTGAGGGTGTTTGCCCCAAAAATGGTATAAAAGGGGCCATGTGGGGTGTTGAATAGAAGCTCACTGTCTGCTAATCCTATGTACGCTGTTCATGTGTTTGTATAATGTCTGTGTGTGAAATTATAAGCATGTACTTTGTACAGATACTGAATATTTCCCTGCGTGTGGTTGAGCACTGGGTAGAGCCCGGCCTATGGACATGCTAATTAGCGAGGCCCTGTGGGACAATGGCTCTCAATGGGCTAAGGACACGTCTAAAGAACAAGGGCTGCCAGCAGGGAGCACAGGGATAGGCCGCTGGCCAGGTGACCTGCTGCAGCCAAGAAGAGACCAGGAAGGAGGGATAAAGATGCCATGTGGCTGACTCCATCTTGGTACTCAGCTCAGCTCTTCATCGCAGAGGCAGCAGTGCAGGGATCGAAGAGCCGGGAAGAACTGTGAACCCATCCTGATTCTAGGATGTGCAACAAGGACTCTTAAGCCAGCAGCTGTAACATCTCTGCCAGAGCCTGCATCGAGAACGGGGAGATTCGATGCACGTAATGTATGATACTTCAGCAACCTCACTCTCAGGCTTTTCTTTGTGGTAATAAACCTTTAGATCAGTGCTACCCAACGTTTTGGGGCTGCCAGGCACCTGGGGGCGGGGCCACTCACGCGCCAAGTGTCCAGAGGCGGGGTTGCTCACAGGCCACGTGCCCGGGGGAAGGGCCAAGCATGCACTGCGCGCTCGGGGCCAACACCGGCACGTGCCGCAACCCCAGGCAGGGGCCGCCCAGGCGCCGTGCGCCCGGGGCCAGCACCAGCATGTGCCGTGACCGCGGGGCAGGGGCCGCCCATGCACCCGGGGCTGGCACCTGCCGCACGCCCGGGGGCACGCCAGCCCAGAGTGCTCCGTGGGCACACACAAATGGCCCTGCAGGCACCATGGCACCCGCAGGCACCGTGTTGGGGACGACTGCTTTAGATGGTAGATGCTAAAGGATTGGCCCAGCGTGATTTGTGGGTAAGGTCCAGAGGGTGAATTGACCAGGGATCTGTGGCTGGTTTCTTGGAACCGGACAGAACTTGTTCGGGGTAGGTGGGATTGGGTGCTAGGACCCCCCACCCGTGTATAGGCCCGGGGCCATCTGGGGCACGGATATTGCTGGGGTGTCGGAGGGGTTTTGCTCGGGAGGCTTCAGGCAGGTTGCTGAAGTGCTCTGTGGGGCTGGTTTGTGGCCTGTTTGGAGAGGTCACCAGTCTGGGGGCTGTAAGGAGCCCCCAAGTTGAGCAATTCGCCCTGAGCGGACGCCCTCAGCTGTGCCCAGACCGGCCCGGTCCGTGTCACCCCCACACTCCAAATCCTTTAGCCCAAGATCAGAGTCTGCATCCCCTTGCCCCGCACCCCAGCCTGATGAAAGTGAATGAGGATGGAGGAGGAATGGAGAGGGGGCCCCAGAGAAGGGGCAGGAAGGAGGTGGGGCAAGGTGTTTGGATTGCAGGCAGATCTTGGTTTGCATTTAAATTCAAGAAGTGATCTTATGCTTAAAAAGGTTGGATCCCACTGCTCTAGCCAAAGCCTCTCGGGCTCAATGTGGCGTTTCAGTGGAGCCCAGGATCAGCTGGGGAGCGCTGCCTCAGTTTCAAAGGGGCAGTGCCACATAGCTGAGCTGGGCTCAGCTGCGCAGTGCTACCCTTTGAAGTAGCCACTTCCCCCCCCTTTGCTGCCTCTATCTGATAGAGGCACGGGGGGGAGGGGGGGGGAGAGGAATCGACAAGTCTTTAACATCCTTACTTTACTCATGGCAGGAGTGGGGAGCCTCTGAGTCGGCGGACACTGACCCACAGAAAAACCAGTTAGGGGTCACACAAGTGAGAAGCAAAAAAACCCTCCAAACCCCCAACCCTACCTGATGTGACCCTCAACTGGCACCTCACTACCCTGGGGCTCAGCCCCATAGTGGGGGAGGGGCAAGGAGGGCTGAGGTTGAAACCCTCAGCCAGATGGACTCTTCTGGGATCCAAGGTTAGTGGATTTTGTGCCCCCCTCTCCTCCGGGTTGGGGACAAAAGTGAGGCATTAAGTGTGCAGGACAGGGCTGCCACTGAGTGGGTTAAGGATGGGAGTGCAGGGTCTGAGTGGGAGCTTGGCTGTAGGAGGTCTGGCCAGAGGACAAGCTGCCTGGTCAGGGGGCAGAAGGCAGGGAACGTCTGGCCAGGCAGAGAGCAGGTGGGATGTTGGCCGGGGGGCAGATGGTGTCTGGCAAGGGAGAAGCCAGCCAGGGAGCAGAGGGGATTTTGGACAGTGGGCAGGCTGACTGGCTGGCTAAGGGCAGGGCATATTTTGGCCAGGGGGCAGAGGGAATGATGGCCAGGGGGCACAGGGCAAAGGGTGTCATAAGAACATAAGAACCACCAGACTGGGTCAGACCAAGGGTCCATCTAGCCTAGTACCCTGTCTGACAACAGTGCTCAAAACAGAAGCCCCAGAGGGAGGGATCACAGTAGGTAATCATCATGTAACCCATCTCCTGTCATCCCTTTCTAGACAAACAGAGGCTAGGGACACCATTCCTACCCATCCTGGCTAATAGCGGTTGAAGGACCTAACCTCCATGAAGCTATTTAGCTCTTTTATGAAGCGCGTTAAAGTCCTAGACTTCACAACATCCTCCGGCAAGGAGTTCCACAGCTTGACCGTGTGCTGAGTGAAGAAAAACTTCCTTGTGTTTTTTTAAACCTGCTACCTATTAATTTCATTTGGTGACCCCCTAGTTTTTACACTGTGGGAATAAGTAAATAACTTTTCCTTATTCAATTTTTGCCACACCAGTAATGATTTTATAGACCTCTATCGTATCCTCCCCTCAGTCTCCTCTTTTCTAAGCTGAAAAGTCCCAGTCTCTTTAATCTCTCTTCATATGGGACCTGTTCCAAACCCCTAATCATTTTTGTTGCCCTTTTCTGAATCTTTTCCAATGCCAATATAACTTTGAGATGAGGCAACCACATCTGTGTACAGTGTCTGGCCAGGGGACAGGGAGCAAGGGGTGTCTGACCAGGTTGCTGGGGGGGGATGTTGGGCTCAGGATGGGGGGGATTTTGGCCAGGGGACAGAACAGAGGTTGTCTGACCAGGGGCTGAGGGAAGGGGGGGATGTTGGCCAGAGGCTAAGGAGGTGTCTGGCCAGGGGACTGGAAGAAGGGGGGATTTTGGCCAGGGGCCTGAAGGCAAGGGGCGTCTGGCAAGGGGAACTGGGCAGCCTGGGCATGAAGGGGTGGGGGTAGGGTTACCAAGTAGTCTCAAAAAAATACCGGACACACTTGATCGGGGGTGGGCGGAGGGACCGTCTGGGAGGGGAGCAGGGCTAGCCGGGAGGAAGCAGGGGGGACGGGAAGCAGAGCTGGCGGCAGGGGCGGGGGTTCGGGGGGAGCAGGGCTGGCTGGGGGAGATCAGAGGAGGGGCAGCCAGCGGGAAGCACAACTGGTCGGGAGGGGTCGGGGCAGCGGGGCTGGCCAGGGGAGATTGGGGGAGGGGCGACCGGCAGGAAGCAGAGCTGGCAGGGGCAGGGCGGAGTCAGAGTGGGGCTGGCGGGGGTGGGGGCAAATCGTGGGGAGAGGGACTGACCCACATGCATACAGATTCCAGGGCGCTCCCCATCCCGTGCAGTCCCGGTGAAGCTTCCCCTCCTCCTCAGACGCAACCAGAAGCTCCCAGCACCGATCACGCCCTGCCTCCCAACCATTCTCTCCACCCCCACCCCCACCAGGCTTCCGTCCGGCACCCCTCCGGAAAACCAGAAAATACTGGACATTGCACATCTCCCTTATTTTCTACATTTTTTTTTTTTAAACCAGACACCTGGCAATTCTAGATGAGGGGCACTTACTTGTTTTTGTGCCATATGGGAGGCGCTGTGTAACACGCCTCCCCCTGCTCCCATTCCCCAGGAAGGACGCAGGAAAGGTGTCCCGGGGGAGGCGCCGTGTAACACGCCTCCCCCTGCTCCCATTCCCCAGGAAGGAGGAAGGAAAGGTGTCCCGGGGGAGGTGCCGTGTAACACGCCTCCCCCTGCTCCCATTCCCCAGGAAGGACGCAGGAAAGGTGTCCCGGGGGAGGCGCCGTGTAACACGCCTCCCCCTGCTCCCATTCCCCAGGAAGGATGCAGGAAAGGTGTCCTGGGGGAACAAGTTAGCAGTGTGGGGAGCCATCTTTGGTTCCTGGTTTCCTGTGCACAAAGCCATGTTTAGTTCTGCATGTTCCCCGCACGCCGGATCCAGCAGGGAGGGGACTTTCTCCCTGCTCCTCCCCGCAGGAAGCTGCACTGGCGTTCGAGTCTAGCGGGCCCATAAAGCTGGCTTTCTGCTGTGGGGGGAGGGCTGAGTCAGGGCTCCCAAAGAGCCATGGGTTGCAGACCCCTGCACTAGAGTTTGAAAAAAGAAAATCTGTTGTGTGGCTAAATTACTGCCAGTCAAAAACGTACAATTCACACAACATTAAAAAGGCTTAAAATGAGTAGTCCTGGAGCACCTTCGAGTAACACACAGATCGGATCATGCGCTTGTGGGCACAAGCCACTTCAGATCACTCATTCAGTTGATAGAGCATCCCACTCTTAATCTGAGGGTTCAAGTGCCTCCCCCCTTCTCTGCTGTGCGCCCTGGTGCCTTCCCAAACACACAACATTGTCAATGGAAACAATTCACACGTTTGTCACATTTCTGGGTGGGCCTGCGGCCCTTCTCCCAACAGCAACAGTCGTTGCTCTTCTAGAAGCTCTGCAACAGCTCTCTGTACCCCTGGGTAAACACATCCCAATTTAACCTGGCCTGGCAACGTGCTCCAGGGATCCCAGCTAGCGGAATTGCTCTAGGGAGCTTCTTAGAGCAGCAGCGCTGCCACATTTGTGTACCCCTTTAGGACCAGTTTGGACTTTTGCAGCAGCCAGGATGGGAGAGCACAGAAAGTTTAGCCCAGCAATCAAGCCACAAGCAAGTGAGCAGCTACATTTTACATCGGCTGAAACTAAGTCACTCATTGTGGAGCCCAGTAGAGTAATCCAAAGTCCCAGATGTTTGGCTCACTGTCCATGTAAGAGGCGAACATAGCCAGCTTCCAGGGAGTAGAAATCCTTTGTTTTGTGAAAGTGACAGAGCAGTATCACTGACATACTCTAGTACCGTGGTCACCAACCAGTAGATCGTGAGCTACCAGTAGATGTCAGGGGCTCTAAGAGTAGCTCTTGAGCCCTCTCTGAACTGCGCACCTGTGCAGTACATTTACATTAGATTTCCTCATTTGAGGAGCAGCTACTCACTGAGCAACAACACAGGTGAGTAGCTGCAAGAAATGATGGGAGCTGGGAGGTCGGGAGGGCTGAAACAACCCAGCCAGCTGACTGTGACTTTCACAGCTGGAGCTAAGCGCAGCCTCCCTGGGCTGAGCACAGGGCAGCCGGGCTGGAGGGAAGAGAAGCAGCTGCCCGGCCAGCTGGCCATGGCGCTCAGCCAGAGTGCACCACGCTCCATGTGGGCCAAGACAGAGGAGAAGCTGCCTGGCCTGCTGGCTGTGGCGTTCAGCCCAGAGGAGGCTGAACCACGCTCCAGCTGATTGGGCGGCTTCCCCTCTGCGCCTACCCACGTGGAGCTTGGTGGCACCCTGGCTGAGTACCATGGCCAGCTGGCCAGGCAGCTGCTTCTCTTCCCGCCAGCCCGGCTGCCCTGTGGTCAGTCCGGAGGGAGCGCGGGTCGGAGGCTTCCCTCTGTGGCTGGTGTAGGGAACTCCCTGCCCCCAACCTTGTTCCCTCTCCTCTGCCCCAAACTTATCCCCCACCCTCCTGGCCCCCATTCCCTCCCCTCTCCCTTGCCTCCCCAACCCTGCTGCAGAAACCTGCCCCCCCCCCCGAAGAAACCAGTTCCTTCTGGCACCCTGTCTCCTACTACAGAAACCTGTCCCCCCGCTCCCCTCTGCAGAAACCTGTGCCCCCCAGCACCCTGACCCCTGCTGCAGAAACCTGTCCTGGCACCCTGCCCCCTCTCCCCTGCCCCCACTGGCACCCTGTTCCCTGTCCCAGAACCCACTAGCACCCCTCCCCAGTATTGTGTCCCCTGCTCCCAAATGACTTCTCTATGGGTCAGTGACCCCTGACTCAAGGCAGGTTCCCTGCCATTCTCATAAATAAAGACAATGCAGAAACTTTTTGTGCTTAACATAGTATTGTATTGAAAAATGAAGCCTGGCCAACAAACCCCCAATTGGGGCCAAGCCCCCATCTGGCCACAACCACTCCTGCACTCCCCCTTCCCCAGGCCCTAGATCTGAGCCTATCAAACACTGGAACCCCCTGCCCTGAGCCCCTCACATACCCCAACCCAAATTCCTGCACCCTCACATCCACAAGCCTGTGACTTGCTTAGTATCCCAACACCGCCCAGCCTGGAGCCCCCTCCCCGAGCCAGTGTCCCCTTCTCCACCTCCTCCTCCATCCAGATTTCCTCCCAGAGCTTGCACCTCTCACCCCTTCCCACACCCAAATCCCTCATTCCCACCCCAGAGCCTACACATCCTGTCTCAACCCAGCGGGGGTCCGGCTAGACTGCAGGAGTTTTTCAGGATTCTGGAGATATCTCAGAAAAACTCTTCTGCATCCAGGGTTGCGTTTGTTCTTCTACTTTTTTAGTGGAAGAACAATCTGGCTCTTTCGGTCACCCCTATATTCCTCTTTCCCCAAGGAATAAGGTGGCTTCCAGAAGAAGGGTTGTTTTTTTCCTGACATTTGGTCCAGTGTAGACAGGCCAAATGTTGGAAAAACCTCATTCTACAGAAGAATAAAAAAATAAGCAGCAGTATAAGGACTGGGGATAGCAAGTGATGGAGAGGAGGAGAATAGAGAGGGCCGGGCTTCAAGGAAGGGGCAGGGCAGTAAATCTTGGCTTGGTCTGTCATTTAAAAAGTGATCTTGGGTGTAAAAAGGTTGGAGACCACTGGTCTAGTATCACAGGCAGCTCCCCCAGTGTTTGCCTGAGGCTCACTGAAAGAGGAAGGGAGAGAATGGACTCTTGGAATTCCCTACAATCATGCTCGTCTAGTGCCACTGTGGAGAAAGAGTGGATGTTAGTGTCCAGCAAAACAATTTGGTCCAGATTCTGATTTGAGTTAATTGCCACAAAATTGGTTCTAAGTCAGCACTGGGACATCGTCTAAACTCAGAGGAAGATGGTTTGAAATTTAGTCCCTTATTTTTATCCCCTGGTTTACTGTTTGTCTAGTGATCTGGAGTGATAAGCACGGTAACCAGTACTGCATTGCAGGGTTATCACCGCTTACGAACCCTGCTACCCTTATTTCAGTCTGAGCTGCAACACATCTGAACTCAACCACTGGCCTTTTTATTTCTCCCCTGCTCTCTTGCAGTCCTAAAACCGCCAAAACATTGGGGTTTGTTCCCTGAGAGATGAGAAGGGATTTTGTTGAGCAAACCTGCCCTCCAAAAGGGTGTCACCGGGCAGTCAGAGCAGCCGGCCCACGCTTCACCTAGTCACAGGTGCGGCATGCAGTGAGGAACTCGACCGACAGCCGGCAGCTAGCCCCAGGCTTTGCAGAAATGGCCTGACCTAAAGCATGGCAGTGAATGGCCAGGCCCGGCCAAGAGAGTCTGGACTGCGATACCGGCTGCTCCAAGTACAGTGGGACTTGGCTTCTTTGCGGCCCCAGCCGGCGCTGAGCACAACCGCGCAGTACTGCTCGCAGGCGTTCAGAACCGCGCTCCAGTCGGAGGTTCAGCCGAGCAGCATCGCACCCCTACCCAGGCAGCATCCAGACCCCAGAACGCACCCCGCAGGGCGCTCACCCCGACCCCAGAACGCACCCCGCAGGGCGCTCGCCCCGAGCCCAGAACGCACCCCGACCCCAGAACGCACCCCGACCCCAGAACGCACCCCGCAGGGCGCACGCCCCGAGCCCAGAACGCACCCCGACCCCAGAACGCACCCCGCAGGGCGCACGCCCCGAGCCCAGAACGCACCCCGCAGGGCGCTCACCCCGAGCCCAGAACGCACCCCGCAGGGCGCACGCCCCGAGCCCAGAACGCACCCCGCAGGGCGCTCACCCCGAGCCCAGAACGCACCCCGCAGGGCGCACGCCCCGAGCCCAGAACGCACCCCGCAGGGCGCACGCCCCGAGCCCAGAACGCACCCCGAGCCCGGCGCTCACCCCGACCCCAGAACGCCCCCCGCAGGGCGCTCACCCCGAGCCCGGCGCTCACCCCGCAGGGCGCCAGTCCGCGTTGCCGAGTCTCCCCGGGACTCACCTTTCCTCCAAGGAGCTGTCAGGGAGCGGGTTTGGTGCCAGCGGAACATGCCGGCCGCGGGCAGCTCCGCTCCTCAGCGAGAGCGAGCCCAGGGCATGTGGCCAGCGCCTTGCGCCTTGCGCCCTGCTTCCAGTTCCCCGGCCTGGCTTGGGCTGGGGGGGCGGCGGCGAAACCCCTCCCCTTTGCGAGCTCTGCCGAGGAAGTGACTCGGGGGAGCCGGGCGGGCGCGCAGACAGCAGCCTCCTTCTCTGCCCACCTCGTGCCAGAAGCGCTGAGCTCCCGGGCCGGCTCGGAAGCGCTGATCACCTGCCCACGGCAACAAGCAATTCGGCAAGGCCAGGAGGCGGGCCGCGGGGCGTCTCCACGGGAGTGTGGCCCCCTGCCTTGGTGTGACATGGCCTCAGAGCTCCATTCATTCCCGGTCCTGGAACCGGCCGTGGCCCGGGGCTGGGCAGCGATTAGAGCAATCCACGCCGAGCCGAGGTTGTACTCGGTGCTGATTAGTAGCTCGCCTGGAGAACCGGCACCTGGGAGCGGCTAGTGCCTGCCTTGTTCTTTGCCAGCGCAAAACAAAAACCAAACCACAACGACAGGAGCCCACCCCAAAGCCAAACAGCCTCTCCCATCCATTTGCTAAGAGGCTGCCCCGACCCACATCTCGGCAACCAAACTCCCGTTGCCTTCAAAGCCACCGGGCAGTGTATTCTGCCCTGACATCAGCGTCAGACTAGTCCCTCTACCGCCTTCCATGGGTGCTGTGCCTGAATGAAAACGAGCAGGGCCAAGCCCACAGAGATCTCTTGCTAAGTGGTGAATTTTTCCAGCTGCTGAATTAGGGAGGGGGGGGGGGGGAGAGGCTCAGATGAATTAGTAGTTGCGGGGAGGGGGGGAATCATGGAGGCTGGGAGGTGTCAGAATTCAAAAGATCCAGCCCAGCTGCCTCCTCCTTCCCACCTGCCAGATTAGTCCAGCTGCCTTCCTCACTCCCTGCTCTCATGCCCTTCTCCCCCAGATGCCTGTCTTCATCACTTTCCTTTGAAGTAAACATTATGGGCCAGAGCTTCTGCTGGTGGAAACCAGTTTATCTCCATTGAAGTAATTGGAGCTGTGTGGATTACACCAACTACATTTGTAAAGAGAGCATTACATGAAACCAAGTCTTCTTGTGAGTTGCATGGACCAGAGTATTGGTTTCATGTTAGCATTGCTCCCAAACCAATGCCAGAGTTCCTTAATCAGTACCATGCCCTTCTTCCCCGTCACCAGGTTATTTTAACCGTTCAGATCCAACTGCAGGAGTTCACCGAGAGCACTGGGCTAAAACCCAGCCCTTTAAAACCCTGTAGTAACAAGATCTCTGCTCCAGGTGCTGGGAGGCAAGTGGTGTAGATGCACCCAGCAAGGATTTCCCTAGACCAGGGCTACTCAACACATGGTCCACAGCCTGTTTGTTTTGGCCTGTGGTGCAGTTTGGGTTTATGCAAGGCTCAACACATGGCCCACGGGTGGGAGCCAAAACAGTGTTGAAGGCAGCAGAAGTGTAGTCATGCATGGTAGACTATGGAGTTGAGGCTGCCATATGGCTTTTTGCCTTGCTCATGGCATGTGATTATTGAAACTGAGGCTGTAGTAACTCCCATGACAAGGAACCTCTGGATAAATAAGTATGCTTGTGCTGTGGTGGAGTTGAGGTGAACACCCATGAACTCCAAGGTTTGGGAAGGCTTGAGCATGGATTTCTGGTTGTTGATGATCAGACCAAGAGAATCAAAAGTCTGGCAGGCTACAAATTTGTTTGATGGTTGATTAGAGGCACGGTTGGTCTGATTACACCTCCTTTGGGCTCTCTGCCTTGCTTATGGCTGATAGAAACCACGTTGTTGTTATCTGCCATAGGAATAGTCGTGGTGTCTCTGATAAGACATGTACCATTTGTGCTGGTATGGAGGTGTGTACACACCGAGGGTATGAAGAGTGGTACGGGAATCCTTACTCGAATGGAGGACCTCATCCGTCTTTTCAGCGAAGAGCTTCTGTTTATCAAATGGGAGATCTTCAACTTTGTTTTGCAGCTCCCATGGGTCTCCAGCAGTTTGTAGCCACTAAGCTCTTTGCATGACTATTGCAGTACCCATTGAATGAGCTGCTGTGTCCACCATGTCCAACAATATTTGGAGGCCTGTCCTAGGAGACGCGTAGTCTTCCTGAACTATGGAATTCAGGATTGGTCTCTGAGTCCAAAGTGCTCCATGAGCGCTGTGAGCTTCGTGTAATTGTCAAAGTCATGGTTTGACAAGAGTGCAGCATAGTTAGCAATGTGGAGTAGCAGTGTTGCAGAGTACACTTTTTTCCTGAACAGGTCCATACATTTGGGCTATGTCTAGACTGGCCAGTTTTTCCAGAAAATCAGCTGCTTTTCCGGAAAAACTTGCCAGCTGTCTACACTGGCCGCTTGAATTTCCGCAAAAGCACTGACTTCCTACTGTAAGAAATCAGTGCTTCTTGCAGAAATACTATGCTGCTCCCATGTAGCACTTTAAAGACCAACTAACCCACTTCCTCAGTGGGGTCTGGCCCACGAAAGCTCATCATCTAATAAACCATCCTGTTAGTCTTTCAAGTGCTACATTGTCCTGCATTTTGCTTCAAATACCCCAGACTAACACGGCTACATTTCTATCACTATGCTGCTCCCCTTCGGGCAAAAGTCCCTTTTGCACAAAAATTTTGCGCAAAAGAGCCAGTGTAGACAGCTGAGATTTGTTTTCCACAAAAAGCCCTGATCGCAAAAATGGCGATCGAGGCTTTTTTTGCGGAAAAGCGCATTTAGATTGGCCACGGACGCTTTTCTGCAAAAAGTGCTTTTGCGGAAAAGTGTCCGTGCCAATCTAGACACTCTGTTCCGAAAATGCTTTTAACGGAAAACTTTTCTGTTAAAAGCATTTGCGGGAAATCATGCCAGTCTAGACGTAGCCCTGCTCTCCTTCTCAGATGCTGCGTTATTATACTGGGGAGCCTTGGACCCGTGATGCATCACATCTATGACCAGAGAGTTGGGCTGGGGATGAGAAAATAAAAATTCCATTCCCTTGGCTGGGACAAAATACTTTTTGTCTTCTCTCTTATTGGTCAGTGGGGCAGAAGTTGCAGTCTGCCAGATCTCCTCAGCAGCTTCCATAATCACCTCATCTATTGGCAACACTATCTTAGCTTGGCACTGTATGTGAAAGATAATGTAGAATCAAATGAAATAAAAATATTAAGTGAATCAACATGTTCCATAGAATCGCTATGGATAGAAATTCCATGCTCCAATAATAAGAAATTAGCAGTAGGGATATATTACCTACCGCCTGACCAGGACAGTGATACTGACATTGAAATGCTGAGGGAGATTAGAGAGGCTACCAAAATAGAGAACTCTATAATAATGGGGGATTTTAATTACCCCCATATTGACTGGATACATGTCACCTCAGGAAGAGAAGCGGAGATAAAATTTCTCAATGGCTTAAATGACTGCTTCTTGGAGCAGCTGGTGCAGGAACCCACAAGGGGAGAGACAATTCTCGATTTAGTCCTGAGTGGAGTGCAGGATCAGGTCCAGGATATAACCGTTACAGGACCGCTTGGGAATAGTGACCATAATATAACAACATTCAACATTCCTGTGGTAGGAAGAACACCTCAGCAGTCCAGCACCCTGGCATTTAATTTCAAGAGGTATTACACAAAAATGAGGAGGTTAGTTAAACAGAATTAAAAGGCACAGTGACTAGAGCCACATCCCTGAAAGCTGCATGGAAACTTTTTAAAGACACCATAATAGAGGCCCAATTTAAATGTATATCCCACATTTAAAAACATAGCAAGAGACCTGAAACAGTGTCACCGTGGCTTAACCACCATGTAAAAGAAGCAGTGAGGGACAAAAAGGTATCTTTTAAGAAGTGGAAGTCCAATCCTAGTGAGATAAATAGAAAGGAACATAAACACTGTCAAATCAAGTGTAAACATGTAATAAGAAAAGCAAAAAAAGATTTTGAGGAACAGCTAGCCAAAAACTCAAAAAGAAATAACAATGTTTTTTAAGTACATTAGAAGCAGGAAGCCTGCTAAAAAACCTGCGGGTCCCCTAGATGATCAAGCTATAAAAGGAGCAATCAAGGACGATAAAGCCATAGTGGAGAAACTAAATGATTTCTTTGCTTCAGTCTTCACGGCTGAGGACGTTGGGGAGATTCCCGAATCTGCACCGTCCTTTGTGGGTGGTGAATCTGAGGAACTGTCCCGGATTGAAGTGTCATTAGAGGAGGTTTTGGAACAAATAGAAAAACTTAATGTTAACAAATCTCCGGGACCGGATGGCATTCATCCAAGGGTTCTAAAAGAACTCAAATGGGAAATTGCTGAGCTATTATCTGTGGTTTGTAACCTATCCTTTAAATTGGCTTCCGTACCTAATGACTGGAAGGTAGCCAACGTGACACCAATATTTAAAAAGGGCTGTAGAGGCGATCCTGGTAATTACAGACCGGTAAGTCTAACTTCAGTACCGGGCAAATTAGTCGAAACAATAGTAAAGAATAAAATTGTGAAGCATGTAGAAGAACATGGAAGAACCGGTTTCTGTAAAGGGAAATCCTGTCTTACTAATCTATTAGAGTTCTTTGAAGGTGTTAACAAGCATGTGGATAAGGGGGATCCAGTAGATATAGTATACTTGGATTTTCAGAAAGCCTTTGACAAGGTCCCTCACCAAAGGCTCTTGTGTAAATTACATGGCCATGGGATAAGAGGGAAGGTCCTTTCTTGGATTGAGAACTGGTTAAAAGGCAGGAAACAAAGGGTAGGAATAAATGGTAAATTTTCAGATTGGAGAGGGGTAACTAGTGGTGTCCCCCAAGGGTCAGTCCTGGGACCAATCCTTTTCAATTTATTCATAAATGATCTGGAGAAAGGGGTAAACAGTGAGGTAGTAAAGTTTGCAGATGATACAAAACTGTTTAGGATAGTCAAGACAGAAGCAGACTGAGGGACTCCAAGAAGATCTCACCAAACTGAGTGATTGGGCAACAAAATGGCAAATGAAATTTAATGTGGATAAGTGTAAAGTAATGCACATCGGGAAAAATAACCCCAACTATACGTACAGTATGATGGGGGCTAATTTGGCTACAACAAATCAGGAAAGAGATCTTGGAGTTATCGTGGACAGTTCTCTGAAAACTTCCACACAGTGTGCAGCGGCGGTCAAAAAGGCAAATAGGATGCTAGGAATTATTAGGAAAGGGATAGAAAATAAGACCCAGAACATCTTACTGCCCCTGTATAAAACTATGGTACGCCCACATCTTGAATACTGTGTACAGATGTGGTCTCCTCACCTCAAAAAAGATATTTTGGCCTTGGAAAGGGTTCAGAAAAGGGCAACTAAAATGATTAGGGGTTTGGAACGGGTCCCATATGAGGAGAGGCTAAAGAGACTGGGACTTTTCAGTTTAGAAAAGAGGAGACTGAGGGGGGATATGATAGAGGTCTATAAAATCCATGAGTGGTGTGGAGAGGGCTGATAAAGAAAAGTTATTTATTAGTTCCCATAATAGAAGAACTAGAGGACACCAAATGAAATTAATGGGTAGCAGGTTTAAAACTAATGAAAGAAAGTTCTTCACACAGCGTGTAGTCAACCTGTGGAACTCCTTGCCAGAGGAGGCGGTGAAGGCTAGGACTATAATAGAGTTTAAAGAGAAGCTAGATAATTTCATGGAGGTTAGGTCCATAAAAGGCTATTAGCCAGGGGATAAAATGGTGTCCTTGGCCTCTGTTTGTCAGAGGCTGGAGAGGGATGGCAGGAGACAAATCTCTTGATCATTGTCTTCGGTCCACCCTCTCTGGGGTATCTGGTGCTGGCCACTGTCGGTAGACAGGATACTGGGCTAGATGGACCTTTGGTCTGACCCAGTACGGCCGTTCTTATGTTCTAACTTGCTCTTAAATATCTCCAGAGCAACTTATTCCAGCATTTCACCACCCACACAGACATTTTTCCTAATATCCAACCTAAACCTCCCTTGCTGCAGGGTAAGTCCATTTCTTCTTGTCTTAGCCTCAGAGGCCAAGGAGAACAATTTGTTTCCCTCCTCTTTGTGACACCTTTTAGATACCTGAAAAGCGCTATTATGTCCCTTCTCAGTTGTCTCCTTTCCAGACTAAACAAGCCCAATTCTTTCAGTCTTCCCGCATAGCTTATGTTCTCTAGACCAGGGGATCCCAAACTTTTTGACACGGGGACCAGTAAATCCATTCATGAGCTTTTGGAGGACTGGTAACATTCATTTGCATATTCATTAAGCAAATGATGAATATTCAAATAAGTTGTTTCTGGTCCTCCCAAAGCCCCCAGTGCCAGCTTTAACAAAGCTTTTGATAGTCACCCACAATATTCTTGCCAGCAAGTTAAGGGAATATGGATTGGATAAATGGACTGTAAGATGGATAGAAAGCTGGCTAGATCAGGGTTTCCTAAACTTTTTACTTTAGATGGAACCAGTTTTTTTCCTGTAGTGTTTTTTGCAGCCCAAAAATATAAACGCATATAAAAAAATGAAAAATGAATAAATTTTCAGTTTTTCACCTGGCTGCATCCTCCACCCAGCCTGGTCCAGGGCTTGGGGGTCCTGGCGCTGCATGAGCACTACAGGAGATGGGAGCAGGAGCAGATTGTGGGTAGAGTATCTGGCTAGGAGGGAGGGTACAAGGAAGGGTAGGGTTGCCAGGTGTCCAGTTTTGTACCAGACAGTCCAGTATTCAAAGGTTTTGTCCAGGAAAGAAATTGAGAAATTACCACATATAAAATGCCTGGTATTTTCTAATTAGGTAAGTTTTATTATAATTAGGTGTATCAGTCCTTAGTTGCCAACTGCCTGGCTGGTAGATGTGCTCACACTGCCCGTGTGTATCTACCTGCCAGGCAGTTCACAACTACTCGAGGGAGGGTAAGTGGCAAGTGGGGGGGTGAGACGTGACAAAATGGAATCCCTGGCCAGACTTGTCTGCCAGGGTCTGCATGTGCCCAGGTCAGTCCTGCTCCCCACCCTATCTTCCCAGTCCAGCTCTGCTGCCCCCTAACAGTGGCTGGTTTCCCCCCCCCCCCCGATGACCCAACCCCCCACCAGTCCTGCTTCCAGCAGCTGGTTCCTCCTATCCTTCACCAGAGCCCCCCAGACAGCCCTGGTTCTGCCGCCTGCCCTCCCCAATCTCCGCTGGACAGCCCCACTACCCCCAACCCTACTTCTGTCGCCTGCCCAACCCCCCCATCTCCATGGGCAGCCCTGCTACCTCCAACCCTGCTTCCACCAGCTGCCTGCCTGACCCAACCCTGTTTCTGGGCAGCCAGTTCCCCCCCTCCTCCTCCCAGCCCACCCTGCTCTGCTCCCCTCCTGGCAACCACGCAGCCCAGTACCAGGCCACAGCCCATAGTTTGGAAAATGCTGCTCTAGACCTTTAATCATTCGTGTTGTCCTTCTCTGGACCTTCTCCAAATCCGCCACATTTTTCTTGAATTGTGGTGCCCACCTAGAACTGGACATGACACTCCAACTAAGGCCTAATGAGGGTAGAGTAGAGCAGAAGAATGACTCTTATGTTCTACAATACTAGTTCTAATGTTCTACGGCTTGCTTACAACACTCCTGTAATGTGTCCTAGAATCATGTTTGGGTTTTTTTTTTTTTTTTGGCAATAGCATCACACAGTTGCCTGGTCCACTCTGACCCCCCCGGATCACTTTCTGCAGTATTCCTTCTTAGACTGGCACTTGCTAGTGTGTACGCGTGAAACTGATTGTACCTTGCTAAATGGAATACTTTCTGACTAAACAATGAGACCTCACTACATAAAGGAGTTGCTGAATATTCAACCACAATGTGAAGTGGTAAATTAATAAAATGTTTGTAAATAATGTCCAAGAACTCACTGATGACTCTGTGTAATGAATGATGCAGGCACATATGGTCAATAGCAAAAAATGTTAACCCATTAAACTACCTGTTTAACCAGTTAAGCAGCCTACCAGGGCCCTACTTAAATATAGGTGTTTATAATCGCACCAGTCTGAGAATATTGTGTAGCTGTACGGAAAGTGTTAATTACAGTAGTGCAACAGGTTTTTGACTAGTAGTATGACATCTGTGTTCTTTGAACACGAACTGGCCCTTGAAGTGCATTGTCCTATTGAAATTCAGACTATAAAGTCATACCAAGTTCCATGACAAAGTGATAAGTGCAATGTTATTCACATTGTCTAAATTAAAATGTCTTTAGTACTCTGACAGAGGATTTTTTGATTTATTTAAGCAGAGATACTGAAATATCAGTTTGTAGCAAATTCCATGCTTAGGGCATACAATCTAAGATGACTGATTGCTTTAGCTCATTACCCTAAGAATAGAGAACAGTCATACATGGAACTTGCATAGTATACATAAATCACTGAAAAATTTGTAACTCTGGGCACTTGCCACTACAAGATGAAATTAGGGTATGGCACAGATCAATTCCCACAGAAAGAGGTATGATTACATAAGATGTTCTTGTAGAGCACTCCTCTCCCTTATCTCCCCTAATAAAATCACATGACAAAACAGGCAAATTTATTAGCAAAATATTTTGCAAAATTTAAAACTGAAGCTACACGATCAGTTGTAAACAAGTATACTAGATAGTTTTCCCCTTCCCAATAACATCACAATTGACACATTAGGGCAGCTTACACAGAAAAATAAAATTGGTTGTGCAAGACTTCCACAGGAAGATTTTGTACAAACCTGGCAATGTGTAGCACAGGATCACAAAAGCTACGTAAAACACTTGAAAAATGGTTTCTTAATTCTTTGTGTGAGGTTTACAAGTATGACCTTTTTAGGTATGCTACATCATGAAGTACAGCACCTGACATGTTACAACTCCCTGAAAAGAAAAAGGATTTGTACCAGGCTTTGAAAAAAAAAAAATCTGCATACTGAAGAGTCTCTGTAAATAAATGATAGCCTTGCAAGATCTACTGCTAGGTCACAAGAAGTTGGGGCTGCACTTTTAGAAGCTAGCTGCACTTCAAAATACACATTCTGTAGTGGAGTCTTCCATATCTTCTAGGACTTTGAACACTCCCACTTTTTCCTTTTCAACTGATTCTGACTTTTTCATTTGGTCTAAGAAAAACAAACAGTAAAGATTCAACAGAACTCTGAATAGTCTTACACTGAAGTAGAACAGTGCAGAGAAAGCTTGTACCTCTTTTTTTAAAGAACATGAAGATTGTTAATATTCACATTTTGTTCTATTGAGTCATTTCCTTGGCTGTTTAGTAGCTATAGAGCTCCTTAAATGACACCATTGTCAAAACTGGTGCTTTAAAGTTATCCAGAAATGTGCACTAAAATTGACAGCATCTCATGGGACATCTACCGTAAATTAGCATATATAACCTGCACACATGTATTACCCGCATCCCTGCATAACCTGCGGTTTTTCCTGATTGTGTAAAAAAAAGTCTTAGATAACCTGCACACATGTATAGCCCGCAGGAGATGAACCGCAGGTACTGTTAATGAACAGCACCTGTAATGAATGAGTCAGGCTGGGTTAGGGGTTCAAGTCCTGCTCCACCATGAACCTGCCGTGCATGTGCCCAGCTGTACGATGGGACAAGAGGCCTGGCCACCAGGGGCTGTGAGGAGATATGGCACAAGGCTGTGTCAGAGCCAGCTCAGGGGCTGGGGAGTCCCAGGCTGTGGCTGCCATGGAGAACTGGAGTGAGGCAACAGATGCGCTGGGCTTTCAATGGACTGGGAACACCCCACTGATCGCGCACCCAGCTCCTGCCCACCCCGGCCAGCGCGCGCGCACACACATCCCTCCCAGCCAGAAGTGGCCCCGACGGATTTTCAGGCTCATTTCCTCACATGGCGGGCGGGGGATGGGATGATTATAAAACCTTGCATAACCCACAGGTTATATATGCTAAAAGATGGTAGTTATTTTAAGCCTACAAAAACTATGGTTTCTTCCTTTTTAAGAGGAGTTACCCATACAAAATTAGGAGGAAACTCAACAAAATCTGAGAAGTCTTTTGACTGAGGTTAACTGAAACATCTCAATTTCAAAATGTTTTAGTTAATGCCTTAAAAAAAATTACTATAATTAGCACTTAAAAAAACCCTTCAACCTCCCCGCCCCCTCATTTAAAAGTGTCCTATTTTGACAATTAAAAAAAAAATTGTAACAGGAAATTTTGAAAATGACCCTTTTCCTGGGAACAGTTTCAGTTGGCGATGAATTGGCCATTTTCAGACAAAAAAAGTTGTTAGACTTCCTCATCAGCACCAGTTGTCAATGTAGTAGTAGCCAACAGTACATCTCATACATCAATTTTGTTTGAATGGAACACTGACATAAAATTTGATTACAAATTTCTGCAGGGAGCTGGTGTTTTTGCATACCATATGATCTTTCTAATAAAGGCACTAGCAATTCTCTTTTATAGGCTTTTACAGATAAGAAAAAAGTCAACATATTTTACTGTCAAATATGAAAAGAGGACCAAATTAATTTCCACTTACCAATAAGGTCACTTCTATCCAGCAGTGATTCTAGATCTTTGTCACTTATTACTTTCTCTCTGGATCCTTTAACCTCTCTATAGAAATAAGAGAAAATAAGTACAGTAGACTTCCGATAATCCGGAACCTATGGGACCTAGGTGGTGCCAGATTATCAGATATGCTGGAGTATCAGGAGGTACTATAATCTGGTTATGTATACACTGTATATAGTATATAAAGTGTTCTTAACCTTTTTAATTGTACATACAGTATACTGTAATGTTTTAAGTTTTTTTAAACCCTTTTTTACCCTTTTCGCTCAGTTCAGCTGCTGCCGCTGTTACCTTGTGACTCATTTTTTGCCGAAGCTCACTCACTAGGCTCTTGCCATTTTGATGCTGGACTATCAGGAGTGCCGGACTATTGGAGTTTTACTGTATGTCTAAACACCATAATTCTCAACATTTTTCCACAAAGGACCTCCCTCCTTTTCTATACCAGAGTTCCTCAGGACCGATCTCCCACACTGAAGAGCCCCACATCCCATTTAGCAGTATAGGAAGGGCAGGGTAGTTGAGATCTTTGGACACCCATTTGCATCTCCCAGGACTAACAAAATGTGGAAGTTAACATACCTTTCATAGTCCCTGGATTTCAGCAATTCCATTAATTCCTCAGGATCTAAGCAGCTCTTTGTTTGGATTAACGCAGATTTACCACCTTTAAATTGATCTATAAAAAGAGAAATCTTACTTGACTATAAAGGCTTCCAAATTACCAATCAATTGTATAAACTGACATCTAATGTATGAGTTTAACTCAACAGAGAAAGGAACCATTCTTGGATTTGTTGATAAAACATATAGCAAATATGCCCTAAATTGTGATGACTGAATTACAAATGCAGGCCTTCACTTTATAATTATGGCGCGCACGCACACACGCATACACAGACGCGCACACACACAGGTAGCAAAACACTGATTTGACATGCGCATGTACAGTAGAAAAGCTATTAATTCTACTTACGTAAAAACATTGCAAATAAAGTTAGATGGTGGATGCTGAAGCATGTTCCATTTGCAATGTTGCTGATTGAAACAAAGTTAGGAGTTGTACCACTAAAAGATAGAGAATAAGCAAAAGATATCCTGCCCATTTCATTGTAGTGTACTTCACTCCATCAGTGAACTAGATACGACTGTTTTGATTAACATTTTAAAAACAAGCATGTTTCTTCAGATAAATTCATACACTTTTATACCGAAATCTGATTGTTTTCCAGTTTAGATGTGTGTGTGAATAGAAATCTTAAACAACAATGTGTACTATTGTTGTAAAAACAAGAGAAATAGGTTCAGTCAAAGTATAACTGATAATGAGATCGGAAAGTTTAATTAAAAACAAACTGTCTTTTAGATCAGCTATCCAGTATGTCAAGAAATGGTATAAAAGATTACTTCTAATTTGCAATGGTTGAATGAGGTCAAAACCAATGACAAGACAACACATGCCCAGAAGTCCTTCCAGGGATTGTAACTTTGTTATCACTGGACTTATCCAACCTACCCTGAACTTCAGTTACATTTACTGAAACATCTGTGCATCCTTGCCTGCTCCATATGCACTTCTTCCTTTCCTTTGTTTTCAAACTCCATCATGCCTCCACTAACTTTTTGTTCTTTCTCTCTGTACTATTTTAAAACTTAAACATATACCACAACATTCTTCTCAGATGTATAATTATTTTAAAGAAAATCAAAGTATATATATACTGTGCAGAAATAAGTTTCCATGTATAACTCTAAGATTTCCTGACTGGATATCTTAACACAATCTTTTAATGTAGTTTAAGTGATGTTTCCTATGGGCTTTTTATTATAAATTATTATTGATTATAAAAATAAGATAAACAAAATGTGTCAAGACCTGAAAGCTCTGCTGATTTGTAACTAATTCCAAATCTGGAGCTACTGTTATTTTACTCCTCAAATACCACCAAGACCCCCATTCACATGACAAGATTCACAAGAGGATCTCTCTACAGCAAACTGTAGTTGCTTTTCATAATTTTTTTAAAAGGACAGAAGGCCATTAAATCTATAAGATGACCTGTATAATAGCCTATAGAATTTCACCCAGTTACCCTTGTATTGAAATGCAAACCTTGTGGTATACACCTGCCCTAGTTCATCTTTAGAAGGACCTTGTGGATCATTAGTACTGAGGGAAAAACATTATAGGGCAGCATGAACATGTTTGAAAGGGGGCCTGGGTTGTGGTTTCAGAAAGAGCAAAAGACGGGGCATTTTTTGTCATCTTTCACCGCAAAGAATCCGATTTGAGGAAAACCCAAAAGATGTGGAAGATGGAACACAGTGGCTATGAAAGTATCTGCTGAGATGGTCTGCTATCATGTTCCATACTCCTAGGGTATGTCTACAGTACATGTCTCCGTCGATGGAGCCATGTAGATTTGTTTACTGGGCATAGGAAAATGAAGCAGCGGTTTAAATAATCGCCGCTTCATTTAAATTTAAAATGACTGTTGCGCTTGCCAATCAGCTGTTTGTCGGCTCAGCGCGCTAGTCTGGATGCTCCGCAGTCAATATCAAAGGCATTTGTCGACCTCCCCGCTAAACCTCATGCCATGAAGCATACCGGGGAGGTCGACAAATGCCTTTGATGTCGACCGCGGAGCGTCCAGACTAGCGCGCTGAGCCAAACAAACAGCTGATCAACACAGAGCAGCAGTCATTTAAATTTAAATGAAGAGGTGATTATTTAAATCGACGCTTCATTTTCCTAAGCCGGGTAGCCTAATCTACATGCCTCTGGCGACAGAGGCATGTAGTCTAGACATACCCCTAGAAAATAAGCAGCCTCCAGGTAAAGGCACTGGGCTATACAAAAGTCCCAGAAGAGGAAAGCTTCTCCACAGAGTAGTGACAATCAGGCTCCACCCTGTCTATTGATATAGAATATGGCGGTGATATTGTCTGTCAGAACTGTCATGCTGCGACCTTGTATAGTAGTGTGAAAGAACTGACAGGTCAAACAAATTTCCCTAAGCTCTATGACACCGATGTAGCTCATTTGACTACAGACCTGTATCTGCAGGTCCTCCAGATATACTCCCCCCCAAGTCTGATATCTGTGACTAGCAGTAAATCAAGTACCTAGCGCAGTGCTGTAAGCATCAGTCCTGACTGTTGTGATCAGGCATGTCTTGCCTCCGCTTACCAGCCAGAAGTGGTCTTAGCCTCAGCCTGGCACGCATGATTCTATATGTGCATGCAGCCATGTACCCAAGAAGGTTCAGGCAGCTCTTCACAGGGGTGTGGGATAATATAAGCAATTGAATGAGCTGAGGCAGGATGTGGAACTTCAAGTTTGGAAGGACTGCTTTTGCCAAAAGTGAGTCCAGGGCAGCACCTATAAACCCTAGGCAGAGCAGAGGTGAAGCAAGTGCCTTGGGGGCTTCCTCATGGCTGCTGGGCTCTGCCGACAGAGGTTAGGCTCCTTTGCAGGGGAGACAGAAGCAAGAGCTGGGCCAAGTCACTCCCCATAGCTTTCAATCAACCAGAAGGTAGTATCTTTCAAACCGTGGGGGTGCATTCTTCATAGTCTGAAAAAAATCTCTGTGCTAAATTGAAGCCAGAAATCTAAGGAAACACGTGCCCCAACGCATCACCTGCTCACCCCACATTACCTCCTTTTGCTACCCTGGCAGCCTTGTGCTAGGGGGGCCTGCCCTCCTCTGTTTATAACTCAAATGAAGTGGAGTGTAAAAAAGAGACTAGGCTACAAGAAAGAGGAAGCATCACTAACTCAAGACTGGCAAATGTCACCCAAAACCTAGCAGTAGCCTATGATCAACAGTTCAAAAAACACCACACCAAACAATTTATTCTTTCCTTCTCTCTGTCTCTACCCCAACATATATCGTTTTTGCTGTATTATGAGGGGTTTGGATATTTAAATTATAGACTACTGTCAGAGCCCATCAGATCATAAAAAAAAAATTTCCAATTGATTTCAATGTATGTGATCCAAAGCCAGACAAGTTTGCCTGTGCAGCTAGAAAACTCCTCTCTCAAAGGTTCAATTTAACTTAAAGACAAAATAGTTCTGACTCATGTCTGTCAGGCATTTCCTCTGAAGGTAGATAACTATAAATCTGAAAGCTGATACTGCCAACAGCTGTCATATCCCCAACAGTCATCCTGACCATTCTTGCTCCTTGCTGCCTGTTGCTCTCATTTCTGTTTCTCTCTCTGGCCAGCATAATGCCCCTGTTTCTCATTCTCCATAGCAGCCAGGAGGAAGTATAGCACACGCTAACCTCTAATTCCACAGCAAGGACACATTTTTTTAAATGGCAAACTAATGAGGCAGCAGTCAAATGCATGACAAAAGTAATTTGAAGCCAAATTCACCATCATGTCACTAATTTCAGCCTTGATGCTAAAGAATGCTCAAAGTGCCGATTAAAAGAGCTAAGAGAAGAGAGATGGGAATATTTAGAAAAAGGTGATGAATTATTTAAATAGGAGAATTTCTCTGTTAACAAGGATAATCAGAAACAATTTTGAATTACAGCACAACTTCCCCACAATAACTTAGTGGAATAAATAGGAGAATTTCTCTGTTAACAAGGATAATTAGAAACAATTTTGAATTACAGCACAAATTCCCCACAATAACTTAGTGGAATAACAAAATTGTAGAAGTGCTGAAGAATGAATACACTTACTTTTATGAATTATCAACTTCTCTAGCTTCCTTTTGGCAGCAGCTCTCTCCACAATCTTCTGGTCAATAGTGTTTGCTGTCACGAGGCGATAAACAACAACTGGCTTTGTCTGACCAATTCTGTGACACCTGTCTTGGGCTTGAAGGTCAGACTGGGGGTTCTAAAGAGAATTATATCAAAGGAATCAAATTAGCTTAATTGTTAAAGATGTACAATGGATTCCATTTTCAATTACTCAGCTTTCCAAGCTATTACTTTTCAGGGTGAAAAATTTATCGCGGGGAGTTTTGTATGGCAGAAAGAGGGGAAAAAAAGTACAGATGTTCCAGAGAATGAGTTAGAGAGCCTGAGAAAGACAGTTATCCCTTTACCAAAGCCCTAACAATTAAACCTGTCTTACAATTGATACGGAAGATGGAATTAGCTCTCATTAAGAAGTACTTTCGCATTCAAATTCTCAATTTGTAGCTCTTCACTAATTCCTCAAATGGGAAGGGATATACTAACCATGCTAGTGTAGACTAAATAGCTGTCTATTGAAAAAGTGGGTTGTAGCTGTCGGGAACTTTGGGATGTCAGTTGACTTGGGAAATTTTGGGGACCAGAGGGGCCAACAAAGAAGATATTGAAATAGGGAAACCTGCAAAAGTTGTCTGCCCAAAAGGGCTCTAACTTCTTTAAGAACTTAGAACTTCTTCTCTAAGGAAGGCATTTTAATTATTATCAGGACTCAAGCAGTACGCATTTTTTTAAAACTATCAGAAAAACCTGTTAAGGAAATTGAGGGGAAGCAGCCAGTTGCCTACCAAGTAATCTTAGCTGTTTTGTATAGGCCAGCATGTTTGTATTGATTAGCCGATGCTACATATTTAATCTGAATATGTATTTTACATATTACTTCCAGAGACTCCATTTGGAACTGCATCCCATAACACAAAAACCTAAGCGAGTACTTAGAGCTACACTAGAAAACTGTAGGACGTAGCATTTGAGAAACAGTATGTCATCTTACCCAGTCACTATCATAGATGATGACCGTATCTGCTGCAGTCAAATTAATGCCCAGACCTCCAGCCCGTGTACTCACTAAAAATATGAACACTTCAGGATCTATATTAAATTTATGCATCTGTAAAAGAATACATCTAATATGAAATAGCATAAAGAATAAATATGTGGTAAGTGGGTTTTTTAAAACCCGTATTTTATATTAAATCAGACAATTAAAATATATTATTTGCTTTGTCTTTCTACAAGGCATTACATGTAAAGCATATCAACAGAGGCTTAATTTATTGCAATTAGTTGAGTTGGATGCATGCATCATTTAAGTTATTACTTACATTTTCCTCTCTCTCTGTATAGGACATGGATCCATCCAAACGACTGAATTTGTAATTCCTCAGATAGCAATAATCCATCAAAATGTCCAACATCAGTGTCATTTGTGAGAACAGCAACACCTACAAGTAGTTAAGACTCAATATCCCTATTTTAAAAAAATAAAACCAACCACCACCACACAGAACAAAGCAACTGATCAGCTATGATTCATATTCATAAACAAAAATACCTTGTGTCCCCTCTTTTTCAGTTCTGGCAGCATGCGATCCAAAAGCAGGAATTTGCCTGAATTTTTCACTAGATTTTCATCAACCTTAAAAAAGGAAAAGTTAAGATTTACAAAGTCTCAAATGCATCAACGTTCAGGTTTTAGAGATGATAGCTAATGCACTTGACTTCCACTCATGTGGCTAATCCTATATCATCTTTTTCCAGTCTAGATCATTTGATTGTGTCAACCATGACTTGGGGCTCAAAGTTCATGACAGCCTCTAAGTGGTCCTTCTGACATGGAATTCAATATTTTTTATGAAAATGATTATATGAATGTGCCATGACAGATATGTTTTATGCAAGATGGCTCATAACCTTATTAGAAAGGTTATAATTTACTGAATATGATTATCCTATTTCTATACATGCATCACTTCTGTTTCTGTGGTTAGGAATATAGACTGTAGATTGATATTACACATGGGCTTCATACAGCTTGAACGCATTACCCGCCCTTCAGGAGCAACAATGAAAAAGCTGGACAGTGCTGATGATTTGTCAGCAAGAGACAATAAACTGTGAAAGAGCTTAACCCACCTAAGATCTGTGTATCACCATGTAAAGAATGGCTACAGGTTCCCTACAGAGACATATGACCACATCATCGGATACCTGAGCTCTTGAATTCTATACTTTTACATAAGAACCTCTGCTGCAACTTGAGACCATTGCTCCTTGTTCTGTCACCTGCCACCACCTAACCCCATCCTCTCCGGAACCTCCCTTCACATAGTTGAAAGCTGCTCTTAAATCTCCCTTCACTCTTCTCTTCTGCAGTAAATAAGCCCAGTTCCCTCAGTCTCTCCGCACCCTAGTCCCCAATCATTTTTGCTGCTCTCTGCTGGGCTTCCTCCAGTTTGTCCATATCCTTTCTGTAGCGGGAAGCCCAAAACTGGATGCAATAGTAGAGATGTGGCTTCACCAGTGCTAAACAGAGAAGAATAATCACCTCCCGCAATCTGCTGGCAATGCTGTTACTAATGCAGCCCTATAAACTGTTAGCATTCCTGGCAATAAGGCCACACTGTTCACTCATATCCAACTTCTTGTCCACAGTAGTCCCCAGATCCTTTTCTGCAGAACTGCCGCTTAGCCAGTCAGTCTTCAGCATGTAGCAGTGCTTGGGATTCTTTCTTCCTTTTTGCAGGACTCTGCACTTTTCCTTATTGAACTTCATGAGATTTCTTTTGGCCCAATTCTCCAATTTGTCTAAGTCACTCTGGACCTGATTCCTGCCCTCCAGTGTTATCTACCTCTCCTCCCAGCTTAGTGTCTAAGCATGTCGGGTGACATTCCACGGGTCCTGACCCGCCAGTTTCTCTGAATGACAGAGAATTCAACTCTAGGGTTGAGTCATGCTCATTTTTGTCTGCAAGACTATATTTTGAATGAGAGTTTTTAGTTTTTGTTAACAGGTTATTAAGGGTTAGTAATAGGGTTGCCAGGTATCCAGTTTTGAAGCGGACAGTCCAGTATTTGAGCTCTCTGTTTGGGAAACAAATTGAGGAAATATAAATGAGAAAATATACATGTCCGGTATTTTCTATATAAGATGTAATGTAGATTGTGATGTAATGTAAAGTGTGTCCAGTATTTTTGTTGAAACCTCCGGCAACCCTAGATAATAAAAATGCTAAGAGGATTAAAGCTACCATAGATACAGATACCATCAAAACTCTTTTCACCTTTTTAATACAATAAGACTATTTATGGTGTATTTTAAAAAATCCTATTAAGGATACTAAACTCCAAGAGGCTCTGGGAGACAGACCCATAGTCTTCTATAGACAACCACCTAACCTCAAGATGATTCTTACCAACAACCACAGGACATACCACACTAATACCAACCCTGGTACCTTCCCTAGCAACAAACCCCGTTGCCAGCTTTGTCCACATATTCACTCTGCTGATACCATTATTGGACCTAACCAAGTGAGTTATAAGATCAAGAACACACATTCCTGTGCATCCAGAAATATAATTTATGCTATCAAGTGCCGAAAGTGTCCGTCTGCTTTGTACATTGGACAAACATCTCAGACACTTCGCCAAAGGATCAATGCCCACAAAACAGATATTAGACAGGATCACAAAGAAAAAACAGTTTCTTGCCATTTCAACCAGAAAGGACACTGTCTTAACTTAATTACCTGCATCAGAAGCCTTTTAAATCTGCACTTGAAAGTGCATCCTATGAACTGTCACTCGTGCTAATATTCGACACTCTACGCGGGGATCTCAACAAAGACTCTAGCTATCTTACCCATTACAAAGATAGCTTCCCCAGTTATCACCTCTAATACCATTAGCTCACAGACATTTACCTCCCCCCCACATCCTCTTCTGTTCTGAAATTTGATTTGTCCTTTTCATACGTGTTCATTTTTTTTTTTAATTGTATCGTTTGGTATATATGGCTGTGACTATTTTCTTCCACTATTTGATCTGAGGAAGTGGGTCTGGCCCACAAAAGCTCATCACCTAATAAACCATCTTGTTAGTCTTTGAAGTGCTACATAGTCCTGTATTTTGTTTCAGCTACACCAGACTAACACGGCTACATTTCTATCCCTGTTAAGATGACCTTTATTTATTTATTAATTTGTATATATCTTAAGTGGGGGTTGGATGCTGAGATCCAAAAAGAACACTGTCTTGTATACAAGTTCTAGGAAGCTCTCTAGGATACGATACAACTGTATCTTCTACAACGTGTAGAAGCCAAATTATTCCTATTTTTCAAAAGAAATCAACATTTTCACATTTGAAAATACTCAAGAAGAGTTTGTGATCTTAGGGCCAGATATTTGGCTAACACAAGTCAACAGAGCACCACTGAAGCTAGTGGATCTAAGCTAGTTTTACAGCAGTTTAGGGTCTAACTCTCAGTTTAATTTTCTTGTGGCCAAGTAGTCACATCACAAAAAGGGCAGAAAGTGAACTTACTCTCTCATATTTGGTGTAGTTAATTTTAAAACAAGACAATCACATTGATAGGGTTTTTTGGAGAAGCATACTATGCAAGTCTAAAGCTGTTCACTAACATTACATTACCTACTGTCACTTTCAAACAATGCTTTGAATGTTTCAATACATGTACCTTAAATTCCTGTGTGGCAGGGTCCAGTGGATATTCAATGAGATATGGATGGTTGCAGCATTTCCTCAGTAACATCATAATATTCTGCAGTTTAAGATTGACTTCTGAATCCATGGGAATGGTCATTTCTATCACCGGCCTTACAAAGATATCCAATACTATTAGCACAGAAGAATGTCAATTCATTTCAAGTATAGCACAGCATAATCTAACATGTCTGGAAGACCTACTGTAAACTGGATTTTCAGAATTAGTGAGAAAGAACAGTGCAGCTTTTTTTGATTAAGCAATTTCATTTCTATTCCATGTAATATTTCATAGTGTATTAAAAGCAATCTTAAATTAGAGAATACTTTTAAAATGGATATTTTTCATGCACCTTTCTTTTTCTACTTCCTCTTGCATTTTGTTGATCAGTTTTTCCAGCTCATCAGGTGTATCACCATCTAGTTCACGGTAATCAACTGCTTTTCGACTCCGGCGCTTTGGCCGTCCTGTAGGACTCAACTCGACCACTTCTTCCTGTATAAATTGACACAACTTGTGATTGTCAGCAGATGTTTCTCATGAATCATCGGGGGGAAGGAAGGCAGCCAGATATGACCTAATCCTTTTGTGCCCCAATATATATGCTGCTTTAGTGTTTCTTAACCAACAGTACACATTTCTCAATATTTACTATTGAGGGTGCATATAAATTATAGGGAAATGCCCAGATTTTTCTGTGACATTGATATAGTGAAGGTTGGCCTGCAGCTGACTTCAGAAACCAGGTTTCTATGATTGATCATGCTGGTCAGGGCCCTTCTAATCCCTGTGTGGATAGAAAATTGGTATCCACATCCGCAGAAATGATCCACAGATATCCATATCCACGGACATAAAGCAGATATTCAAAGTTGTAGGATTCTAGATATCTGTATCTGCAAGAATGAGGCAAGGATATCTGCACTGACATGCACCGATGCGGATAATCATGGATGTAAAGCGAGTATGTGTGGATTTGCAGGACTCTAATTATGATGCATTGTGTCTTTGGCCCAATCATTCATAGCTGCCCTCTGAGAAGATTTGATGGCAGTCTGAAGGCTCTATGCTTCACAGTGGAGACTGCTGCAAATTGGCTTGGCAAGCACTGCATTTGAAAAGAAAATGACCATTGAAGATCATCATCTCTAGTGCTACCTAAAAAAGTTATGTTGTGATAACTCAGGAATGAACACTGAAGCTGTTCAGTGTTTTTCTAGTTAACTAAACTTAAATTCCATTTTTAAATGGTCACTAATTCTCAGGACCTAACTTTAGATACTGAAAGTGTCATTTTGAGAGGTGCATGGTCAGTCATTGCTCCTGTGAATGGTCTCATCAACCTTAACTGTCGTTTAAGCAAGAGGAAGGTCTCTTAGCTGTGAGCTACAGAAATAGCATTATGTCTTCCTATGCTAAAGTTACCCAAGGAGAAACAAGCTCTAAATTCTATTCACTGAAGTCAGCAGCAATAAATTCAAATTAATTTTAAGTGGCAGAAGAATGGGCCCAGAACTATTCACAACAAAAAGCTTTTGCTCAATTGTATTATTTTCTACGGTAACAGTCAGTGCTGAAGTTTAAGAAAATTTAAGTACAGGCAGTCCCTGGGTTACGTACAAGATAGGGACTATAGGTTTGTTCTTAAGTTGAATTTGTACGTATCTCGGAACTGGCTCCAGATTCAGCCACTGCTGCTGAAACTGACCAGGAGCTGACTACAGGAAGCCCGAGGCAGAGTTGCTCTGCCCCCAGCTTCCTAGAATCAGCCACTGATCAGTTTCAACAGCAGCTGAATCTGGAGCCTGGGACAGAACAGCTGGGGCGCTGCCGGGTAGGTCCCCCCACGACCAACCCGGCAGCACCCCAGCTGCTCCCCCCCTCCTCCAGCAGACCACCAGGGAGACCCGGAGCAAAGCCGCGGAGGTGGCGGGGTCCCGCGCCTCCAAGGCTTTGCTTCGGGTGTCCCTGGTCCGCTGGGGGGGGCGGGGTTCCCAGCAGACCAGGGACACCCAGAGCAAAGCCGCAGAGGCGGCGGGGTCCCACGCCTCCAAGGCTTTGCTCTGGAGCAAAGCCGCAGAGGCAGCGGGACCCCGCCTCCTCTGCGGCTTTGCTCCAGAGCAAAGCCTTGGAGGCACAGGACCCCGCCTCCTCTGCAGCTTTGCTCTGGGTGTCCCTGGTCTGCTGGGGATCCCCCCAGCAGACCAGGGACACCCGGAGCAGCTTTTCTCGCCCTGGAGGACGCGGTGGCGGGACCACTGCGCGTCTGGGTGGTCCCGCCGCCCACAAGTTCCGGGGCGAGAAAAGCCCCGTTCGTAAGTGTGGATCCGACATAAGTCGGATCCGCGTAACTCGGGGACTGCCTGTATATGGAAAGCTGAATAGCATAAATAGCCAATTTTTAGCTGATAGGCACTGAAATAGACAAAAGTTAACAATCTGAAATCAGGGTAATATTTTAGATTCCTGTAATAAAAACCTGACATACCAAAATTGATAAGATAGGAATGTTTCTTTTCAATTTCAATGTACAGAATTCTAATATAATCAATGAGCTGTGCACCTATACATTAAAAAAAATGATAAAAAATGTGTTTTACATAGTTTACTAATGTACCCAATGCTATGATATTTTCATTTGTGAACCGCTGACAGTAACAGTTGTATACATTTCTGAAGTCTACATCAGTAGGCACCTCTTTATTTCCAAGTAGCTTTTTAATGGTCCGATTTACAATAGCAGTATAGAAGGTTTCTTGTTTCTTTGCCAGCGGTGCATACACCACAACTTCTCGTTTAGGAGGAACCTCAAGAGCTACATCAGATTTCAATCTTCTCAATAAGAAAGGTGTCAAAATCTAAAATGTAAACAAATATGTATTATAAATCTCTAAATATGTGGGGCCAAGCTCTCTAGCTGCATACATTGGTGCAGTGCCATTGACCTCTAAAGAGGTAGTGTCAATTTACAACACAGAATTTGGCTTGTAGATTTGTATAAAGCTTATAATACGTAGCTGTACAAATCATGGGAATAGGCCTGAGTCTTCAAAGACATGTCATGCGCTACATGTACCAAAATACTAAAATATTTTTAATGGTAATGCAGCTATTGTCTACATGCCATAGTGCAGAAACTATGAAAATTGGCTATTTAACATTATGCAAGTTTCATTCCCAAGTTCTCAAATTATCTGTGGGCTTATAACATTTATGTGATCTTGATGCAACAATGACCAAATGCCCTTACTAGAGTACAGAAGTTGTCAGGGAGAGTCAGCATGTGTCAGTTACCACATAGCATATCTGGAATACAGAACAGGAAAACAGTGGCAACTGCTAACAAGGGCTGACTTAAAAAATAAAACAAAACAAAACAGGAAAGCAGATACTTTGGCGGAAGAGGGTCCAGAATAATCCAGACAAATTGGAGGATTAGGCCAAAAGAAATCTGATGAGGTTCAACAAGGACAAATGCAGAGTGCTGCACTTAGAATAGAAGAATCCTGTAAACTCCTACAAATCAGAGATCAACTGGTTTAGTGGCAGTTCTGCAAAAAAGGACTTGGGGATTATAAAGGACAAAAAGTTAGATAAGAATGAGCCTTCTTGGCAACCAGGCACACTGTTAGTAGTATATTGTAATGCAGTAGTAGGAGCACTGCCAGCACATCAAGAGATGTGATGATTCTCCTCTTATGCAGCACATTTAAGGCCACAACTGGAGTAGTGTGTCCAGTTTTGGGCTACCCATTACAGAAAGAATGAGGACAAATTGGTGAGAGTCAAGTGGAGAGCAACAAAAATGATTAGTGGGTTAGGGTGCATGACTTATAAGAGATGACAAGAGCAATGGTCTCAAGACCTTGCAGTGGGGAAGGTCTAGGCTGGATGTTATGAAAAATTGTGTCACTAAAAGGTTGCGGAAGTGCTGGAATGGGTTACACCCAGGGAGGTTGTGGAATTTCAATCCTTAGGAGGTTTTTAAAGCCAGGCGAGACAAAGCCCTTGCTCTAGTGTTCCCTGTAAGCTATATGCTTGTGCAGCTGCTATGGAGAAATTCAAATGCCACCCAACTGAAGCAGAATGCTCACAGCTAGGTTTGTATTTCTCTTGGTGGTGCACATTCACAAATGCCTTTTTGCACATAGATTTATTCTACAAAATAGGTGGAAAAGATTAGAGGAAACATTGTTTGGTTGGGATGATTTAGATGGGGTTGGTCCTTCTGTGAGCAGGGGGTTGGACTAGGCAACCGTAATCTTCATTGATCATAATACATTTGGTTTTGCTTTTGAAGAGGGGAATAAAACTCCTTTACAAACTTAGAAAGTAAAAAGAGAGCCGTGCCCCACAAAGCTATGTCACTGCCAACAGAATTGAGTCAGAAGTGTATTAGTTTTACATTCTGTAAAAGACCAACCGTTTTACGTCATTTACAAGGGTACACAGAATTCAATTTAATGATACATGGTACCAGTTTTATCTGTTACTGCAGCATCAAGTGCTAAAGAAGTGCGGAAACAAAAGCTGCAGTTAGCTTTAGTCATCAGAATTCTCAATTTCATTCCAAAACCAAAAATATAGTAAGACTTATATCTTCTAATATGTTGAAAAGGTCCTATAGAAAAGTAGTGCAAGTAGTGCCAAAGACAATGCCAGACCTGCTAAGTCGTGTTATGATCAACACCAAAGAAGAAATCTGCTTTAATTTTATGTTTTGTATTAAAAAGGTGTAACAAAACAAAAAACAGCAGCAGCAAACTGAAGAATCTATTTAAAAATAAAAATGAAGACCTGGTGTAACATGTGTAAGATGTTCTGCTCCCTTTCTTTAGCGACAATATCTTCAGCAATTTCTGTAATGCTTGTAATGTCAAACCAGGACTCAAAGCTAAAGAGAAAGACAAAGAAATTCAAGGTATTCTATATACAGCATTCTTTGTTATTTGAATGTGTGTGTCAAACCCTAAGTAAGTTTCAAAGTCACCTTATGTACGAAATATGTACAGTGAGTAGAACTAAAAACAAACATTTTCTTTTAGCTAAGTCCAGACAATTATAAACTAAATTATAATAAATACACTTAGCACTGATATTAAAGTTGTTTTTTGACACTGTGATGTGACAAATAGTCATGAAGAAAAACAATGCTTGCTGCTTGACTCATGGGATTTTAATTTTTGCTCATTGGCTAACATTTGTAAATTGTTTCCCTCTCTGTACAAGCAAATTCAGAAATGAAAAAACACACAAACAACAGTTACTTGAGAAAAGAAGAAGCCATTCAAGCCCCTCCATCACCAAACAAAGACGAATCCAATCATTGCAATAAATGATCAGTTTATCCAACTCAAATTAACGAATTCTAATGGTAATGATGTGGGGCAACAGTTCTGAGCAGCTCATGCAGAACACACACTGTCTTGGCCAACAAACTATTGCCTACCTTTTCAAGTCATCAAATACGTCCGGCAGCAGGAAGTTCAGTAGTGACCAAAGTTCTGCCAAGTTGTTTTGCAAGGGAGTACCCGTTAGCAGAAGTTTATTGTCAGCATTAAATCGTTTTAATTCCCTGATAAGACGACAGTTCATGTTCTTAATTCTATGTCCTTCATCCACTATCAGATATTTCCAGAAGCAATGCTACAGAAAAAGAGAAAAGATGTCACCTATCATTGTAAGGAATGTGATCTCTGCTACATCAAAATACAGTAGACTTCCGATAATCCGGAACCTATGGGACCTAGGTGGTGCCGGATTATCAAATATGCCAGAGTATCAGGAGGAACTATAAGCTGGTTATGTATATACTGTATATAGTATATAAAGTGTTCTTAACCTTTTTTATTGTACATTCAGTATACAGTATACTGTAATGTTTTAGTTTTTTTAACCTTTTACACCCTTTTCGCTCAGTTCAGCTGCTGCTGCTACCACCTTGTGACTCATTTTTTGCCGAAGCTCACTCACTAGGCTCTTGCCATTTTGATGCTGGACTATCAGGAGTGCCGGACTATTGGATTCCAGACTATTGGAGTTTTACTATATGTGTATTATAGGCAGGGCTAGTAGTACTGATTATAACTGCCCAACACTTCCCTTATAACACCCTATTGTCATGTGCTTATAACTGTGCCGAACTCCAACTGTTTACCCTAAAGTCTCCCATGCCTGGAATCTGCCTCAGGTTGAACATTTAATTTTTTATTTTACATATTATGGCCAAATTTGTTTCTAAGAACAAGGCTAAAAAACCCCTAAAATAATGTGACTTTTTCTGGGCTCTAGTGGGGCAAAGAGTTAAAATCCACAAGAACTGGCCTGAGTGTCAGACAAGCATCTTTTTAAATAACCATAAAAATACACCCAATTTTGGCCATGTTCTCTACCATTGTCCACAATCCTTATTGGGTAATGTAGTCTATTTTTTCATAATGTTACTCAATATATCAATCCAGGGCTCTAGGTGCTGAGGGAACAGTACACTTGGGCTATGTCTACAATGCTCCCGATTTGTGCAAAAATATGCAAATTAGGAAAAGTGTGGAATATCGCTGTGCCTCATTTGCATAATTAATGAGGCTCCGTTTTTGCACAAAAACCCCCTCTTGCGCAAGAGCAGTCCTTCCTGAAAAAAATGCAGAAGAATGGCTCTTGTGCAAGAGGAGGCTTTTGTGCCAAAACGGAGTGATATTCCACACTTCACCTCATTTGCATATTTTTTGCGGAAAACGGAGGCAGTGTAGACATAGCCTTGGAAACTGATAAAAGCATGTATACTGCTGATGTGACATTGCTACTGGGGAGAAAGCACTGTTATCAGCTATACTAGAGATACTGAAGCATTCCACTGGTCAAAGTGTACTATGTACCTGCAATGCATTCCTGTCTCTCATGGCTATTTCAAACGAGGTAATGACCACAGGGTGAATTTGCAGTGAACCATCTCGCTTGTGAATTTTTTGAACCAATTTATGACGTTCACGCTGGGCTCCATGGTACAGCATTATGGGAATCTAAAAGAAATGTTTAAAGTTCCATTAGGAAACAAGAACCCACACATTTTGTAGTAATTATACTAAAAACTACAACTGCAGTTACAATACATACAGAACAAGTTCCAAACAAACAGTTACAGGCATGGACTAATTTTCTCTTCTAAACATTAAAAAATAGTTTTTACCTCTGGAGTGAATCTCTTGAACTCAGACATCCAGTTAGGAAGAGTAGACAAAGGACCACATACTAAGAATGGTCCAGGGACTCCTCTCTCTACCATCAGTGCTATTGTAGCAATACATTGGATTGTTTTTCCTAGTCCCATTTCATCAGCCAAAATGCCATTGATGCCATTTTCCCAAAGCATCTGCATACACAGAGATATATTTCTAAATTTACACATACTTAGTAAACACTAGACACAAACATATGACAGAAATCATTGTTTGGCTTCTGTTAGCAATCCTTTCCCATAGCCATATTTTCAGAGTTACGTGAATAGAATTTCTCTAACTTAGTTTGGAAAAAAGAAGATTAAGGGGGGACATGATAGCGGTTTTCAAATATCTAAAAGGGTGTCACAAGGAGGAAGGAAAAAATTTGTTCCTCTTGGTTCCTGAGGACAGGACAAGGAGTAATGGGATTAAAGTGCAGCAGGGGAGGTTTAGATTGGACATTAGGAAAAAATTCCTAACTGTCAGGGTGGTCAAATATTGGAATAAATTGCCAAAGGAGATGGTGGAATCTCCCTCTCTGGAGATATTTAAGAACAGGTTAGATAGACATCTGTCAGGGATGGTGTAGACAGAGCTTGGTCCTGCCTTGAGGGCGGGGGGCTGGACTCGATGACCTCTCGAGGTCCCTTCCAGTCCTATGAAATACAAAGGATCTGTATGCATGTGCCAATCAAATATCTTCTTCGTACTATTATTTTAGAAATGTGTCTGTCCTTCTATAAGTCCTAAACGGGAAGAGCTAATACCACCAAATTTGGTATGCAGCTTCCCCTTACCATAACTTAAAGCAAGATAAGGATTTGGTTGTGCCAGAACAACAGGACATGCATGGAATGTTATTGCTTAGAATCAAATGGAGGTAGGGGAATCCTCACTGGGGCTGCCCACAGCAGTCCCCTCCCAGCTTCTCTGGGAGGAAGGAGAGGCAGGGCTGCAGTGCTCAACCCCAGCTGTTATCTCCTGGGGGGAGGGGAAGGGGGAGAAGGGAGGAGAGAGGCAGAGAGCTGGGATGCTGAGGCTGCAGGGGCTTAAGACAGAAATGGATTTTAAAAAACACTTTAGAAGACTCTTGGGTCAATACCACTGGTCACAAGTACCTATAAGAAGGAAACTCATGCTTGAACCTGGGTTGGATCTGCTAGATGTTAAGCAGTTGGTACACTCAGGTCCCTGTCTAAAGGTGGGAAAATTACAAAGATTCCACCCTGTAATATTATGGGCAAGAAGCCTACTACCTGAAGAGATGCACTCAGAGAGACCAGACATGGAACAGTTGAAAAGGAAAGGCTTTTAGTCAGAATATTTAAATCTTTTAATACGTTTAACTCCAATGCCCAGTATAAAGAAGTTTTTATTAAACATTCAAAATACCAACTTTCCAAATAAGTTGCAAGAGCTCATAACGCACATCAAATCCCCAAGATATATTCTAGTTAGTGCAGGGAACACTAGATACTCCTAATATTTCTAATGTGAAAAATTAAGAAAAGCTTTTAAAAAAGCTTTAAATATCCTGTTATACACCATAAAGAAACAATAAGTGCATGAGCCCAATTTTACGGTTTGGAAATCCTTTACAAGCCACTTAAAAATTCCAAAACTAAGATGGAAGCTCTGAATTTTGACACATGGGATAGTGCTCATTTGAAATCAGGTAAGGAGCATCCTGCCTGAAATGTCAGTATGTTGCAATAGGGAAATGGACTACAGCCTTCCAATATGAATGCTTTACTCTTATTAGGAGAATGGCTTTAAGGCTTTAATATCTTCTATCAAAACTTTCACCCAGACATAATGCAGCAATGCCCATATACATATTCCCTTCTTTTAAAGAAATGTGCATGCAATTTCTGTAGTTTAGTAAATTACACAGTGTTGGAATAGGGATGTTACATTTAAATTAGTCAAATAGTCGATGGCATTTACATCAACTATTCGATAAGTCTATAAGAGCGCCTCTGCCTTTGAACTGTAGCAAGAGCCTTGTAGGCCTTCTGCTTTTGAAATGTAAAAGAGCCCAGCTGGTGCTCTTGCACATTTCAAAAGCAGAATCGCAGCAGAAGCGGTGCAAGTGGAGACTGCTTCAGTCCCCGCTCACACTGCCCCTGCTCCCTGCGGAGATGGAGCTTGGGGGAGGGGGGGGGGGGGGACTGGCTTTTATGCCGGCTCTCCCAGCACCAGCTTCTGCTCCCACCCACCCCCACTCTTGCTGCCTCCCTCTGATAGAGGCAGCAAGCAGGGAGGGGAGAGCAACTAGTTGCATCACTAGTCAACAACCTTTAAGTTTCTGATTATCAGATAGTCAACTAGTCTCTTACATTCCTATGCTGGAACAGCCAAAGCTAACATCGACCAAGAGTTCCTTTAAAAAAAAAAAAAAAAAAAACCCCACAGCTGATACAGCCGTGCATAGCTTCTGTACCAAACCCAAAAAACCCCACTGACCTCCCAGTATAATTAATCTGGGGTAGTATCAAACCTCTCTCAAGCAAAAGACTTTGAAACATGAGCAGGTATCATTCTGTGGAAATAAGTATAAACTTGAGACTTAGGCTAACATATAGATTCATACCCTGAGCCATTCCATGCCTTCAACTTGGTACCACCTCATAACACCTCCCGAAAAAAGCTTTGGCTGTTGAAAGGGTATTGGCTGCCCATTAAATTTCCGTACTGGATCAAGGAAGTGTTTGGCATTATGTCGTACAGCTTGTGACAATCTATCTTTAATGACACTATTAGAGTCTTCATTTTTCTGTAAGTCTTCTGCACACAGTTTGTAAGAAGAGCTTTCATCCTACAGAAGAAAGTTATGAGAATTTAAGTAAAAATTTTGCTATTCTTAGTTGACACACAAGCAAGTTGCTGAGGCAAAACTGAAAGTCAATGTTATTGCTACATTTAGGTAAAACAGTTCCCATCTTCAATGATAAAGGCAGATTGAATCAAAGTGTGGTTGACCACATTCAATAACACAAGCACAAAATAACCCATTATAATATTGACACTTAACATTTTTAAAAGTTCAACTGCTCAATAGCAATCCTTCAACTCTTTGGTGTACAAAAAGCAATAATATTTACTAAATAAAATGATAGTATTGAACACCAAGTTGATGCCCATAAAAACTTGACACACAAAAGATGGCATATTTCAGGTGAAACTGTTTTCCTTTTTCAAGCAAAATTCTAGTGAAGCTAGAAGTTAGATTTGTCTGTGGAGAGGGAGCCATCAGAACAGAGAAGAAAACTAAATCCACGCATACCATATCAATTATTAGAACAAGAACACTTTATCACATGTATATCAAAGGCCTGATCAGATATCCCAGCACTCAGTTTTGCTTAAGTATATTATTTATACTTTGAGAGGCAAAGATATTTTCCTTGTGCCTGTCACAACACTGAAACTTCTGGAGGCTTGAGCTTAAAATTTAGTCAGTGTGCCATTTAACCTCGCACTTTTTAAACTTCTAATAGAGTACCTGATGTTGTAGCAACTAGGAATCTAATTATAGAACGTTAAAAATATACTACATAAGACGACAAAAATCTTGCATTTTATAAAGGGTTCCCAGAGCATCTTTTCCCGGAATTGTATTTATTCTATATAAATGTAAAAGATGCATATTTGTTTTTTTATCATTTAGAACAGGGCTTCTCAACTTTGGAAGCTCTGGGGGCCACAAAGACACTCACAGTACATGCTGAGGGCTGCAACTTAAGTGTGGTTGCATATACATGCAAATAGCTTCTTTCACACTGATGGGCATGAATACAAAGATAAAGACAAGACTACACAACACACAGGCCCTATTTAAGTTAGCTCTGCTGATATAATTAAAATGCAACATTTACCCAATTTCCATCCATAGGACAGCACTTAATGAGCACTGACAGTCCAGGAATTTAACTACTAAAACGCGTATCAACAGAAGATTATATTGACTTTTTTGTTTTGTCTTCCAGCTGCGTGTTGAGCCCCACGTAAACCCAAACTGCACCACAAGCCGCAAACCAATAGGCTGCATCTGGCCCGCGGGCCACATATTGAGTAGCTCTGATTTTGAAGGAAGAGATAAATTGAGCTAAAGCGTTTAGATATTTCCTCGTTTACTACACAGAACCACCAGCTGCAAAACTGAATTTTGTAACTTGCTCTTTAGCATATTTGGTGGCATTATTTAACAAAACATTTCAAGATAAAGAATTGTATTTTCAGATACTTATTTTAAAATCACTGATTACAAGTTAGCATGTGCAACTTTAGCTGAACAAATATACATAATTGGAAAAGTACGTTTTCAGTAAGCAACAGCTAAAAATGAGGGCAGGAAAAGGAGGTAAACAATCTAAAATATAATTAGGAATTTTGAAATTCACGATGTTTAACAATATTCATGGACATACCTGATTTATTACTTTGCTTTTTTTGGCCACTGACAAGATTTCCTAGAAATAAAAAAAGAAAACGACAGTATAAAATATTCTTTGTGACAACTTGAAAGACTAGTATAGAAATATCATTTTTGTGGAATCTTTAATCCAAGCATCTGAAAGTATTTTAAGTGAACCTCAACCAACTATTATCTGCATTTGCTGATGAGAACATGCATAGATAAATTAAATAACTTGCTCATACTCACATTTTAGTCAATATCCTCTCCCAAATTGCACATCAAGGAATTCTACCTATGTTTAAAATATACTGTATTGCCAAAAGACAGCAGTATCTTGAGGCTACATCACAAACAAATGCTAATGTACTTTTCTATTTACTACAAATTACATAAGAACATCAGCATTCCCTTGTAATGTAGCTGCCAGACACTGCAGCTATACCTCTTTGGACATGACTTCTGAAATGTAGTAAGTTTCATCTTCTCTTCCTCTTTTTTTCTTTTTCTTCACAGCTATAAGAAAATATCATAATGTTCTTAAAAGCACAAAATACTATGAAAGCCGCATAAAAACTTAAGACTAAATACTAAATAGTCAAAAAGCAAAAACTAATGAAAGATAATCTTACCAGTTTTCTCTTCTTTTCCATCAGTTAGATTCTGATTCTAGAAAGTAAATATTTAAAAGGGTTATCAACTTAAGTAGTTTCCAGTATCTCTTGGATAGATAAAAGATACAACCAGCACTGATCAGTTTATGTAATCAGTAACTACATTTAACACTTTTCAAAAATGTCACTCTCAAACACTGTTAATAGGTTTCTAAAAATAGCATCTATCTTCATTAGAACAAGATTCAACATTACATGGTCAAAATATACCATCAGGTAGTCTTGAATAAAATTTGGGCTAAAACGGTTTTCCAGAAAGTACTGGCCCATCTTGGAAAAAAATCAAGACATTTGAGGTACAACTGTTCAAAAAAAGAGTTTGGCTTTGTGTAAGAGGACAGTTGTGTGACATGGACATACATATACTGCATCATAAAGCCTTTCCCAAAGTCTTAATCACTGTCTCAATTTTAGTGTATTTATCAGGCTGATCATTTTACAGTTTTGCAGCATGCCATCACTGAAAAGCAATTTATATAAAACAGCCAACACATCTTACCATTGACGCTTTTAGTAACATCTCTTTTTTTTTTTCTAATTTCTCTTTCCTTTTCTGCTCCTAAAAAAACAAAGTTCTTACTTGCATAGAACAACAGCAATAAATCTAATTATAAAAATACTATATTAACAGACACTGAGTACACACAACTCCATGTTAACAATGTAAGCTGGGGACTGGTTTTGCTTCTGTTGGTGCCAAGATGAAAGCTGATAAGTAGCTGAAATTGCTTGGCAGTGGTGTACAGAATTATTTTGAACTGCCTTTTGCTGGATAATTTAACTCGATCAACAGAAAATCTGTATATCAGAAATATTTTAAGGCAAAAGACATGACACAAGTAAGCTAGTTAAGTATATATTTTACATAAAACTAATGGCTTAAACATAGCACCTTCCCTGAAATCAATTTTTGCAGGACATGCAGCTGCACTTCATTTTACACATTGTTGCTTTTGCTGCATTTGAACTAAGGATGTTAAAGACTAGTTGACTATCTGATTCCATCCCCCCCTTGCTGCCTCTATGAGATAGGGGCAGCAAACGGGGGAGGAGGGAGAAGGGAGGGAAGGAGAAAAGGGGCACTTCAAAGTGGCTGCACTGCACAGTTGAGCCAGGGATCAGCTGTGCGGCGCTGCCACTTTGAAACACTAAGACTATGTTTCAATGGGGCAGCTGCTGCTGGACTCCATGGCTGCCTCTTCGAAATGCAGAGGGGCAGCGTCGCACAGCTGAGCTGGGGGAGGGAAGGGGGAAATCAGCTGTGCAGCAACTGCCCCTTTGAAACACGGTCTCTGGTCTCTGCACGTTTCAAAGGGGTAACTGTGGAGTCCAGGGTCAGCTGGGGGAGTCACCCGCTGACCCTGGGCTCCATGGCTTTGAAATACACAAGAGTCCCCAGTGGGACTTCTGCATTCTTCCTTTGAAATGTACAAGAGCCCCAGCAGGAGGAATGTGGAAGTGCCTATCGACTAGTCAATTAACAGCATTTTAACATCCCTAATTTGAACTGGACTGTGGGAAGATTTCTAAAAGTTAAGTGCTGTTAAAACTTCTCACTTTTCAGTCTGGAATTCTTAGAATCCTCAAAGATCTCTTTGGTACATGTAACATGGAGCAATGACATTTTAAAATAGGAACATATTAAGCAAAATATCCTTTCAGAGTATGCATTTAGGTGTAAAAACTGCAGATTGTTCCAATCAATAGTTTTAAGAATGAAGTTTCCGCCATTTGGGAAAAAAAGCCCTTGTCTACCAAAGTTAACGCTCTCTCCCACATCTGACCATATCCATCCTCTCAAATCCTCTTGCCTTTTTTAAAAAGTTAAAGCTTAATTCCTAAGAACGGCTATACTAGGTCAGACCAAAGGTCCATCCAGCCCAGCATCCCATCCTCCCACAGTGGCCAATGCCAGGTGCCTCAAGGGAAGGAGCAGAATAGGTAATCACCTGTCACCCTTTCCCAGCCTCTAACAGAGGTTAGGGACACTATTACTAAACATCCTAGCTCATAGCCACTGATGGACTTATCCTCCATTAATGTAGTTCTTTTTAGAATCCTGTTAAAGTCCGGTCTTTACACCATCCCCTGGCAAGGACTGCCACAGGCTGACTGTGCACTGTGTAAAGAAAAACTTCCTTTTTTTGGTTTTAAACTTGCTACTTAATTTAATTTGTGACTCCCCCTCCCCCAGTTCTTGCGTTATTTACTTTCTTCACATCAGTTATGATTTTATAAACATCCATCAATATCCCTCCTTAGTCTCCTCTTTTCTAAGATGAAAAAGACCAGTCTTTTCTCTCTCTCCTCTTATGGCAGATGTTCCAAATCCCTAATCATTTTTGTTGCCCCTTTCTGAACTTTTTCCAATACTAAGATATCTTTTTTGAGATAATTTGACGATATCTGCACACAAGAATTAAGATGTGGGCATACCACAGATTTATATAGAAGCATAAAATATTCCTTGTCTTACTGTGTCTCTCTCTCTAAATTATTCCTAACTTTCTATTTGTTTTTTGACTGCTACTGCACATTGAGTGGATGTTTCCAGAGAACTATCTACAATGATTCCAAGAACTCTTTCCTGAGTGGTAATAATTTAGACCCCATCATTGTGTGTGCATAATTAGGATTATGTTTTCCAATATGTATTACTTTGCATTTATCTAAACTTTCAATGATTTGCACAATGCTTACTTCAGCTCTTGCTCCTTTTTCTAGCTTGTATCTTTGCGCCATCCTCCTCCTTTCAGGTCTGGTTTCTCTCACCTTCTTCAATGTTGTCTCTTGGGGTTTGTCTACACTGTGGCGCTATTCCTGGATATTTCTGGTATCCCAAAATAGCTAATCCATGTCTTTGAAACAAGCCCATTATTTCAAAACGTAACGAGTTTGCTATTCCGATGTCCCTGTAAACCTCGTTCCACGAGGATTAAGGGATGTTTTGGAATAGTGGTTTATTTTGAAATTTGATGCTGTATAGACAGTGCCAAGTTACAAAATAAGCTATTTCAAAATTAACTTGAAATAAGCTATGCAAAAACTAAGGATGCAGTGCAGAGGCACCCTTAATCTGTTGCAGAGGCCTATCCCTCTCTTCCAAATCCCCTCAGACTAATTCCATTAACAAGAATTCTGCTGATTTATTCTCTTAACATAAACCTTAGTTGGAATACAAACTCTTTGGGAATGGCTTCAGATTATTTTAAAAATATCAATGGTTATGCAAAGGAGTGTGGCACTTGTAAGTTGTTACTATATTCGGAGCTTAAAAATTAAACACTTGAGAAGGAGCTATAATATAGATAGGGCTATAATAGTTTTTGGCATTTTTACCTGGGTTTAAGTAACAAAATAGCAAAGACATCAGAATCTTGCATTAAGGGAACAGTTATGGTAAGATTCCCTAGTGCAGATTAGCATTTACAATGCTCTATAAATATTTTTTTAAACTTAGAACATATCTACCTCCAGCTGCTGCTGCTCCATTTTAGTTAGCAAGAATTTTGAGTATATGTTGCTTTTTTCAAGCAAGTGTTGAAGCCTCTTGTAGCGTATTTCGCTGGAGTCTCTTTCCCAGGACATACGAACCTGCAAACAAGAAATGAAAGCAGATTTTATGCTTTATCCTTTGAAATGAATAAAACCATTCTGTACATCTTGAACAAGACAGCTAGAATTGTAATATACAGACTCTCCCCTCCCCCATCATTACCACTTGGCTACATCTACACTATGCACATGGTTTGCCACCACTACCTACATGACATATAAGCACAACTACATGCTGCAGTGAAAAGCAGGCTGCAACCACACTGTGGCATATAACATCAGTGAAAAGTTCAGGTAGATGGGAGGCAGCAGGAAAGGCAAGGGCCTTTCCCAGCTGCCTCCCCCTGCAGAGCTTTCCCCATGGAAGGGAAATGCTCCAGTAGTGGGGAGGTGACACAGAGCCTTTCCCTCCCATCAGTATCTCTCCCTTTGAAGGGAGAGGGCTCCAGCAGCAGGGAAGCCTTTCCTAACTGCTGGAGTCTTTCCCTGGTAGGGAAGACTTTTTTTTCCCAGAGGGGAAGGCTCCACAGATAGAGCCCTGCATGAATACAAATGTCTATTCACGGAAGCAAATATCCGTAGATAGAAATTGGTATCCACAGAACTCTACTTCCAGGAGACATTGCAACGAAAGGAGTCAAGTGTGGTACCGCTGCTCCCATGAGTCAGTGCCTCCATGCCGGCAGCTCCTTCCAGCCATGCAGCTATACCATCCTCAGCCATAGCCCCAGAGGGGTTAAACAACCCCAGACAGGACAGTCAGCTGTGGGAACCTATCCCATAGTCCACCTCCACACCTTCTACTATTAGGCTTTGTGAGAGGCAGTGTGTCTCGTGGTGCATCTTGGTACCAGGCTCAGTGTTCTATGAGGCACTGATTTCTGATCCAGCATTCCATAGGTTTCTGGCTTTCTCCGAGCATTTTTCAACAGCCCTTGTTTGATATTCTCCGTGACATCTCCGTGTGACAGGATGGATCCCACACTGCTTCCTATGCTCTGATGATGGTCCTTGAGACATTGTGGATGCAATGTAGTTAATCATGAAGCTCCTAACTGAAGAAGGCTCTCAGTTTCCAGACCTGCAGTGTGATTAGGACAGAAGCAACTTTAGATTGTTTTTGGCATTCATACATCAGCTGCAGATTGTAGATTCTTGAGCCCAAAAGTGACAAACAAGCACTGTATGGTGGATCGTCCTGTTATGCAGGTCTGGTATAATAAGCAGTGGCCACAGAATTTTCAGATGCGGAAAGCCACCTTCTTGGAACTGCGTGAAGAACGTTGCACTGCAGCATAACAACAACAGAATCAGAGTTGCCCTGTGGTGAAGTACACAGCAATCTCAGTGTGGAAGCTGGTTACTCCAAACTGTTGCTCGTTGGTCGTAAATAAATTTGGAGTCAGGAATTTAACCACTGTGACTGCATTAATACAATGGTGCTGGGAAATGGTGGTGCCCCGTAGTGTAGTCACCAGGACAACGCTGCCAGGAGTTCCACATAATCATCTAATTTCATCTCTTCATTAATTACTTCACCCTCCCCAGACCTGCAAAAATATCCATGTGGCTCTTGACACCAACGACACCATCAAGCTCCTGGTAGAACCAATTCTTAGGTGCAGCTCCAGTGTGATAGTTTACCTCCCTTAACTTATGAACACCTGATGCAGTTCCTTTATCTTCACTCTGTTCTGTAGCGTGTCCCAATCATAGCCCTTTTTGCACAAGCCTCAAGACAACTGGCCAGTTATCAAAATTTCTATGGCTCAAGCACAGCTGGGGGCTGCACAGCCTCCTCTTCTACTGAACAGATTCAGCAGCTCTGCAACAGTCCAAGTAAGAGAGAATTTGCTGTGTTAAGCTTCCATGGTTACCTGAGAAGATGCAAAAAGAGTCCTTTCCATGCCAAGCCAACAGGAAATGCAATTTCAAAAATCCTAGGAGTTCTAAGGGAGAGGAACGGATGGTTGTTTACCTAGTTGCAGGGCAGCAGAGTTCAGACTGCTGACCACAGCAGTCAGATTGGGCACTGGGGGACCCCTCTTAGAGATCAATTAAAGTGATAAAAATCAAGTGTTGTGTCTATACTGGCATTTTGCCAAATAATTTGGCACAAAACTAATCTTATGTCTCTTGTTGGAATGGTTTTATTTTGTCACCAAAACAGGGCATTTTTGTTGTCAACAGGCACATCGTAGTATGTATGCATTCACTGTTTTGTCTACAAAACTCTGTAGTGCAGACAAGGGCCAACAATGAATGGTGATTTGGCAAGGGAGTATGTGCCACTTATTTTTACATAAGTGTTTTTATTTCATTTGTGACCGGAAATTTTCTACATATGTGAAAAGGTCTCACCCACAAGTTCTTTCACTGGTAGCATAGTCCATTCTTGTGAGCCTCCATGGTTTCTATTATTCTTGTTTTACTTTCTTCTGAATGAAAGCTAGCTTCTGAAGAACAGCTCATGTGACATTGCCAGTAGTGAAAATCTAATTAGAATCAGTACTACTTTATATAAGTATATGCTGTTGCTGGCATTCTGGAATAGAACTGTGTTCTGTCCAACAACAACTGGTGAATCTGGATTTTCCCCTTGAGTAATCAAGAAAACTGCAGGAAAAAAGTGACAGGTTACTCAATCAATGCAACATTTAAAAAACTTTGACCCACTTAAGCCTGTCAAGAATAATCTCTCGTTTTGTTCAGTTATTCAGTTCTACCCTACTCCCAGCAGGATTTTTCAATCATGTTTCTTACTGCAGAAAGTTTTTTTCCTATTCTTTTCATCAAATGTTGGGTATTATTCTCAGTGCATTTTGCCTCCAGCACATAGTAGAACTGCAGTGCTAATCACATGGCAGGGGGTTCAAAGTAGTAACAAGAAGAAAAAATAACGCTTTCATGAACATGCATGTTCTAGCAAGACCCCATGCTGCTAATGCCCCTCCCCTGCCTGAAAGGTACTGAAGCTGGTAGGGGAAGGCACACAGGAAAATTGTTTTCAATGCTGCAAGGGAGCTTTGTAGATTCAGAACTGAAAAGGGGTTCTAAAAATAATCAATCTTATTACATTCTAGTAATATTATATTAATAGATTTAATATTTAGTACCTTAATTGCAAGTCCCTTTCTCACTGTTATTCTTTGGATTGAAATCTCATGATTACTACATAGTGGAAGTTTCTCTTTTCTAACTTCAGAGTTTAAAGAAAATCCATTCACTTAGAGTTATCAGAGCAAGAGATCTTTTTTTTTTTTTTTTAAGTTCAGTATCATCATAGAATCATAGAATAATAGGACTGGAAGGGACCTCAAGAGGTCATCGAGTCCAGCCCCCCGCCCTCAAGGCAGGACCAAGCTCCGTCTACACCATCCCTGACAGATGTCTATCTAACCTGTTCTTAAATATCTCCAGAGAGGGAGATTCCACCACCTCCCTTGGCAATTTATTCCAATATTTGACCACCCTGACAGTTAGGAATTTTTTCCTAATGTCCAATCTAAACCTCCCCTGCTGCACTTTAAGCCCATTACTCCTTGTCCTGTCCTCAGAAACCAAGAGGAACAAATTTTCTCCTTCCTCCTTGTGACACCCTTTTAGATATTTGAAAACCGCTATCATGTCTCCCCTTAATCTTCTTTTTTCCAAACTAAACAAGCCCAGTTCATGAAGCCTGGCTTCATAGGTCATGTTCTCTAAACCTTTAATCATTCTTGTCGCTCTTCTCTGTACCCTTTCCAATTTCTCCACATCTTTCTTGAAATGTGGCGCCCAGAACTGAACACAGTACTCCAGCTGAGGCCTAACTAGTGCAGAGTAGAGCGGCAGAATGACTTCACGAGTTTTGCTTACAACACACCTGTTGATACAACCTAGAATCATATTTGCTTTTTTTGCAACAGCATCACACTGTTGACTCATATTCAACTTGTGGTCCACTATGACCCCTAGATCCCTGTCCGCCATGCTCCTTCCTAAACAGTCGCTTCCCATCTTGTAACCCATTTCACATTTTAAATTCATGGGGCTTATCTAGAAACCTTGTTAGATGAATATGTGCTTTGCTAGTTTTTGCAAAATGTTTGAAGCAATAAAAAAGTTAATGAGCAAAACAGGCATATTGTTATTTTCTTCACAGACTCAATCAAAAATTCTATAAATATGTGCATGTACTCAGAGTTTTGGAACTTAATTTCCACTGTGATAACCCTTTTTAAAAAAAAAAAAAAAATACTGACAGGAGAGCTCTCTCCCATTGGCATAGACTGTCTTTACCATACTCCAAGATGTTACACCCAGATATCTACCATAAACACATCACCAAACTCATTCACTTCATACTGCCCCTAACATTTTTTTTTCCACAGTAAAGTCTGTATTATCCAGCCTTGTATCAACTGGAAGGCTCTATAAACTGGCATTTCTAATCTTCATAGAAAACCTGGTTAGTGCAGGGCCAGCAGGCTCCCTACCTGCTTTTTGTGGCTACCCAGAAGCAGTGACATGTGCGTGCTGCTCCTAAGTGGAGGAATGGTCATGAAGTTCAGACTTTGGGAGGGAGCTTGGGGACAGGGGGCTGGAGAACAGAAGCGATTTCAGTATGCTAGGTCAGAGAATGGGGGGCTCGGGTGATTCCCTACAAGCATTAACCTGTCTGGGCTGGTCTTAGGCCAAGGTGCAACAGGGGGTTCTGCATGCTGCCTCTGCCTGCAGGCATTGCCCATTCAGCTGACTGGCCACAGTTAAAGCTAACGAAAGCCAGGGAGGTAGTGCTTGAGGCAGACCTCCATGCTGAGCTGCCTGTCATGCCTCTATTTAGGAGCAGCTAGGATAGGTTGCTGCTTGTGAGGTGTCACCTGAGGTGACCTTCCCCCAGATCCAGCACCCCAAAACCCTTCCTGTGCACTAATCCCCAACCCCACATGCTAGGGTTGCCAAGTGTCCAGTGCTTTCTGATTTTCCAGAGGGACGCTGGATGGAAGCCTGGCAGGGGGAGTGGCTGGAAAGCAGGGCGCAGTTGGCCCTGGGAGCCTCTGGTTGCGTCTGAGGAGGAAGGGAAGCCTTGTCCCTGCTCCTGAGCGTTGGTCTAGTGGGTGATGGAGCCGCAGCTGGACTCGCTTTGCTGGGACCGTGCGCGGGACGGGCAGTGCCCTGGAATCTGCACATGAGCGGGTCAGTCCCGCTCCCCGCCAGCTGATTCACTCCCCCCGACCCCGGCCAGCCCCGCTTCCTGCCAGTTGCCCTTCCCCCAATCTCCCCCATCCAGCCCCACTGCTCCTGATCTCCCCCAGCCAGCACCACTGCCCCCGCCCCTGCTCCTATCCCCCGGCCAGCCCTGCTCCCGCCACCCGCTCCTCCCCTGATCAGCCCTGCTGCCCCCGACCAACTCTGCTCCCCGGTCCCAGCCCCCCCTCCGATCAAGTGTGTCCAGTATTTTTTTTTTTTTTTTAAGACTACCTGGTAACCCTACCGCATGCCCATCTGCACTCAAACTCCCTTCCTCTTAGTTAACCAGCATTTTTCACTTTCCCCCATTCCCATAATATGCCAGATAAAATTTTTACTCTATATTCAAACACTTAGTCCAAACCATGGGAACAGCCAGCATACTAGAATGGCTCCCCAGTATGCCCACTAGGGATGTAAAATTTTCATTATTTGGCTAATCGAATAGTCGATGCAATTAGTCATTAAGAGCACTTCCGCCTTGGAAGGGTATCAACAGTCCCAGGACTGCTGCTACCCTTCAAAGGTGGAAGGGCTGTGGGGATCACGGAGCCAGTGAGGAACTCAAGCAGTCCCCAGTTGACCCCAGGCTGCATGCGGCATTTCAAAGTGGCAGCGCCACATGGAACCCAGGGTCAGCTGGGGAGTCTGACCCTGGGCTCCATGTGATGCTACCACTTTAAAACACCCTGGGGAGTCCAGCATCAGGCTTCATGCAGCGTTTCAAAGCGACAGCGCCCTGTGGCGCCTGGGATCAGCAGCGGGGAACTTCCGTCTCTGACCCTGGGCCCCATGTGGTGCTGATGTTTTGAAACACCACATGCATCCCAAGCAGCGCTGCATGGAGCCCAAGGCCGGACTCTGGGCTCCACGCGGCAATGCTGCTTTGAAGCATCCTATCCTCTTCCCCGCTCCCTCTTGCTGCTTCTTTCTGATAGAGGCAGCAAGGGGGAAAGCAACTAGTTGTTCACATCCCTAATACCCACCTCTTCACTGCCTACCTCGAGGAAGAGTTTCTGGACAAATGGACTAGAAAACCAGTTATATACCTGTGGTATGTACAATGAGGTACATCATATTTTCATTCTCTGGATTGACAAGCTATAGCCCACTCATAGATTTTTACTACAAATTCAATAATCATCATCCATGCACTGAAGAACGTAAGGACAGCCATAATGGACCAGACCAAAGATCCATCTAGCCCAGTATCCGGTCTTCCAACAATGGCTGATGCCAGGTGCTCTAGAGGGAACAGGTAATCATCCATTGATTATCTTAATTTAACTAAGTTTCTGTAAGACCTATAGTATCAATACCCTCATTTAATATGAGGCACTCTAGTTCACCCATCTTATTATTTAGACTTCTAATATTTGTATATAAGCACTTTAAAAACTTGTCATTTTTTAGCTGACTGCCATTACATGATGTGATTGAATGGGGCTCTTTTTCATTTGACTGTTTCTCAACAGATCTTACCTGTATTTTAGCATCTCCTCTTTGCTAGGACATAGAAAATCTAGTAATAGGCCTGCTCCTAAGGGATGCAATGCATGTTCTCCTCCTGGCTTTCCCCCAGCTAGATAAATTCTTCTTTCAAACTCTACAGCAGTGCCACACTAGCATTTCCTTCTTGGAAACCTGGATCAGCTTCAGGAATGGAATCCTACAGACAGCTACGTACAAGAAACCCATAGATCACCACACCTACCTTCACAGATTTAGTAACTGCTCCAAACACACCAAAAAATCTTATCTACAGCAGGGATGTTAAATATCAGTTAACTGAATAGCTGATTAACCACATGAATTCTTATCACTTACTTGCCTATTCTATACAGTACTTGGGGGAGGGGCCAGCAGCCAGTGCACTCTGGCCCCACTCCTGAGGAGCCCCCTGCCACTCTGCGCTGCAGCCTCTGTATCAGATGCAGGTGCGAGGGGGTGCCAGGTGGGCGCTGGTGCGCAAGGGGAGCCAGTTTAAAAGCCAGCTCCCATCACGGACCAGCTGCCTGTTGCCCAAAGCTGCTGCCTCTGATACAGAGACAGCAGTGTGAGGTGGCAGCAGCCCCTGTCCAAGAGTGAGAGAGCTCCTGGACTCAATGCAAGCCGGGCTGCCTGCCCGCCAAGCTCCTAATACACTTTAAATGAAGAGCCTCAGCAGAAGAAGGTCCTGGGCCCAATGTGAACTGTGCTGCTGGCCAGCCTGCTAAAAAATTTACTGGTGGGGGGACAGAGGAGAAATGTGTGTACTCTATAGCATTAACCTATAAGCTTTTGCTTATCAATTAAACAGATAATCAGCTACACTATTACATCCCTAATCTACAGCCAAGTACTCCGATTGCACAGAACATGCTCGAAGGAGAAATTCCAGGATATATACTCTAATACATAACAGGTTTTGAATGTAAGGACACTCCACTAGAGAAATAGAATGTATCAGGGAAGGGGCAACCAATATACCCAAAGGGCATCTGCTTCAATACAGAATTTAAACTCCCTGCAACCATTAAACAATCACAATCTATACTTGATAAGGACTTACAATGTAAAATCCCATTTAACCAGTTAACCAATTACAAAGAGGTGGTCAGGGGGGCTGCCCAGCTGGAACAGCCTGTGCCTGAGGGAGAGCTGCTCCAACCCCCACTGGTTAACCAGAATGAGTAAGCATCAGCCATTAATGGTCCTAATGAGGCCCATTTAAAAAAAAGTTTATTCTCCTGGTGTATAAAAGGCACACAAACAATAGAAGATAACTAAAATGTTAAATGGATTATTCAAACTGTTGTGCATTGACTCGTTTCACTACAAAGTTGCTTCCCATTTTCAAATTAAAGAGTAATATTTGGTATTTTCAGGCCCAAGAAATACCACAGAATATTAAACTGGTAAATAGGGACAATTACAGCGCATTTAAAGTTTTAAAGCGTTTATTGAACTTAATAGTAACATTGTTTAATAAATGTGTTAGTTTAGAAAAATAAGGATGTAAACGAAGTGTCCCCTTAAAAAAATCCATTGCTGATAACTAAAAAAAGACAAACACGTCTAAGCATCGATGCTGTCCTGTCAGCACAAGGACACACTCCTACAGCACCTGTGGGACTTGCTTCCGTTGACGTGCACTCTGCTAAGCCGTTCCTGCTCCGGAAGCAGTCCTAGGACAGGCACGCTCTCAACTCTAACTCTCAAGTGCCAACAAATCAAGCCCAAGGCGGAGAGCGACGCACGCCCTTGTCTCTGGGTGACGTCAGAGTGGGCACGAAGACGCGTGTCTGTATCCCACGCTGCAATTTACCTTCTCCAGCATCTGCCGCTCCTTCTCCAGCCCGGCCGCCTCCAGCTGCTGCTCCTCCTCCAGCATCGAGCGTGTAATCAGCGCAGCGCCTGCTGGCTCGCCCATCTCCGGCCCCGGGCGCCCTGCAGGGGCAAGGACCCCGTGAGCAGCGCCCCGCACAGCAGCGAGCGGCACTAGCGGCCGGCAAACACACGGGCCCGGGTCAGGCTGTTCCCGCGGGGACACGGGCCGGGCGCAGCGCGGAGGAGGGGCCCCCAGCCCCCGCGCCGCCAACCGCCCCTTGCGGACCCTTTGCAGCCATCGCCTGCCCCTCCGGCCCCGCGGCCCCCCCGCCACTCACCGCCGCTGCTCGGGGCGCTGCGGGCCGGCATGGCCGGCTGGCTGGCGGGAAACTTGCGGAGGCCGCTCAGGTCCCCTCACGCGAACTCCCGCGCCAACTTTCCTACCACGCGCCACCAGGACTACACTATCGCGAGATCTATTCGCCAAGAAACCCGCGCTACCCGAACACCGCGAGAAGTTGTACTCACGCGATACTGTCCTAGGCTCACAACCCACCTGTCTGCGCCTGCGTGAAGCATAGCCGCGGGAGGGGTCCGTTTGCCCCCCGGCAAGGCAGCCATCGCCCATTAACCCTTTCTGCACGCTCAGCCACTGACCCCTCCCAGCCACCGTCCCGCAGTTGCGATTGGCCGCCTGCAGCAAGGCCAGGCAGCGCCCCCCGGCACCGCAGGGTGACGCGCCGCGCAAATCCCAGCTGGGGGGGGGGCTCATTGGGCTGCAACCACCCGAGAGATCGCGGAGCCCCCCCGCCCGCCGCGCTGGGAGCCCTCAGTGAAGGGGACAGGGCAGAGACACGTGTTGCCCCGGTGCAGCCGCCCCCGGACACTGGCACAGAGGTGCCTCGTGCCGGAGAAGAGCGATCGTCTCGGAAACGTTCAGAGAGGGGCCATACAAATGCGGAGGGTCTGGAAGGGTCCCCTATGGAGAGAGTCAAAAGGCTGGGACTGTATCCTAGAAAAGAGGCGCCCCAGGGGGATGGGATAGGGGTCTATAAAACCATGACAGTTATGGGAAAATGAATAAGGAAAAGTTATTGACAGGCAGTCCCCGGGTTACGTACAAGGTAGGGACTGTAGGTTTGTTCTTAAGTTGAATCTGTATGTAAGTCGGAACTGGCATCCAGATTCAGCCGCTGCTGAAACTGATCAGCATCTGACTACAGGAAGCCCAAGGCAGAATTGCTCTGCCCCGGGGTTCCTGGAATCAGCCTCTGATCAGTTTCAACAGGCTGAATCTGGACGCCAGTTCCGACTTACATACAGATTCAACTTAAGAAACCCAGGCGTCCCCACATCAGCTACTGCTGAAACTGATCAGCATCTGACTACAGGAAGCCCAAGGCAGAATTGCTCTGCCCCGGGGTTCCTGGAATCAGCCTCTGATCAGTTTCAACAGGCTGAATCTGGACGCCAGTTCCGACTTACATACAGATTCAACTTAAGAGCCCCAGGCGTCCCCACGTCAGCTACTGCTGAAACTGATCAGCAGCTGATTCCAGGAAGCCCGGGGCAGAGCAACTCTGCCTCCGGCTTCCTGTAGTCAGCGCTGGTCAGTTTCAGCAGCGGCTGACTTGGGGACGCCTGGGGCAGAGCAGCTGGGGTGCTGATGGGTTGCTCCAGTAGCGCTGCTCCTCGGCGCTACTGGACCAATCCACCAGCACCCCAGCTGCTCTGCCCCAGGCGTCCCCAAGTCAGCCACTGCTGAAACTGACCAGCAGCGGCTGAATCAGGACACCTGGGGCAGAGCAGCTGGGGTGTTGACGGGTTGATCCAGTAGCGCCCAGAGCGGTGCTGCGGGACCAACTGGCAGCACCCCAGCTGCTCTACCACAGGCGTCCGGAGAAAAGCTTGGACTGCTGGGGGGGGAGGGGACGTACTAGCTGCGTGTCCCCCCCAGCAGACCAGGGAGATGCATGCAGGGGACCGAGACGCACCGCGGTCCCACCACCCGGGTCCTCCGCGGCCTTGCTCCGCGTCTCCCTGGTCTGCTAGAGACCAGCAGACCAGGGAGACGGGGAGCAAAGCTGCGGAGCACGCCGGCAGTGGGACAGCCGCGGCGTGTCTGGGCTGTCCGCTGCCCGCGTGCTCCACGGCTTTGCTCCACTTTGCTCCCCGTCTCCCTGGTCTGTTGGTCTCCAGCAGACCAGGGAGACGGGGAGCAAAGCCGCGGAACATGCCGGCAGCGGGACAGCTGCGGCGCGTCTGGGCTGTCCGCTTCCCGCATGCTCCCCGGCTTTGCTCCCCGTCTCCCTGGTCTCCAGCAGACCAGGGAGACGGGCAGCAAACCCCGTTCGTAACTGTGGATCCGACTTAAGTCGGATCCGCATAACTCAGGGACTGCCTGTACTTATTCCCACAATATAAGAACTAGGGGTCACCAAATGAAATTAATAGGCAGCAGGTTTTAAACAAACAAAAATAAATTTTTCTCAGTTTTACTCAGTGCACAGTCAGCCTGTGAAACTCCTTGTTATGAAGATGAGGACTTTAACAGGTTTCAATAAAGAGCTAGATAGATTCATGGAGGTTAGGTCCATCAATGGATGTTAGCCAGGATTGGTAGGAATGGTGTCCCTATCCTCTGTTTGTTTGGAAATGATTGAGAGGAGAGGGATCACGTGATAATTGTCCGAAGAGTTCCCTACTTCTGGTGCATCTGGTATTGGCCACTGTCGGCAGACAGGTTGCTGGGCTATATGGACCTTTGGTCAGACCCAGTTTGGCTGTTCTTATATACAAGCAAGGGAATTTGCAGAGCCATAGGCCTTGGGCCATAGGTTATGGCTCAGAATCTCTCAAGGACATTGTTCATGCACCTCGTAGCAAACTTGAGATAGGACTCCAAAAATCCCTCTTTATAATAGGCAAAGGCACAGCATAAGGAGCCCCAAATGTCGGTTCAAAGGGGGCTATGTGAGGTGTCACATGAAAGCTTATGTTCTACGGATCCTGTATATGCTATTCATGTACTTGTATAATATCTGTATGTGGAGTTATAAATATGTACTCTGTATTGATGCTGGAAAATTATCTGTCTGAGACAGAGCAATGGGCAAAGAATGTTCAGCCAGTGGCAGGACAATGTAGCACTTTAAAGACTAACAAGATGGTTTATTGGTTTATGGAATTAGGAAGTGGTTTATGGTTTAGGATGTTTAGGATGGTTTAGGAAGTGGGTCTGGCCCACGAAAGCTCATCTAATAAACCATCTTGTTAGTCTTTAAAGTGCTACATTGTCCTGTAGGTGCTAATACACACTTGAGGAATGTGACTGATACCTGCAAACAAGCCAGGGCATAATGGCTGCCAGCATGTGAAACAGAGATAGGTCGCTCGACCACATGACCTGCTCTGGCCAGGAAGATGCCAGGAGAGGTATATAAGTGCCATGGGGCACCCTCCATCTTGTTTTCAGTTCAGCTCCTGATCTCAGATGTAGCCTTGCAGGAAACAATGAGCCAGAAAGAACCGTGGACCCATCCTAACATAGGATGCACACCAGAGACTTATAAGATAGCAGTTTGTAACATCTCTGCTAAGAGCCTTCATTGAGAACTTGGTGATTTGATGCATGTAATGTATTCTCCTTAACAACCTTACTCTCATGATTTTCTTTATTTTAGTAATAAACCTTAGATTTTAGTTTCTAAAGGTTTGGCTCAGCGTGATCTTGTGGGTGAGATCCAGAGTGTAAATTGATTGGGACCTGTGGCTGGTTTCTTGGGACCCGAAGAACTCGTTCGGGGTAAGTGAGATTGGGTTCTAAAACCCCTCACCTGTGTGAAGGCCCGGGGCTAATTGGGGCACAGGAAGAGCTGGGGTGCCAGAGAGGTTTTGCTCATGATGCTTCTGGCTGGCCAGATTGGCAGCTGAAGCATTCGGTGTGACTGGTTTGTGACCTGTTTGGAAGGTCTCCAGTCTAGGGCTGTAAGGAGCCCCAAGTTTTGAGCAGTTTGCCCTGAACAGAAGCCCTCATCTGTGCTTAGACCTGTCCTGGTCCGTCACAAGTGATTATATACCAGATAATGTATACTGATTTAGTGCATGTGATTAAGCCTCTCCACTCCTAGCAAATCAACTTCAGCCTGTAACTTCAAACTAAATAAGGTACCCTTTAAAGCAAGCAGTTGAAGATTCCGTGGTTCAGTCTCCACTGATGACCATGGTGGATGTATGTGTGTGGTCACAGTGTTACGGTAACTGCCACAAGAGGGGAGAGCTCTGACCATTTGAGACCCTACTGAGTACAGTATGCTACCTCCAGTGCCCATTGCCTTGTGTTTCAAAGGAAGGTGAAGGCCACTCACATCACACTTGGCTATTTATGTAATGTAATGCAAGATGCTGGGCAAGAAACTTGTTGGCAAAGAGAAAATGACATTACAGAGAAAGAGCTGAAAGTCAGCAACAAGCAAGTACTGTGAACAAAGACACTCTGTTCTCAGGTAAGGCAAGTGGGTGCTGCTAAGTCATAACCCTCCCCCCATCCTTGTCTTTGAAGTTTACCAGTCAATCTGATAAATGACACAATGGGAATTTGTGTGTTTCTCCATCCTGCTTCTCTAGAACTGGTTTTCTTAGCCAACTATCCATCATTGTAGAAACATACATTTCACTAATTGTGCAAATGGAAAGCTGTAACTTTGCAGCAGGATGATTTTCCTGTTGGGATAGGCATGAGCGAGACAGAATCTTTCTTGCCTTCTTCAGTCACAGTATGGACACAAACTTTCCTCATCTTGAACAAAGATAGCTAAACCACAAAGGTGACTAAGGAATTTACAACTTCTGAACTAGTTCATCACTTGCAGAATTCCATTAGCTTTCATGGAGTTCCCTCCCCACTTATTATCAAATCTGAATTTGGCCTACTTTGTATCAACCATGCACCACTAAAATGCTACCCCTTCTGCAATATCCAGTCTCCTCTTACTGCCCCTACAGTTTTTGTAGCTGGGTGGGGAGCAAAAGCCAGATCATTCCCTTGACCTACAGGTACATTTCCCATTGACATCTGGAGAGAGGTTTGACATTTCCTGAGCTAGCTCCAAATTTTCCAAAGGTTATCAAGATGAGTGGGTTGGTTACCAGGTTTGATTTAAATCTCCTGTAACTCAGAGCTGAGTAGCCACAAAGCCAGGCAAGTCAGCAGAAAAAAAAAATCTCAATTGTTTAGGGGACGCACAAGATTACCTTGATTTGCTGCAGCAGATTAAGTTTACTAGAGAAGTTCTGGAGCACATTATATACACAAGAATAGCTGCACAATCTCTTTGGAATTACTCTTGCTATGTAGCTCATAGTATATAAAGCAGATCCACCTTGTTAGTCACTGGCATTGGAATGTGTTTTATTTGTGTCTGTGTCTATCAGCAAGTAGAGCACTTTTTTCCCAGTTTAGGGGCCAGTGTAGTTCGAATTGCAGAATATTTTAAAAAGTTGGGGAAAAGCATACCAAGCCTTTGCTTATGGATGAAAAGACATCTGCCAAATGTCAAGGGCATCTTAGCTGTGTAATACAAGCCTTTACACCTTGTTTCTCGGAGGAGCTGAGCTGCATCTTTTCACTGTTATCTAATGTTACTGTTCCCCCAGAGATGTACAGAAAAGGAAATCTATGCAAGGTATCAGGTCTTATTTATGGCCTTCATTCAGCAAAGCATTTAGTTCCTGCAGAACTTTAAGCATGTTCTTAAATGCCTGTTTTATGCCACTCCTTGACCTGGAACAAGCTCCTGCTTCCTAGACACTGGTTCCCTGTCTTTTCTCCATCAGATCCTTCCTCAAAACTCACTGATTTTGCAAAGTCTTCGATATCACTTATGATGTGTGCTCCCCATAACTCTTATCCATATGATACATAATCCTTGGATTGTAAGGGAATTTTACGGAGAAAAGTTTAGTGTTCTGTATTCAGAGAGCATAGTAACAAAATTACCTTCAATTTCTCTGACCATAATTGTTCTTTCCTAATGATTTGTGGCTACACATTTACACAAACACCAGAATTGTAAACTGAGGCATGGAAAACAGTTCACTGGGATACTCTTCTGCTCCAGATCCACAGGCCTCTACCATGGGAGATGAAGAAGGAAGTTTGTCAGCAGCAGCAAAGAGTATCACTTCTTTTCAAGTCATCGCAAGAGGGTAAGACAATTACAGGCTCTGGAGGAAATCAGATTTCATAGGATAGAAATTGACCGATCTACACCTGCCTTCCAGCTCCTAAGCAGCAATCATAGTAAATGAGTGGGCCGCATTGCATGAGTTCAATTCCAAAGTCAGGTACTGAGTTATTGGCCTCACATGTACAGCTCTCTGAGTTGTAATCAAAACCATGTACATACATCAGGATCAATATATATATTGACCTTTACTATCAGCAAAAGACCTTTGTTATGAACATTATAGTGGGAGCTTTGAAAACTCACTTGCAGGGGTACTCCAAGTCTAGGCCAACCACCAGTATATGGGAAAACTACATTATGATCAAAGGAGGAGTCATTTCAGTGAGATCCAAGGGCAGAAAATTATGTCTGTATATTAGTTATGCACCAAACATTTGAAACTGTGTGATTAAGTAGACAGAGCATAGGGCTGGGAATCAAGAGTTTGAATTCAAATTCCTGCTCCCAACTAAAGATGTTAAATGGCGGTTACCTAGCTAATCGTATAGTTGATACAATTTGTATCGACTGTATGATTAGTTGATAGGACCACTCTGCAGAGTTGCAAGGGGGTACCTCCAGGAGCTGGCTCGAACAAGGACTAACCAGTGCCAGCTCGTGCTGGATCCGGGTGCCATCTATGCTGCAACTCTGCATTTTAAATGTAGGAAGAGCCACCAGGCTCTTTCTACATTTAAAACACAGAGGTGCTAAGTCCAGCAGCCCCTCCAGGGCTGGCTGTGGGCAGGGGCTGCTCCAGGCAGCAGCCCTTGTTCGTGGCAGCCAGGGCTGACGATGGACAAGGGCTGGTTTGCAGCAGCCTCCTCTCCCCCCCCCCCCCCAGCTGCCTCAGATAGAGGCAGTGGGGCGGGCAGGTGGCACCCCAGAGACGATGCTGGGGGAACTGGTTTTTAAGCTGGCTTCCCCCCGTACCAGCTTCTGTTCCACCCCCCATAGAGGCAGCAAGGGTGGGGGGCACTGAGGTGAGCTGGGGCTCAAGCAAGTGCTACATTTCAAAGGCTGAAGCACCACAGTGGGAACCAGCACGAGCAAGGACTGCTTAAGTCCCCGCCCACACTGATTCCCCACTGTGCATCTGCCTCCCCTACCCCTTGTCTAAATTTTGTAAGACCATAAGAATGGCCATATTGGATCAGACTAAAGGTTAATCTACCCTCATGTTTCTCAAAGTGGTCTGCGGACCCACTCAGAGAAAGCTGCTACTGGGCTGTTCTGGTTTGTTTATTTACCGGCTCTGCAGCCATGGAACCTGATGGCTCCCGTTGGCTGCGGTTCATTGGCACCCTCCAGCAGCAAATTTTTGTTGGCTACTGTACATTGATGGTTTCAGAGGAACTCTCCCACAATTCCAAGAACTCTCTCAAGTGGAAACAGCTAATTTAGACCCCAACTTTTTGTATGCATAGTTGAGATTCTGTTTTCCAATGTGCTTTATTTTACATTGTTCAATATTGAATTTAATCTGCCATTTTGTTGCCAGATAACGAATGATAGATCTAGCCATCCTCATCTTCTCTTTCTTTTCCCATCGATTGTTTTTATAAACATGTCCCAGTAGATCTGGCCATGTTCAGAGATTGTAGTGCTTTAGAGGACCAAGATCTAATACGAGAATCAGGTGCTCAGGCTATAACTTTGTTCTCTGAAATATTTTTTCTGGCCAAAAAGGAAAGGATAAACCTTGTTCTAACACAGTTTGGCCATAAATGTGTTTAGAAACATGATTTTTGGTAGGGTAGATAGGCTCTAACATTTACCTGACTCATACAAATAGGAAGCCAATAAAGGCACACTGACACCTTGTTTAAAATGCCTTTCCCTTTGATCCCTCCCTCCCTCCCACTCTACTGATTCATGGGGGAAAGAGGAGGGATCAGTGCTACAGAATTAGATATGCTTCCATCCAACAATATAATTCACAGATAATAGGGTCAACATTGTCTGGTTCACTAATTCCATTGAGTGCCACTGAAGTGGCATTGTGGGATCAGGCAGCTGTAGCTGGCTTCTTCCAGCTGCTCTCTCCTCTGTGGGTATGTCTACACAGCAGCATTATTTTGGAATAATGGACGTTATTCTTAAACAACGTATTGCATGTCTACACAGCAAGCCAGTTATTTTAAATACATTTGAAATAACGGGCTTCGTACTCTGATTTCTGTAAATCTAATTGTATGAGGAGTAAGGGAAGTTGGAGGAAAAGTGCTCTATTTAGAAATAAGTGCTGTGAAGACATGCCCAAATTTGAAATAAGCTATTTCGACTTGAGCTACGCAATTAGCGTAGCTCAAGTTGTGTTGCTTATTTCAAGTTTAGCACTGGTGTGTAGACTTACTCTGTGTCTGAGAGGAGGTTGGGTGAAATGGAGAATTCATCCCATAACAGAAAGTTTTCCAAAATCTTCTGACGAACGAAGCATGCGTCCTTCACACTGACTCAGTACGAAAGCACTTTGAACTCTGACAATAGTGCTGTGATGGATTAGTATGTGGTCAGATACAATATGTTTAACTGGTTACCCAATTAAATAGGATTTTACATCCCTAACACACACACACACACACACACTTATGCTCAGTGTACGTGGAAAAAACACAAAATTATTAGATCTGGCTTTGAGTAGAAATCAGGGAAATGTGATCATTGTGGCCTAATGTGTTTAGGGGCCAGACAGAAGAGCCCAGGATGAAGTGAACAGAATATTTGTAAAAACACGTTCCTGGAATTCTGAGCCCATAAATAATGTTTGTCAAAAGTTATTCAGTATCTTCCCTAAGGGCTGGCAGAGAAAAGAAATAAGCAGACCAGAAGGAGCTTAGGCACATTCCAATTTGTGGAGGAGAAGGAGGCTGCAAATACATCTCCAGCTGTCTATAGTTCCTTTATACTTTTGCTTCTGCTTTACCTGGAAGGCAGAAAAAAACTGAAAACAAACCTTTTCCGGCTCTGAGCTGCTCCTTGAAAGGTGTCTTGAGCTAGACTGGCACTAGCCAGAGGCTAGTCTAGCAATTGTTCATATTGCAGGAAAGTGACATTTATGAGAAGCAATCAGAACATTTTAAGCTGTGGAGAAAATTAGTAGCAACAAAGTGGATATTGTTTAGGTCTGTGCAAAGATATCAGCATTTGCTTTGTGCATATTTACATAGTCAATCCAATGTAACAACATTACTTCTGTTGCAACAAAGAAACAGAAGACAGATGGGACTGAGGTCCGTGGATGTTCCCACTGTGATTCTACAGAAGCTTCAAACCACAGTAAAAGGAAACTGATCATAATACGTGATATGCTCATGAGCTCCTAATGCACCTCTTTTAATAGGTCCAGAAAAAAAAAGAGTTTCCATTTCATGTCCCCACTTTCCCACAACACTCCTGCCTCCAGTGCAGGGGCTCATTGACAATCCCAAGAGAGAAAAAGTTCCCTCAGACTCATATTCAGTGATCAGTTTAATCCTTGCATGTGAGCTGGGATTAGTGTCAACAGAACTAACCTGCATCATATCTCCATACAATACTACTAGGTTCATTTTCATTCTTGAATCAATTCTAACAAGAGAGGTGTTTACCCAGAACTTCTGTCCAGGCTATAATTTGGAATAACTGAAGTCTGCCTTCCTAAAATTTCCCAACCTTGTTAATTATCTGGAATTCTTCCTGTGCTAAACTATTCCATATTGCCCCACCCATTGCAGAACTGCTGCTGGGTTTCACCCCATAGGCAGCTACATTTCACAGGCAGATGAATGTTTGCTCTCTCTTATTAGGAAAAATAATATATATTCTTCTTGTGGAGGCAGAGAATCGCAAACATCAAGTAGGTGCTGGATATACAAGCCCAGCCCTGCATTTAATCAAAACATAGTTTTGCTCTAGTTGTAATTATTTCCATCCAATGATCAAAGCAGACAATCACTACACTCTTGAATGAACTTAGGAAAATAATAAAAGACAAAAACATTCTATCAGGCAAACACTCTTCACAAAGCCATCACTCCATATTTAACCTCTCAGCTCTCATCCACAAAAGCAACCTACACAACACTAAAAGTCATGGACTGAATAAAGACACTGGGGCTGTATCCAGACTCAGGGGTTTTTTCGGGAAAAGTAGCCTTTTTCCGAAAAAACTTCACCTGCGTCTAGACTGCAGCCACGTTCTTTCAAAATTAAATCAAAAGAACGCGGCTTTTCTTTCGACGGCGGTAAACCTCATTGCACAAGGAAGAACGCCTTCTTTCGAAAGTGCTCTTTCGAAAGAAGGCGTTCTTGAATGTAAATAGAGAGCATCCAGACTCACTGGGTGCTTTCTTTCGAAAAAGCGGCTTGCAGTCTAGACGCTCTTTTTCGAAAGAGGCTTGCAGTCTAGACATAGCCTGGTTGTATGACTTATTACATCCATCTGTGAACCCCCCCCATACCTTTCCTTGTCCTATGACTGCAAAGGTGTTAACTGTCCACCTTGAATGTTATGTGTTAACTCCTTATGGTAACCACTTCTTCCATCTTGTAGTTAGCTGTAACACTGAGTACCTCTCTCACACCTGAGGAATAGCTCTGTGCTGCTGAAAAGAAGAGCTACAATAAAAGATATTACCTTATCCATCTGGTGCAGTGGTTCCCAAACTTTTTGGCATCACGCCCCCCTTTTTGATTTTTGAGAAACCCTCAACCCCCTCCCCCCCCCCCAAATAGGAGCAAAACTTGTAGAGAAAAAAAAAAAAAAAAAAGGAACTGAACAGGACAGCAAAACTTGATGGGGGAGGGGGGAGGCTAGGTCCCCCCCCGCAGAATTTCTTCACCCTCCCCAGTTTGGGAACCCATGATCTAGTGTTACTAAAGATTTTAGTAGTAGTATTGCCAGCAATTCCCCACCATAGGCAAAGAATTGAGAATTCTTGTCAGTTTTCTCATCCCACCAATAAATAGACAACTAAAACCCTCCACATTTCTACAGAGAAACTGTCCCAGTTTCACAGTCTTGTATGGAAATATGATTATATTTGTGTTATCATAGTACCAGACTGGGCCCCAGTGTTCTAGGCACTGTACATACATACAATGCTGCCATCTACCAACAGTCTTCAGAAAAAATTGAACCACCACCTTCATTTTCCTCAACCCTTTGAAAACATGATTGATTAGATTGATAGCCTATGACTGATGCAGTGAAGCCTAGTGGGGAGGCCACTGAACTGAGAGACCCAGTTCCATTCCCAGCTCTGCCACTGATCTGCTGCATTACCCCAAGGAAGTCACTTCACTTCTGTTCTGAAACTTTGTCTCCTCTACTGTAAAATGGGATTGAGATTGACTTCCTTTGGAACATCTGCTGATGAAGAGTGTTATATATCAGCTTGTTGTTTATTTGCCAGTTCATTAGTCATGAATGTCTTTTTACTTCCAGATTTGAAGACAATTCTTTTGTCCCTTTCTTGCAGAGAGTTGGGTGGGGGAGGGCAGTGTTAGGATAAATAAGGGAATGATAGCTCCCATGTTTCAGCTTTGCTGTTACATTAAGGAGTTACATTTTTACAGCTGTGTGTGTTGGACAAGATCAGTTAAGGCAGTACAAAAATAAATACAATAACACAATTTCCTGCTTCACAGAGATTACGTACACAGACTGTTCTTGCTGATACAATCAGTGGCAGAACCTGGTGGGAGTGATGTGTTCAGAAGACAATTGTCCCTGAAGAACTTATGACTCAGCTTCTCCCCAAAAAAGGGTTTTCCACAGAATAGCAGGTGTAGCCATTAGCCCAGGCATGTTGGATTTTCTATTGTTAGTGCACAGTTATGACATATGGGAACCCCTAAAACACAAGGAAGCCCACAGTGAATTCCTCTTATTCTTAGCATTGGTGGTAGCTTGTGCCCAGAAGAAGGGGAGGGGCTGCTGGCAGCAGGCTGTTTTCCACCCTTGCCCTTCAGGTTGATATTTAAAGTAAAAGTTTGGGACACTGTAGTGGAAGGTTGTTCTATAGCAGTGTCTCTCAACCAGTGGTACGGCCCTTGGGGTACTCGAGAGAAGTCTGGAGGGTACGTCAACACAACTGAAACTTGGAGAAAACTGAATTTGTTTTAAGTTTTACAGCGCTTTATTATTTTTGTACTTTTTACACCCAAACATTTCATTGCCCACCCAGCTGTGATTAAGTTGATTAAACAGAAACAAATTTTGTGTGTCTGAAAACTGTAGGTACTGGGGGTATTTACAATTTTTTTTTAAAAAGGGGGGTACGTTATGCAAAAAGGTTGAGAAACACTGTTCTCTAGTATATGGGTTGGGCCAGCAGCCAGTGCATTCGGGCCTCGCTCCCGAGGAGCCCCCTGCCATTCCGCTGCTGTCTCTGTAACAGAGGCAGCAGCACAGGGTGCCAGGTGGGAGCTGGTCTGTGAGAAGAGCTAGTTTAAAAGCCAGCTACCCTCAGAGACCAGCTGCCTTTTGACCTGTGCTGCTGCCTCCAATAAAGAGGCAGCAGTGTAGGTGGCAGCAACCCCTGTCTGGGGGTGTATGTCTGAACTCCCGGATCCGGCTTCTAATACACTTTAAATGCAGAACTGCAGCAGGGGTAGGTCCCGGACCCATCGCAAGTCAGGACTAAGCCAGACTGCTGGTCAGCCTGCTAAATATGTACTGGAATGTGTGTAGTCTATAGCAGTTGTCCTCAACCTTTTTTAATTTGCGACCCCCAAGACCAGGAAAATTTTGGTTGAGCAAATAAAAAAAAAGGCACCAGGGGAACGTTTTGTTGCAACCCCTTTAAATAAGAGCACCGGTTTGCTTCCCTGCCACTCCCCCCGCTGTGTGCCGAGCTGGGAAAACAAAATGGCTGCAACCCCCCAGGAAGAGCCATGGGTTGCGCACCGCTGGTCTATAGCATTAGCCAGTATAAGCTTTTGCTTATCAGTTAACCGGTTAATCAACTACACCAGTGTTTCTCAAACTGTGCTCCGGGGAGCTCCAGGGCTCCGCAAGACATCTCCAGGGGCTCCGCGAGGTTGACAAACTGGAAACATTGATAGGTACAACACATACAATCAGTGGATCGCTGGGGCTCCACATAAATTTTTACACATGTAAAGGGCTCCAGAGCCCAAAAAGTTTAAGAACCGCTGAACTACACTATTACATCCCTATTGCACAGTACACAACACTGGTAGAAGCCTGGTTCTAGTTCTTAGTCTACACTTACAATCACCCATATATTTTAGAAATGTTGTCTGTCTATATGTCTGTCCATCCATCTGGGAGTCTGTCTGTTCAATAATTCTTCCTAAATGGTAAGAGCTAGGACCACCAAATTTGGTATACAGCTTCCTCTTATCATAATTTAAAGCAAGGTAAGGTTTGGGTTTTGGCAGGACAATGGGATGGAAGTAGAATTTGATTGTTTCTCATAAAATGGAAAGGGAGGGATCCGGTAGGAGGGAGTTATACTGTAGAATGACCACGGGGGCGCAGTAAGGGGCCAGAGGTGGGGACCAGGACAGCTATAACTCCATTGGGCCAGCAGGGGGCAAGGGTGGGAAAAGGGACAACAATCTATTATATATTTCAGAGAGTTTGTGTGTGTGTCTGTCTATGTATCTGTCTGTCCCCCAGCTGGGGGACATGCACCTGTCTCCCGGCTGTGCTTGCTGCAGCGGCCAGGGACAGGTGCTTCTCATCTGCCCTCAAGATGCTGTGGTGAGAAAGGGCTCTCTCCCTGGAGCCGCCTGCATACTGAACCCCTCATTCCCAGCCCCCCCTGAGAGTAGTGATTAAAATAAAAGAACCCCAAACTTATTTGAGTTAAGGACGTGAGCAATGCCAGTTAAAGCTTCTATGCTATATGTGTGGGCCCCCTACCATTACCATACGACAGGAGCCTGAGGCTGTGTCAAAGTATGGACCACATTTTAAATCAGAGACTGCCCTGGGCCACCCACCCTCATGTTTACAAACTGTCTAGCCACCCTGTGGAAACAATAGCACTTGCCTGTATGGAAAAGCTTTAGGAAGAAGTTACCCATCCTGCTGCAATGTAGGCACTGGGGCTATGTCTACAGTGCTCCCGTTTTGTGCAAAAAATATGCAAATGAGGTAAAGTGTGAAATATTGCCATGCCTCATTTGCATAATTAATGAGGCTCCGTTTTTGCACAAGAGACTTTTGCGCAAGAGCCGTTCTTCCGCATTTTTCAGGAAGAATGGCTCTTATGCAAGAGGGGGGTTTTGTGTAAGACAGCTCCTTTTTGCGCAAAAGCCTCTTGTGCAAAAACAGAGCCTCATTAATTATGCAAATTATTCCATGCTTTGCCTCTTTTGCACATTCTTTGCGCAAAACAGGGGCAGTGTGGACATAGCCTGGGAATAAGGAGGAACCTGCAGCAAGGCCTACATCTTTCAAAGTGGACACAAATTAGATGCTTCATTTTTTGGATGTCCAGTTTGAACCATCTTTGGGCATGGTTTTTAGGTTTACTGAGCACCCAAGAGACTGCAGATGCACCCTGCACCTCTGAAAATGAGTCTATAGATCTCCAAATTAGGTACCCAAAACTCACAGCATCCTAACATGTACATGTGGAAAACTTGGGTCTATGTGACTTGGCAACTTCTGCAGAACCCAGCTGATGCTCCAGGTTGAGAATCCCTGCCCAGAGTGTATTTTTTTAAGTAGGAAAGTTTTGACTTCAGGGGTATCTGATCTTATGCTTGTTTCATACCTACTCCAAGTCCACAAAGGTAAAGAGAACAAGAGGATGCAGCTGGATTCACAGAGGAGCCAGGAACACAGCAATCTTCTGTTTTCAGTGGCCTTTCTGGGTGGATGGCTTTCCCATGGCTAAGGAAACTGATGCATTCATCAGAAGTCTGGCAGGGGCTGACTAAGGTTTTTCCTCTTCCTGTTACATCCTGTGAGAGCTCAAGAGTGAATTTCCTGCTGCTGCGACATTCACAGAACTTATCACCCAACTACAGTTCAAAGGATACGAAAGGAAAATATTTTAGGCTCAAGTCTTGCACTTCCTAGAAGGATCTTGTGGGAGTGGAATCTGGGAATAAATAGTAGAGAGTTTCCCCACCTAGTATGTTCTAGTAGCTGCTGTCTGCTCTCTGGGGGTGCATCTACACTGCACCCGTAGCTTGAAATAAGCTTATTTTGAAATCTGGTGCTGTCTATACAGCACTTATTTCAAAATAAATTGCTTTTCTGAAACATCCCTTACTCCTTGTGGAATGAGGTTTACAGGGATGTCGAAATAGCGAGCCCGTTATATTTTGAAATAACGGGTGCGCTTGAAAGGCGCAGAATAGCTATTTTGGACCTCCCAAAATAGCGCTGCAGTGTAGACATAGCCTAGGTGGTTGGAAACCTGGCCACATTCCTTAGCTAGCAATTGCCATCTTCTTGGGCCATCAGCTGAGGTAACTGGACCCCCCTTATAGCTGTGCCTAGAGCAATCACTACATTCTCATACCCTAGCACAGTGTTTCTTAAACTTTGAGACCACGGAATACCAAACAATATTATTTTTTTATGCAGAACACTTATGAAAATTTTCTTAAAATAAATTGTCAGACAAAAAAAGACAAAAACAAAGAAGAGGTCGTGGCACACCTGCGAGTTGTTCATGGAACACCAGTGTTCTGCAGAACACAGTTTAAGAAACACTGCCCTAGCACACCAAAGTGAAGATGCACTATTTGAGGATGTTGGAGGGGGACTGTTTCCCTCTCCCCCGAAATTTAAACCACCTGAATTTCATACTCAAGGTCTACTTCAATAAATGGTGAAAATGGAGAGAGTTAAACAGAGGTAAAAAGCTAACAAAATATTGGGAATCATTAGGAAAGGAAAATATTGGGAATAATGAGGAAAGGAATAGATAAGAAGACAGAAAATATATTGCCTCTATACAAATTCATGGTATGCCACATTTTGAATATTGCATCTAGATTTGGTTACCCCATTTACAAAAGATATATCGTATTAGGAAAAGGTACAGTGAAGGGCAATAAATGATTTGGAATAAGGAACAGCTTCCATATGAGGAGAGATTAAAAAGATTGGGACTTTTCAACTTGGAAAAGAAACGACTAAACAATGGAGGGATATGTTAGAAGTCTAGAAAATCATGAATGGTGTGGAAAAATGGAATAAGGAAATGTTATTTACTCCTTCAAAAAAGGTCTCCCAATGGAATGTATAGGCTGCAGTAGATTTTAAACAAACAAAAGAACTGTGGAACTCTTTGCCAGGGGATGGTGCAAAGTTCCAAACTATAACAGGGTTTTAATTAATAAAATAAGTTAAAGGAGGATAGATCCATCAATGACTACTATCTGGAATGGACAGGGATGTTGTCCCTTGCCCAGGGGTGGGCAATAATTTTTTATGAAGGGGGTCACTCCAAGATTCTGGTAAGTAGTCAAGGGCCACATATTTCTGTGGAGGGGGTCTGGGATGGAGGTTGGGTGCAGAAAGCAGCTTGGGGTAGTGGACTGGGATGCAGGAAAGTGAGTGGAATCTGAGAGGGAGTTTGGGTGAATGAGGGGTTGTGACCTGGGACAGCAGATTGGAGTGCAGGATCTGGGAGGTGATTGTGATCTGGAGGAGAAGGGGTGTAGAAGGTTTGGGTGGAGACCTGGACAGCAAGTTGGAAAACTGGAAGGTAAGGTAGAGTGCGAGAGGCATGCCCTGGCTGGAAGGCATTTACCTTATACAGCTTCCAGCCAGCAGCCCAACAGGGACCCTGAGGCTCCATGCCTGCTGCAGCCTCAGGCTGCTCATGACGACTTGAGGCTCTGTCAGTTTGTCACTGTGCACACCGGGGGAAGAGGGGCAGCTCCAAGGCAAAGGGCAGGAGGTGCGCAGCAGTGAGGGGAGGGGCAGTTGAAGTGCTGCGCTTGATAGTCTCTTGGTCAAACCAGTCAGGACCACCTGCCAGAGGCTCCCAGATCGACCAGTAGATCCTGATCGACTGGTTGGTGACCACTGCTCTAAGGCCTTGATTATGTGCATTGCTGAGGTGCTCTCTCTTTTCTGCAACTCTTGAAGGTGCAGAATGGACAATCCTAGAGAGGGAAGTTGTTACCCGAGGGCTGGTTAAAGAGCTGCTGTTGGGAGTTTATTAATGGACCAACTTGTGGAGCTGCCAATACCTCAGGCATGCACACCTCTTCAGATTCCAACTCCTGGAAGATGTAGCACTGCTGCAGCTCTAAAGAGGTGAACATTGTTGCTTATATACAAATGCAAGAAGTATAGGGAATAAGTAGGAAGAACTTTAAATGCTAGTAAATAAACACAACTCTGACATAGTTGGTATCACAGAGACTTGGTGGGATATTTCATACGATTGGAATATTGGTATAGAATGGTACAGCTTGCTCAGGAAGGATAGGCAGAGAAAAAAAGGAGGTGGTGTTGTGTGTATATTAAAAATGAATACACTTGAACTGAGGTGGAGATGTACATAGAAGAGAGACTTGTTGAGAGTCTCTGGGTTAGATTAAAAGAGGTAAAAAATAAGGGTGATGTCATACTAGGGGTCTACTACAGATCACATACCCAGGCACAAGAGGCGAGTGAAGCTTTTTTTAAACAAATAACAAAATCATCCAAAGTGCAGGATTTGGTGATGATGGGGGACTTCAACTATCCAGACATCTGTTAGGAAATTAACACAGCAAGGCACAGACTATCCAATAAGTTCTTGGACTGCATTGGAGACCATTTTTTATTTCAGAAGGTTGAGAAAGCTACTGTGGGTAAGCTGTTCAAGATTTGATTTTAACAAATAGGGAGGAACTGGTTCAAAATTTGAAAATGGAAAGCAGCTTGGGTGAAAGTGACCATGAAATCATGGAGCTCATGATTCTAAGGAATGATAGAAGGGAGAACATCAAAATAGGGCCAATGGATTTCAGGAAGACAGATTTTAGTAAACTCAGAGAGCTGGTAAGTAAGGTTCCATGGGAAGCAAGACTAAGAGGAAAAATGACTGAAGAGAGTTGGCAGTTTTTTTAAAAGGACATAGTTTCCTTTTGGACCCTTAACAATTCCACTGTGTACCAAAGATAGAACGTATGGCAGGAGACCACCTTCGATCAACCGAGAGATCTTATATGATCTAAAAATCAAAAAGGAGTTGTATAAAGAGTAGAAACTAGGTCAAATTACAAAGGACAAATATGAGCAAACACAGGAATGCAGGGGCAAGATTAGAAAGGCAAAGGCACAAAAACTAAATCTAGCTAGGGGCATAAAGGGTAACAAGAAGATGTTCTACAAGTATATTAGGAGCAAGAGGAAGAGCAAGGACAGGATAGGCCCATTGCTCAATGAAGGGGGAGAAACAATAACAGGAAACTTGGAAATGGCAGAGGTGCTTAATGACTTATTCTTTTGTTTTTTGTCAAGAAGATGGATGGTGACAGGATGCCTAACATAGTGAATGCTGGTGGAAATGCGGTAGGTTTAGAAGTTAAAATAAAAGAACAGCATTACAAATTACTTAGAAATGCTAGATGTCTTCAAGTCACCAGGGCCTGATGAAATGCATCCTAGAATACTCAAGGGGCTGATAGAGGAGGTATCTGAGCCTTTAGCTATCATCTTTGAAAAATCATGGAAGTCAGGAGAGATTCCAGAAGACCGGAAAAGGGCAAATATCGTACCCATCTATAAAAAGGGAAATAAGAACAACCCGGGAAACTACAGACCAGTCAGTTGAACTTCTGTGCCAGGGAAGATAATGGAACAAGTAATTCAGGAATCCAGCTGCAAACACCTGGAAGATAATAAGATGATAGGTAGCAGCCAGCATGCATTTGTAAAGAACAAATCACATCAAACCAATCTGATAGTTTTCTTTGATAGGCTATCAAGCCTTGTGGATAAGGGCGATGTGGTGGACATGGTATACGGAGACTTTAGTAAGGCATTTGACATGGTCTTGCATGATCTTCTTATCAATAAACTAGGAAAATACAACCTAGATGGAGCTACTATAAGGTTGATTGTCCAGCCAGTTATGCACCCTTCTCAGAGAATTTATTAATGGTTCACAATCATGCTGGAAGGGCATAACAAGTGGGGTTTCACAGGGGCTTGTTTTGGGACCAGTTCTGTTCAATATCTTCATCAATGATTTATGATGGCATAGAGAATATGATTATTAAGTTTGTAGATCATACCAAGCTGGGAGGTGTTGCAAGTGCTTTGGAGGATAGGATCATAATTCAAAATGATCTGGACAAATTAGAGAAATGGGCTGAGGTAAACAGGATGAAGTTTAATAAGGACAAATGCGAAGTATTCCACTTAGGAAGGAACAATCCGTCTGACACATAGTGATTGTCTAGGAAAGCATACTGCTGAAAAGGATCTAGGGGTAATAGTGAACGACAAGTTAAATATGAGTCAACAGTGTGACACTGCTGCAAAAAAAGCAAACATTATTCTGGGACTACGTCTAGACTGCATCCCTATGTCAACAGAAGGATGCAAATTAAGCACGTCGAAATTGCTAACGAAGCTGGGATTTAAATATCCTGCATCTCATTAGCATAAACATGCCTGCCGCTTTTTTTCAAAATGGAGTTTTTTTTCGAAAAAACAGCAGTCTAGACACAGATCTGTCGAAAATAAAGCCTTTCGACAGATCCCGTATTCCTCAAAAAATGAGGTTTAGGGTTAGGCACACCCTGGGATGCATTAACAGGACTGTTGTGAGCAAGACACAAGAAGTTATTCTTCCGTTCTATTCTGCACTGATTAGGAGTCAGTTGGAGTTTTATGTTCAATTCTGGGTAGTACATTTCATGGAAGATGTGGAAAAATTGGAGAAGGTCCAGAGAAGAATGACAACAATGATTAAAGGTCTAGAGAACATGACCTATGAGGGAAGACTGAAAGAACTGGGCTTGTTTAGTTTAGAAAAGAGAAGCCTGAGAGGGGACATAAAAGCAGTTTTCAAGTATCTAAAAGTGTGTGATAAGGAGGAAGGAGAAAAATTGTTCTTCTTGGCCTCAAAGGATAGAACAAGAAGCAATGGGCTTAAACTGCAGCAAGGGAGGTTTAGGTTGGACATTAGGAAAAAGTTCCTAACTGTCAGGTTTGTTAAACACTGGAATAAATTGCCTAAGGGGAGTGTGGAATATCCATCATGCACTAGCCTAGTTCTTAACTGTGTGGATTGCCATCACTGCAGAGGAATATTGTTTTGTTTTTTAAAGCCTAGTGACACTGGAATTCAGAAAAGAAAATGGAATACTTTTTTTTGGTTGTTAGTTTTCTCAGACATAAGGGGCAAATTATCCAGGCAAAGATTTTCAAAGATTATTAGATATTTTGAGTTCCCCATGTGAGACATCTGTAAGCAGGGGCTGCACTGCTGCTTGCTGTCAGCCAGCTAAAAGGAGGGGTGGGTGTGCCCACTACAGTTGTTTAGCTCTGCAAGGTAATTAACTGTTGACATGTAAATACAGCTCAGGAGAGAATCCGAGGTGTGGCTATGGAAATCCCATTCAGCCTGGGCTGATGCAGGGTCAGTGTTGGAATGGAATGTGGAGAATTGTAAATAATTTGGGGCTGTTGTGGGGGTCACTAATCATGCAACCCCTAAATGTGGGAACTGTAAAACATGCCACCAGTGCTTGCAGGAGAGACACCAGCATCATGGGAAGAGGTCTCGGAGGAACAAGCCTTCCCCCTTCCAGAGTTGAGTGAACTGAGCTGGGGGGAAGGGTTAAAGGGCTTGAGTCAGCCTGCTTCACACCTGCCAGGTGTGAGCTATCAGACTGGCCCAGCCTGCACCTTTCCCCCTTTGTTTTAAGGACAGACCTAAAGCAGACTCCCTGAGGAGTCTTTTCTTTTGCTAGGCTAGTGGAAGCTGGATTCCTTGGCCAGTCCAGCTGGTGGCTGGAGAGCTGAAATCACTGGTTTGGCTGAGAGCCAGACCCATTGCAGCCAGTGGAGTGGTGGCAACTAGCAGGGCTGGTGGGAATCACTGGCTGGTGGCGTAACGTGGTGCGGAGCGGCTGCAGGCAAGGAGTGATGACCAGCGACAACCAGTGGCATGGCACAGCAACCAGTGGTGTGGTGTGGAGTGGTGGCAGGCGAGGAATGGTGACCAGAGACGTGGTGCGGAGCGGCAGCAGACGAGGAGTGGTGCCCAGCAGCGGCAGCAGGCGAGCAGCAGTGGCAGGTGACCAGTGGAGCGTCCGGTGGCATGGGTCGAGACTACTGGTGGAGCATGGCGGAGTGTCATAAGGTGCTCCCTATCTATCCTGCCACCCCCATTTCTACACAGGTTGGGAGGTGAAACCCTGCGGGTGAACTTTGGGAGTCTGGGTGGCATGGACCAGGGACAGAGACTTTTGGGGTGTCAGACTCTTTGGACTTCAGGTGATTCTTGCCGGGGGGGGGCTTGGCTCGTGTTTGGGTTCTGAACTCTGTTTGTGGTGTTTCCCCCAGGTTAATGCCGTGTGACTTCTCTGTTTCATTAAATGTTTCTTTCCTACACTCAGACTCAGTGCTTGCAAGTGGGGAAGCATTGCCTCTCAGAGGCGCCCAGGGGTGCATGAATTTCCCAGATTACTGGGTGGGGGCTCGAGGTGGTTCTATGTGAGATGGACCCCAAGATATTGAACCCAGCCCTGGTTACTGCCAGGCCTACCCGGCCGAAGGGTTACACATCTTAAAGGAGTCTGTTTCCATAAAGTGCTGAGCACCTGCCCTCAGCCAGTCAGGATAATTGTTCTCAAACTGGGCACCCAAATCATGAGTCACTTTTGCATCTTGGCTGAGGTTCCTCTCCCATTTGGGGCTCAATATTACGAGAGAGGTTCTCTTTAAGAAGGGCTGCCTGTGTCTTGGACTGCATTAGTAAGGGAGGAAAAGCCTATGGCTGCATCTAGACTGGCAAGTTTTTCCGCAAAAGCACATGCCAGCTGTCTACACTGGCCACTTGAATTTCCACAAGAACACTGATGATCTCGTGTAAGATTGCCAGTGCTCTCGTGGAAATGCTGTGCTGCTCCCGTTTGGGCAAAAACCCTCTTGTGCAAATGCTTTTGCGCAAGAGGGCCAGTGTAGACAACACGGTATTGTTTTGCGCAAAAAAGCCCCGATGGCGAAAATGGCGATTGGGGCTTTTTTGTGCAAAACCGTGTCTAGATTGGCACGGACGCTTTTCCACAAAAAGTGCTTTTGCACAAAAGCGTCCTGCCAATCTAGACGCTCTTTTCCGCAAATGCTTTTAACAGAAAAACTTTTCCATTAAAAGCATTTGTGGAAAATCCTGCCCGTCTAGATGTAGCCCCTGAGTTTATCTTCACTTTCAGCAGTGTACAGCTTCTCACTGGTGCATGTGTTCCCCCTCCCTGAGAGGGATACTTCTGTCGACCCAGCTCTGTGCTGGTGTGCGGTGGGGAAGGGGGCACGGGCAAGACTCAAGTGCCTGGGTCCTGGTGATTCAAAGGGGTCTGGGACTCCCAGCTGCTGCAGCCATTGCATACTGGAGGCTTGGCCCTTTAAATCACCACCCAAGCCCTGGATCGCATTCCCTGGCCAGCACTGGAAGGTAGGGTTCCCATGTTTGAACTTTCAAAAAAGAGGACACAGCTGAGAGGGAGTGTATCTCTATCAGTATCTACCAGCTCACGTTGTATTAATGTGTTATAACCTATATACTATATAACATTAATACAACGTGAGCTGGTAGATACTGATTCAGATACAGATACACTCCCTCTCAGCTGTGTCCTCTTTTTTGAAAGTTCAAACATGGGAACCCTACTGGAAGGGGAGCTGTCCAGATGGCAGTGAGGGCCAGTTGTCTCAGCCCTGCGCCTTCTGCCCAAGGTCTCACCCCTTCCAGGAGTATGGAGCTGCCCAGCCCCATACCTTGCCCAGGGGCACAAGTCTGTTGGTTCGCTTGTTCTGTGCGCACCAGAAGCTAGATCAGTATAGCAACGTCACTCCGGTTCCATGCAGTTATACAGACATAAGTTAGTAGCATTGACCAAACCTAAATACGAGTAAGAGGCAATATGCCATGCCAGGGTGTGGCACTATAATCACCTGTTGTGCTTAGTGCCCATCGCCTTTTGAATCACAATCACAAACACATCAGCACCGTGGCTCATTTTTCTAGCTAATTACATTCAAAATAGGCCCCTGGGAGTTATTCACATTGTGGAGGAAACAAATGAGCTTTATGAAGCTATAAAGAGTTAGGGAGGGAGTTGGGGAAAGGTGAGGTGTGTGCTGGGTTGGGGCTCTTTTCTCCAAAACTTGACTGGCGGTTAACAATGCCGGTGATGTCATTCTAAGACACCTATGAATGAACATTCAGCTGCTTAGACAATTTTACGGTTCCACCGTGCCCCCACCCCATGCACTCAGATACATCATCTTATGCAATGATTGCTCAACAAGCTGCACCATTCACCTTCTGTGCCACTGAAGGGGCATAACATCACATCTCTATAGCCAGAGAACAGAAGTTGGCTAGGAATGTATTAAACATAAGACACTGTTTATTTTCTCCTTTGCCAACTTCCATTGGTTCCAGTGGACCAGATCCCCAGCTGGTGTAATCCAGCTAACTCCATCCATGTAGACTGGGTTCTGCTGATTTGCACCAGCTGAGGTTCTGGCTTGGTAAGTTATAACTAGGGATGTAAAAATGCATTAAAAAATTGAACCATGTATCTGCTAAAAATCTCAGCTTTATATTGCAGAGCCAGAGAAGCTTTGCTGCAGGCTCTGTGGCCAGCAACCTGGGAGCTGAGCTGGCAGTCAGTGTGTAACCGGGACAGGTGACCTGGGCCCATCACAGACAGGGACTGTTCCAGCAGGCCTCGGGGACTGGAGCAGCTCCCTTTTCTGGGGCAGACAGGAAGCTACTCCAGCCCCTGCTGGTAAACTGGAACCAATAAGCCTCAGAGTTAAGGGTGAGGCTTACCAGTTAATCTTTTACATCCCTAGTTATAAACCAGTGCTGGAGTGCTATATGTGGCCCACAAGAGATTTTGCCAGATTACACTTGTAGGAATATATGTAGTTTTTTCCTACTGGTTTTACTAAAGACACACACACACACACACACACACTTAAAACAAGCGCATGTGAAGTGAGGTGTGTGCTAACTGCACACATTGACTGAGAGAGCCATGTGCTTCCTCTGCATCCAATCAAAGTGCTGCTATGGTTCACTCAACACAATTCCACAGGCCAACTTTCTTTGTCCTCTGTCCAGCTAAGTTTGCTTGCCAGACAAGTTTTCCCACACTGCACCATGAACAAAGTGTTAGAGTACCACATGCGGAAGGCATTAGGAAGTCTGGGATAAGGGAGGTTGAATGTGGGCCAATATAATATGGCATAGATAATATTCCCAAATTGGGACCCAGGCTTCAGCAATTCCAAACCTGGGACTACAAGTGAGTATAGATACTCAAACTTCTGGTTAACAAACCCAGGATCTGCTAACTTGATTTCTATTTAACTTGGGCTTAGACTTCAGTATAGACAGTCTATACCTCTGATGCAAGTTTAAGGCTAAATCCTGCTTCTATTCATACACAAACCAGTGTAACTTGGGTCAGCAACTTTCTGGCCTGGGGTAACTTGCTAGGGTAGGGATGGAAAACTGGAGGCCGACCAGCCAGATCTGGCTCACTGTTTCATTTCATCCAGCCCATAGCAAGTCTGTGCCGTGATCAGAAGCTGTGAGCCTCAGTGCCTGCCCCTCTACTCCCCTTAGGCTGGAGCCTTGAGTGCAGGCTCACCAGCATGTCCCTGCAGCATCGAGCCCCAGGGGAGATCAGGAAAGCTCCATGTTCTGCCCCCACCTCCAATGCCAGCTCCAGAACTCCCATTGTCTGGGAAGTGGTACCTGAAGGTGCAGGCAGAGCTGCCTGGCCCCTCCACCTGGGGACCGCACATGGCAGCCATTTCTGGGAGGAGCGCAGAGCCAGGACAGACAGGAATGCTGTCCCTCAGCTGCCCGAGGTAAGGGTCACTCTGCTGGAGCCCATGTTCTGCACTTCCTCCCACATCTCAACCCTTAGCCTCCTGTCCCATCCCCAGTCCAACTCCAGAGTCCGCATCCCCAGCTGGAGCCTGCTGTCCAACCCTCACCCCTTGGGTTGCCAATTCTGACTGGAAGCTACTCCAGAAGTTTTTTTCCAACACGACAATGTCATTTTCTTAACTATCCTATTAAAATCTCCAGGGTTGCTTCCAGCAGTCACTGGGAGATCAATGCCAACCCTGAAGAGTTGTCAATCCTACCTGCCCTATTCCTGAGCCTCCTGCATCCAAACTCTTCATTCAAACCCCTGTCCAGAGCGCACCCCCCAGCTAGAGTTCTCCTGCCCTAGCTCTGAGCTCCCTCCTGGGCCCTGATCGAATTTCTGGCCCCAACCTGGAGTCTAGGGAAAGCTTCAAGCCTCTTCACTCCCTCCCCCCCACTGAGAGACTATGAGTGGCCCCTGACTGAGTTTCTGTGGGTCAAAGGCCCCTGACAGAAAAAAAGGTTCCCCATCTCTCCACCCCTGTTCCAGGGGCTGGGTCAGAGCCTGAATCCCTCTATGACTTGGGTCCAAGCCCTGTCATTTTACAGTGTGGATCCAGACTCTAGTCAGAAAGCCTCTCTACATGCTAGTATGGCTGAGAGTCCAGGAATGGTAACCCCAGGGTTGTGGTGCAGTGTGGTTGCTCAAGCACGGCTTGTACACACCTACCCCACAAGCCTGGGCACTCAGAGCTGGGTTTACAATGCAGCGGAGATACACTCCTCATAAGGAACAGAACAGCAGGGCTGGGATAGGCAGCAGGGCCAAGCAGGGCATGGGAGAAGCACCCCAAAGGCTCTGTAGGGCTGTGGAACCTATTGCTTACAGGAAGGGAAGCTGTCCAGAGAGGGAAGCTGCATCAAAAGCACAGCAAGGCAACAGAGAGATAACACAGAGCCAATCCCAGTGCAACTATGACACCTGAAGCTACACTTGTGGGATCAAGGGCCTTAGTCCAACCTGCCAGAGAGGGACTTTGAAAAAGAAGCAACTTTCGGATGCCTTTTATAGAGGGATATGACTCACCAATCCGTTAGCTTTCTTTGAGGATATCTGCGAGTATGTGGACAAGGATGATATGGTCGATACGGTTTAGTTGGACTGTGAATAGCCTTTGTCAAGGTCCCTCTCCAAAGGCTTTTAAGTTAAGTAGGCTGTCATGGAAAGGAAAGGTCCTCTCATGGATCAATAGTTGGTTAAAAGAAAATGAAGGGCAGGAATAACTCATCTGTTTTTACAGTAGAAAGAGGTAAATAATGAAGAATAGTACTGGGACCAGGATTGTTCAACATATTCATAAGTGATCTGGAAAAAGATGTAAACAGTGAAGTGTCAAAATTTGCAGATGATACAAAACTACTCAAGTAAGTTAAGTCCAAAACTGACTGAGGAGTTGCAAAAGTACCTCACAAAACTGGGTGATGACTGAGTAACAAAATGGCAGATGAAATTCAATGTTGATAAGTGCAAAGCAATGCACATTGGAAAACACAATCCCAACTCTACATATACAAAATAACGGGCTCAGTGGTGCTGGAACATTTTTAATAGTTTCATTGATGTGCTCCCGCCTGCCAGTCCCAACGAGCAGGATCGGACGTCTGGCACGGCCCCTTCATGCTTGAAGGCAGTTCCAGACTTGAAGACCCAACAAAAGACATCATCAGTGCCGACACTACGAATACCACCAGCACCAAGGTCTACATTGGCACCGGCAGCCCCATCCTCCAGGGGCCCAGCACCTACACCAGCACCAGCCCCCGTGGCACTGGCGGCACCCTCTGTTCTGGAGCTGATACTACAGCCTTCCAGTCCAGCACTGGAGATATATGACAGACTGCTGGCACTGAAAAAGGCTTCCACAAAATCCAATAGGCACTGGAGTCTTAGCCCGGCATCTCCAACCTTCTCGTTGGCACCGTCGCCCTCACCACTGGCACTGAGGTCACTGGTGCCACACCATTTTGCAACCGGCCATGATGCCCCCTCACACATGAGACAACAGAGATCACTGTCTACTACCTGCGGCACCGCAGGGGGAGTTCCGTCACCACACCCATCTGAGGCACAAGTCTCTTTCTCCACCTCCCTCCTCTAGGGGCTCAGTGATTCTCCCCCATTCCCCAACACTGTCTCCACACGCAACATACTAGGAAGGACATAGAAGTGTGTTTTCTTCAAGACACTCATCACCCAGACAGTCTCACTATCACTACAGCTACTACCACGACTGTGCACCCTCTTGGTCAACTGGCTACTGCCATCAGCAGCCTCCACATCCTCGACACTGGTCACTTTGCTACTACAGATCTTTGCCTGCGCATACGTATCCTTCTGTTTCAGTGCCTCCTCGCAAGCAACACCCCCCACCACCACCTCAGAGTTCCTCCTCTCAAACATAATCCCAGGGAACATGTCACCTTCAGATGACCTTAAACAATTGCAAGAATTGTTTAAGAGGGTCACCACAAGCCAAGAGGTCCAGCTTATGGAGGTTCAGAAAAAGCAGTACCACCTTCTCAAAAATCTTCATCTCTACCAACAAGAACATATAAGAACATAAGAACGGCCGTACTGGGTCAGACCAAAGTTCCATCTAGCCCAGTATCCTGTCTGCCGACAGTGGCCAGCACCAGGTACCCCAGAGAGGGTTGACCGAAGACAAAGATCAAGCGATTTGTCTCCTGCCATCCCTCTCCAGCCTCTGACAAACAGAGGCCAAGGACACCATTTTATCCCCTGGCTAATAGCCTTTTATGGACCTAACCTCCATGAATTTATCCAGCTTCTCTTTAAACTCTATTATAGTCCTAGCCTTCACTGCCTCCTCTGGCAAGGAGTTCCACAGGTTGACTACACGCTGTGTGAAGAAGAACTTTCTTTTATTAGTTTTAAACCTGCTACCCATTAATTTCATTTAGTGTCCTCTAGTTCTTCTATTATGGGAACTAATAAATAACTTTTCTTTATCAGCCCTCTCCACACCACTCATGGATTTTATAGACCTCTATCATATCCCCCCTCAGTCTCCTCTTTTCTAAACTGAAAAGTCCCAGTCTCTTTAGCCTCTCCTCATATGGGACCCGTTCCAAACCCCTAATCATTTTAGTTGCCCTTTTCTGAACCCTTTCCAAGGCCAAAATATCTTTTTTGAGGTGAGGAGACCACATCTGTACATAGTATTCAAGATGTGGGCGTACCATAGTTTTATACAGGGGCAGTAAGATGTTCTGGGTCTTATTTTCTATCCCTTTCCTAATAATTCCTAGCATCCTATTTGCCTTTTTTGACCACCGCTGCACACTGCGTGGAAGTTTTCAGAGAACTGTCCACAATAACTCCAAGATCTCTTTCCTGATTTGTTGTAGCCAAATTAGCCCCCATCATACTGTACATATAGTTGGGGTTATTTTTCCCGATGTGCATTACTTTACACTTATCCACATTAAAATTTGCCATTTTGTTGCCCAATCACTCAGTTTGGTGAGATCTTCTTGGAGTCCCTCACAGTCTGCTTCTGTCTTGACTATCCTAAACAGTTTTGTATCATCTGCAAACTTTACTACCTCACTGTTTACCCCTTTCTCCAGATCATTTATGAATAAGTTGAAAAGGATTGGTCCCAGGACTGACCCTTGGGGGACACCACTAGTTACCCCTCTCCAATCTGAAAATTTACCATTTATTCCTACCCGTTGTTTCCTGTCTTTTAGCCAGTTCTCAATCCAAGAAAGGACCTTCCCTCTTATCCCATGGCCATGTAATTTACACAAGAGCCTTTGGTGAGGGACCTTGTCAAAGGCTTTCTGAAAATCCAAGTATACTATATCTACTGGATCCCCCTTATCCGCATGTTTGTTAACCCCTTCAAAGAACTCTAATAGATTAGTAAGACAGGATTTCCCTTTACAGAAACCATGTTGACTTTTGTCCAACAAATTATGTTCTTCTACATGATTCATAATTTTATTCTTTACTATTGTTTCGACTAATTTGCCCGGTACTGAAGTTACACTTACCGGTCTGTAATTGCCAGGATCGCCTCTAGAGCCCTTTTTAAATATTGGTGTCACGTTGGCTACCTTCCAGTCATTAGGTACGGAAGCCGATTTAAAGGATAGGTTACAAACCACAGATAATAGCTCAGCAATTTCCCACTTGAGTTCTTTTAGAACCCTTGGATGAATGCCATCCGGTCCCGGAGATTTGTTAACATTAAGTTTTTCTATTTGTTCCAAAACCTCCTCTAATGACACTTCAATCCGGGACAGTTCCTCAGATTCACCACCCACAAAGGACAGTGCAGATTCATGAATCTCCCCAACATCCTCAGCCGTGAAGACTGAAGCAAAGAAATCATTTAGTTTCTCCGCAATGGCTTTATCGTCCTTGATTGCTCCTTTTATAGCTCGATCATCTAGGGGACCCACAGGCTTTTTAGCAGGCTTCCTGCTTCTAATGTACTTAAACATTGTTATTTCTTTTTGAGTTTTTGGCTAGCTGTTCCTCAAAATCTTTTTTTGCTTTTCTTATTACATGTTTACACTTGATTTGACAGTGTTTATGTTCCTTTCTATTTATCTCACTAGGATTGGACTTCCACTTCTTAAAAGATACCTTTTTGTCCCTCACTGCTTCTTTTACACGGTGGTTAAGCCACGGTGACTCTTTTTTAGGTCTCTCGCTATGTTTTTTAATTTGGGGTATACATTTAAGTTGGGCCTCTATTATGGTGTCTTTAAAAAGTTTCCATGCAGCTTTCAGGGATTTGGCTCTAGTCACTGTGCCTTTTAATTTCTGTTTAACAAACCTCCTCATTTTTGTGTAATTCCCCTTTTTGAAATTAAATGCAGGGTGCTGGACTGCTGAGGTGTTCTTCCCACCACAGGAATGTTGAATGTTATTATATTATGGTCACTATTCCCAAGCGGTTCTGTAACGGTTATATCCTGGACCTGATCCTGCACTCCACTCAGGACTAAATTGAGAATTGCCTCTCCCCTTGTGGGTTCCTGCACTAGCTGCTCCAAGAAGCAGTCATTTAAGCCATTGAGAAATTTTATCTCTGCTTCTCTTCCTGAGGTGACATGTATCCAGTCAATATGGGGGTAATTAAAATCCCCCATTATTATAGAGTTCTCTATTTTGGTAGCCTCTCTAATCTCTCTCAGCATTTCTATGTCAGTATTGCTGTCCTGGTCAGGTGGTCGGTAATATATCCCTACTGCTAATTTCTTGTTATTGGAGCATGGAATTTCTATCCATAGCGATTCTATGGAACATGTTGATTCACTTAATATTTTTATTTCATTTGATTCTACATTATCTTTCACATACAGTGCCACTCCGCCACCCACCCAGCCTCCTCTATCCTTTCTATATATTTTATATCCCGGTATGATTGTGTCCCACAGATTTTCCTCATTCCACCAGGTTTTAGTGATGCCTATTATGTCTATCTCCTCATTTAATACGAGGTACTCTAGTTCACCCATCTTATTAGTCAGACTCCTAGCATTTGTGTACAAGCACTTTAAAAATTTGCCACTGGTTATTTGTCTGCCCTTCCCTGATGCATTGGATTCCTTTGTATGCTGTTGTTTGTCAGCTCTGGCCAATGGTTTGCCCTCTCCCCTCCTCTCTTTCCGACTACAGCTTAGAGAATCTCTATCAACGGATTCTCCTCTAAGAGAAGTCTCTCTCCGATTTACGTGCATCTCCGCACCAATCGGCTTTTCCCCATCTCTTAGTTTAAAAACTGCTCTACGGCCTTTTTAATGTTTAGTGCCAGCAGTCTGGTTCCACCCTGGTTTAGGTGGAGCCCATCCTTCCTGTATAGGCTCCCCCTCTCCCAAAAGGGTCCCCAGTTCCTAATAAATCTAAACCCCTCTTCCCTACACCATCGTCTCATCCACGCATTGAGACTCTGAAGCTCTACCTGCCTATCTGGCCCTGCACGTGGAACTGGAAGCATTTCCGAGAATGCCACCATAGAGGTCCTGGATTTCAGTCTCTTTCCTAGCAGCCTAAATTTGGCCTCCAGGACATCTCTCCTACCCTTCCCTATGTCATTGGTACCTACATGTACCACGACCACCGGCTCCTCCCCAGCACTACACACAAGTCTATCTAGATGCCTCGAGAGATCCGCGACCTTCGCACCAGGCAGGCAAGTGACCATACGGTTCTCCCGGTCATCACAAACCCAACTATCTATGTTTCTAATGATCGAATCACCCACTACTAACACCTGCCTCTTCCTAGCTGGCATTCCCTCCTTATCAGAGGTATCCTCAGTGCAAGAGGATACTGCAACATACTCTGGGAGGAGGGTCCCAACTACGGGATGGTTTCCCTCTGCTCCCATTAAATGCTCTGTTCCCTTGAGATTTTCGTCCTCCTTAAGAACACTGGGGCTCTCAGACTGGAGGTGGGACAGTACTACAGTGTCCTGGAAAGTCTCATCAACATAGCTCTCTAGCTCCCTTAGCTCCTCCAGTTCAGCCACCCTGTCCTCCAAAGCCCGAACTCGGTCTCTGAGGGTCAGGAGCTCCTTGCAATGGGTGCACACATACGCCACCCGCCCACAGGGCAGGTAATCATACATGTTACACTCGATGCAATAAACAGGATAGCCCCCACTATGCTGCTGGGCTTCTGTCTCCATGTTTGTAATGAATAAGTTTAAGTACAAACTGGGATTCTTTTTAAACTTCTGGAGTATAGATTATTCTAAGAGTTAGGTTTTAAAGGACACAAGTCACTCGTGCCCTCTAAACTCCCTCTCCAAACTCTCCTGTTACCTGTTCCTGGTCACGCTCTCCCTGGTCGCTGAGTCACAGGCTTATATAGCTCTGGTAGCCCCTCCCCCTGACTGAGGCTCAGCCAATTAACAGAGGCTTCTAGATTTCAAACCTTTTAGAAGCTCCTTCAAACCAACCAACCAACCAACCCAGACAAACACAAGCTCAGCACACTGCAAATAACTCCCCCCCCCCCCACAAACACACACTCCAGACAGCCACTTACCACAAGGGTCCCATTTTTACTCCTCTTTTTCCTGGAGAACTCCCTCTCCAAACTCTCCTGTTAGCTGTTCCTGGTCGCTGAGTCACAGGCTTATATAGCTCTGGTAGCCCCTCCCCCTGACTGAGGCTCAGCCAATTAACAGAGGCTTCTAGATTTCAAACCTTTTAGAAGCTCCTTCAAACAAACAAACAAACAAACCAACCAAACCAAACAGACAAACACAAGCTCAGCACACTGCAAATAACTCCCCCACACACAAACACACACTCCAGACAGCCACTTACCACAAAGGTCCCGTTTTTACTCCTCTTTTTCCTGGAGAACTCCCTCTCCAAACTCTCTTGTTACCTGTTCCTGGTCATGCTCTCCCTGGTCGCTGAGTCACAGGCTTATATAGCTCTGGTAGCCCCTCCCCCTGACTGAGGCTCAGCCAATTAACAGAGGCTTCTAGATTTCAAACCTTTTAGAAGCTCCTTCAAACAAACAAACCAACCAACCAAACAAACAAACAGACAGGCCTTTATCAGGGATGGTCTAGATCAGGGCTACTCAACATGTGGGCCCCATGCAGCCTGTGGCTTGTTTGCTGGCAGCCCCCAGGGCGGTTTGGGTTTACACAGCTTAACATGCAGCCTGTAGATGGGATCCTTTAAACACGCTTTCCACTGGGCACACACTCCACCAGCAAAGTGTCCCCCAGGTGGAGTGAGCATTAAAAGACACAAGTGGACAGACTGGCTGGAACAGATGGGTATAGGGTGTTGGCGTTTCTAGCCCCCAGGAAGGTGACGGCATTGTGGGGAATGCTGGTTGCTTAGCCTTGTAGGCAGAGCCTGAGAGGTGCGGGCTGGCTTTCACTGGCCTTGTTTGGGTCTGGTGCCACGGCTTAAGGTTTAAACTTTGCATTCATGCCCATCAGTGTGAAAGAAGCTATTTGCATATATGTTTGTATGTACATGCAACCACACTTCAGTTGCTGCCCTTAGCATGTGTTGTATCATTGTGGCCCTTGAGGCATCCAGAGTTGAGTAGCCCTCATGCCATGAAAGCTCATGATACCAGCTACATGTTTTGTTAGTCTATAAAGTGCTACCAGACCATTTGTTTTTGGTGTATAAAAATCTGAAGAAGTGGGTTTTGCCCATGAAAGCTTATAACATCTCCATGTTTCATTAGTCTTTATCAGTGGTCCCCAATGTGGTGCCTGTGGGTGCCATGGCGCCCGCCAGGGCATTTATGTGCGCTCGCTGAATGATCTGTGCTGGCCTTGACCTGGGCACGTGGCGCACGTGTGCTGGACGTGCGATGCATGGGTGGCCCCGCCCCTGGATGCACGGCGCATGAGCGGCCCCGCTCCCGAGCACCCAGCAGCCCCAAAAGGTTGGGGACCACTGTACTAGACTATTTGTTTTTTAAGTTTTTCCAGTTACAGACTAACTCGGCTGCTCCTCTGAAGGTTTCCAGGTGGGGAGCATTTGTTAAACATGCTCACTGCTGGGCTATGCAGAGCTGTTTTGAGTTCTTTCCCAACTGTAACCTTTTACCCGGTACTTACATTATTTTTAACTTTCAAAGGGAGATGCTTAGAGATCTGAGCCAACATACTTTGTTGACAAGCTCCAGATGCTGGTTACTACACTTTGGAGGAATTTGGAAAATCAGACTATGTGAACACAACTTCCAAAAATATTTTGTGCTGCATCATAAAATTTAGTGCAGGGCTACTTCAACACGCAGCCCATTTGTTTGTGGCCCACAGATGGAATCCAAAACAAAAAAAGTAGTCCATGTAATGGTCTTCTGTTGATAAGTGTTAAATTCCTGGACTGTTATTGCTCACTAAAAGTGCTGTCATATGAGCGGAAATGGGGTAAATATTTCATTTTATTAATGTCAGCAGAACTAACTTAAAGGGGGCCTGCATGTTGTATAGCCTTGCCTTAATCTTTGTATTCATGCCTGTCAGTGTGAAAATCTAGTTGCATATATTTGCATGTACAGAGTTCGACAGATCAGTGAATCTACTCGCCCCCATTCACCGGTGGCGTGCGCATGCGCAATGCGGGTCCTGCGTGTGTGCAGTGTGGGGCTGGCGAGTAGATTTCGCTGCCATTTGTCAAACCTGTGCATGTCTATGCAACCACACTTAAGTTGCAGCCCCTGGCATGTGCTGAGAGCATCATTGTGCCCCGAGGGCTTCCAAAGTTGAGTAGCTCTGATTTTGTGCATTCCTTCTCATGCAATTGGGACCAATTTAAATAACCTTTTCCCCTCAGTGATACATTTATTTCTTTACTGTGGAGTGACACCTACAGCAATTTAAGCCACATTACAAAGGTTTTGAACTGACCAAGCTGGTACCCAAAGCCCCACAAGTCATGGTTTCCCCCATCACTGTCAGTGACCTCAGATGACAGGGTCCAGGCACTGAGATAAAGCAGCCCAGCAATGAGCTGTCTGTTTAGATCAGTGGTTGGCAGCCTTTTCAAACCAAAGAGCCAAACTACCTCAAACTTCAGAACAAGTGGTTAGCAAACAGCCGGTATAAGAATCCCCATTACTGATAATTGACATGATTAATAATAGCGTTAATGAACCATTGTGCTCACTTTATTTAATGGGACTTCTGCTGTTTCTGGGGTTGCAGTTTGTAGATGGGGGGGGGGGTGCAGGAGTCAGGGTTGGGGTGCATCAGGGGCTCAGGGCAGGGTGCTGGAAGTGGAAAATAGCATATGTGGGGGCTCTTGGGGCCTAAATACCTCACCTGTACCCAGGCAGCTGTGGCTGGAAGAAGAGCTGGACCAGGATCACCACCGTGGATCATGGCCTCCCCTCTTACCTGTGCTGTTGCAGGAGAGGGGGGGCCACCACCCGTCCTTCCTGTGGCCAGCTGGGGGCTGGACCTTGGAACCAGTGACAGGATGCTGTGGCAAGATTGGGGCTGGGTCCCAATTGTGGACTTGTTGGCCAGGCTTCATTTAAATATAGTAAAATATGTCCAGCACAAAAAGTTTCAACAGTGTCTTTATGACAAGCATGAGGAGCCTTTTTTGGGTCAGAGTCCACTGACCCACAGAAAAAAATCCGGGACAACATGTATAAGTAAAAAACCCAAATCTTCACTGATGTGTCCCCCAACTGAAACAGCTCTCTCCTCTGGTGCTCCAGCCCCACGGTGGCGGCGGGGAGAGGCAGGAAAGACTTAGGTAGAAGGCCTCAGGCCAGATTTTGAGGGCCCTCCCTAAGCACTGGGATTAAGCCAAAAATTAAGGGTTCATTGTGCGGAACAGAGCTGCCAGTAAGTGGGATGGGGTGGGAGTGCAGAATCTGGGTTGGAGGTGGGGTACAGGATGCAAGGGCTGGAGGGAGGGAGGGAGCAGGAGCAGACTGAAGGTAGGGTGTCTGGCCAGGGGTGTGGTTCAGGAATGGGCTGGGAGTGCAAGGTCGTGGTGGAGGCTGGAGGTGTGTGGTCTCAGCTGGGGGGGTCTGAGTGTTGGGGTGCAGGGTATCTGGGGGATATGTGTGAGCAGGCTGGTGGGGTGGGGGCAGTCTTGGCAGGGTGGTGCGTGAGCGGGCTGAAAGTGGAGGTCTCAAGAGGGCAGTGAGTGGGCTGGAGGTGCGCCATCTCATGAGGGTAGTGAGAGAAGGGACTAGGGCTGCAGGGTCTTGGTTTGGGAGTGGGAGGGAGGAAGGGGTGCAGGTTTTCGGTTTAGGGGGTGTGAGTGGAATGGGGGTGCAGGTCTAAGCAGGGCAGTCAGTGAAGAGGATGGGTCTTGGCAGAGGCGGTGCAGGGTCTCAGTGGGGGGGTGCATGAGGGTGTGGGGGTCTCAGTAGAGGACAGTGAGTGAGGAGGCTGGTGGTGCAGGGCCAGACCATGAAGAGGTGCAAGGGGCCGCTTCCTTTCACATGGCTGCCAGCGCCGTGTCCCAGGGGAGAGGCTTTGCACACTGCCTCTCGCCCACTGCACAGTCCCAATTTCCTATAAATAGCCAGCTTTGTGTGGTAAGGTGCCTAAGATACAAAGAATCTACAACTTTCCTGGCTAATGGGCTCTGGAGAGCCTTGGCTCCCAGACCTAGGAGCTGGAGGGACAAGCCACTGCAGCCTGCCAGACTTTGAGAGACTGGGGGACAAGGGGAAGGGAGCAGGCAGGAGCCAGTGCTCAGGGGGAACCAGCTTAAACACTAGCACCCCCACAAGTATCAGAGCTGCCTGCTCGCGTGTTGCTGTCGCTGACAGAGGCAGCAGCACTGTGGGTGGGTGGGGGAGCAGGCTGAAGCCGGTATACATGGGGAACTAGCTTTCAGCTGGCTCCCCACACATACTGGCTCCCACAGAGGGGCGGGGGCAGGCACCGGTATGGCAGGGACCTGAGTCTCCCTGCCTGCTTGGAGCTGGTATGTGCTGGAAGCTGGCTTTCAAGTGATTCCCTGTACATACCAGCGCCTTCGGCGTTGTCTTCCCCCCGTTCTGCTGCTCCCCCGGCGTGCCAGCGCCCACCTGCTTCCCCCCTGCCCATGTAAGTACGGAACTGCTAAAAAACCCAACACCAGCCGTTACACTTTTACATAAATACATGGTTGGGTTTTTTGTCACATCCCTTTATAAACACAGTTGCAGTAATCATGTAGATTTTGCACTGCCCTGGTTGACTCTTCCAAGCATGGGGATCAGCGGGTAGGGGAGCCTGAGCTTCCCAAAACAGCCAGCCCACACTCCGCTCCCAGACGTGCCTGCTTTTTCATGAACCAGGGCAGGCGTGGGCTGGCTGGAGTTGGCCAGCTACCACCAGGCCTTGGGGAGGCGAGGCTGGTGCTCCAATCAGGAGAGCCCGCAATGGCAACAGCTACACAATGCGCTGGGGCTGGGGCATTGGGGGAGGGGGAGGGGCAACAGCAGGGGCTCTGGACTCCAGCAGGGAGCATGAAGGCGGGGGGGGGGGGGGCGGTTAGCCTCCCCAACTACTAGTTCCCACCCCTACACCCATGTGGCCAAGCGAGGCTCACTGGGACTATTCAGGCGTATGGTCATGTCAGACACACACAGCAAACTGGCCTGTCTCGGCCAATGGCCAAGCCCAGAGCTTCGGGGGAACTGGACAAAACAGGGCAGCTTTGGAGCGCTCCAGCCCGGCTCCTGTTGGCCGGTTAGGGCGGCCCTTAGCATGGAATCCTACAGAGCAGCTGGCCTAGCCCCTGGAGCTGTTACCTGGTGCAAGATTTTGCCACCACTTATTGTTTTTAATCTGTTTTGCTGTTGGTGGTCACACTGCATGGTCATGAGGTCCAATTTTACAAAAAATTGTGTTTTGTAAATAAGATAAATTATAGAAAATGGAGGTTGGAAAAGACCCCAAGAGCAATCTAGTCCAGTGGTCCCTGCAGCAAGGAGTCCACGCTGGCACGCTAGCCGCGTGTCTCCCCTCCTCCCCCCAAGATTGGAGCCAGCACAGGCTTCCTACATGCAGAGCAGGGGCGAGAGAAAGCCCTGAGTAGCTCTGCTGGATTTGGCTTGCAGGGAAGGGGAGCCAGAAAAGGAGCCATGTGCTGTGGCTTCCCTTCCCCCTCCTCCAGCTGTGGGAACAGCAGTACAGGGACATGCTTCCTGGAGGCTTTTCCCGCTGCTCCTATTGGCCAGAATCTGGCCAATGGACACACTGGGAGGTCATGCCTGGGAGCAGCTCAAAAGCAAGTAAGTGGGTCCCCTGAGCCTCACACCCTGCTCCTGCACCCTCATTTACTCCTGCACCCTCCTTCCTGGCTAGATTCCATGCACCTTTCCCCCAGCCCATTCCTGCACCCTCCTCTTTGGCCCCCACACCCTGCCCCAGCCCAGTCTTGCACCGTCTCTTGCTCCTTCCACCTCCCCCTGGCCAGACACCCTACTCCCAGCCTGGTCCTGCACCCTACCGCCACCCAGACCCCGCACCATTACCCCCACCCCATCCCTATTCCACTCACTGGCAGCCCTGTCCACACATTGATTCCTCTCATTTTTGGCCCCACCCCAGAGCCTGGAACCCCAGAAAAGTTAATATGGGCTGAGGTTTTTGAATAGTAGTCCCCCTTGCCTTCTCCCCCTCCCCACCTTGGGGCTGGCGCACCAGGGGAGTGAGGCGTTTCAGTTGGCGGGGGCACATCAGTGAGGGTTGGGGGGGGGGTTAAGGTTTGGGGTTTAACATCTTACTTGTGTGGGCCCTGACTGAGTTTTCTGAAATCAGTAGCCCTGAGCCAAACCAGGGTCGCCACCCCTGCCATAAATAAAAACAATATTGAAACGTTGTGTTGGACGCTCTATTGTACTTTTATTTAAACAGAAGCCTGGCCAACAAGTCACCAGTCGGGGCCCAGCTCCTATCTGGCTGCAGTGTCCTGTCCCTGGCAGCAGGGTCGGCCCACATCATTTTGGCCCCCAAAGCGGGGAGCTCAAATGACACCCCCATGCCACCTTTTCTCCTGCCTGCCTGTTATGTCTCGTTCCCTCCTTCCTCCAGCACAGCACTCCGCCATCTCTGTGCATCTAGAGCGGAGAGAATACAGATGCACCAGCAGCCGACACAATTGTCTACACTCTGGGTCCTAGTGACGTGCCCCCGCCCCTTCCCCCAGGCTCACACCTGAGGCGGCCACCTCAGTTCACCTCATGGTAAGGCCAGCCCTACCCGGCAGGCTCTGTAGTCCAGCTCCCATCTGGTTGCAAGACGGGCTGGTGGCAGGCCCCTTCCTCCCCCCCACCTGTTGTAGCACAAGTAGGCCATGTTCCTGGCCCACCCCCTCCCCCCATCCAGCCCTGGCCAGGTACGGTAATCCAGCTCCAAGGCCCCCCTAGCCAATAGAGAGTATGTCTCTATTGCCCACTCCCAACACCCTGCCTTGAGCCCCTCATACACCCCAGCCCTGACTCCTGCACGCCCACAGCCACTGAGGTCTGTAGTACAATGATTCCTTTATGCTATTATTAATCATGCCAGTTATCACTAATATTACGTTGTATATGTTCAGGCATGCAAATGGCCTGGCTCTTTGAGGAGCACTTGTTCTGAATTTTGATGTAGTTTGGCACTTGGGTTTGAAAAGGCGCTGACCTCTGCGTCTAGTCTAGTGGGATTGCTAAGGCACTACTCAGTCAGCAGCAGGTCTGGCTTCTGAGCAGAGTGGCTCTCTCGGGGCTCCATGCATTGTCCCCCGCCCTGAGTACTGGCTTCACAGTCCCACTGGTCTGTTCCCAGTCAATGAGACCAGGGTGTGTGTGTGTCTGGGCCTGGGGGCGAGCGCAGAGTGCAGAGCTACTTGTGTGCTTTTGCCTAAGAGCCAGCTATGCTGCTGACACTACTGAGCCACACCATGGTTCTGCAATGCAAGGAGAGGCGTGGAGACTGCTTTAGCACCCCACACTGCACTACTGACCAGGAACTGCTGGAGGTAACCTCATGTCCAGCCTCACCCCCTCCAGCCCTGAGGGCCTCCTGACCCCTCCTACACCCAACCCCCTCATTTCTGCCCCCTCCCCCAAGCCAGCACTCTAGAGTCAAAAGATACAATTATGTTGGGTCGTGATCATTAACTATCTTCTTGAATTGGGTCACAAGAAAAAAAAATTTGCTCTAGTCCAACTCCCTGCTTGGCTCAGGTCCAACCCCAGCTAAATCAGCCTACCTAGGGCATTGTCAATCTGGGCCTTAAACACCTCTAAAGGATGGCCCGGAGAATCCATTCCAGCGTTTCACTAGTCCCCTAGGGAAATAGTTTGTCCTTACATCCCACCTAGACCTCCCCCTCTGCAACTTGAGCCCATTGCTCGTTCTGCCATCTGTCACTACTGGAGCAGCCTCTCTCCATCCTCTTTGGAACCTCCCTGCAGGCAGTTCATGGCTGTTATCAAACCCTACCTCATGCTTCTGTAGACTGAATAAGCCACTTCCGTCAGCCTCTTAGCATAAGTCATGCTCTAGCCGCCTAATCATTTTCATTGCCTTCTGCTGGGCTCTCTCCAATGTGGCCACGTCCTTTCTGGGGGTAGGGGGGAGAAGAGAACTGGACATTGTATTCCAGATGTGACCTCACCAGTGCCAAATAAAAGAGAATAATCACGTCCCTCAATCTGCTGACAATGCTCCTGCTAATGCAGCCCAATAGGCCACTGGCCTTCTTGGCCCCAAGGCTGCATTACTGATGCTCATCTAGGCTTTTGTCCATTATAATCGCCAAGTTCTTTTCTGCAGAACTGCCTCTTAATCAGTCCCTCTTTAGTTTGTAGCAGTATATGGGATTCTTCTGCTCTAAGTGCAGGACTGTTCATTTGTCCTTGTTGAACCTCATCAGATTTCTTTTGTCCTAATCCTCCAGTTTGTCTGGGTCATGCTGGACCCTTTCCCTACCCGCCAACGTATCTGCCTCCCCCCCTTTTTTGTTTTGTTAAGACACCCCTTGCCAGAAGATGCCACTGATTTTCTATTTCAGCTGCCAGATATGCTATAAGGTAAGTGACAAATGCTGACTCTCACTGGCAACTCTAGTAAGGGCCCGTGGTCATTGTTGGGTCAAGATCAAGTGTTTTAAGTCCACAGATAATCTATGAGAACTTGAGAATGAAACTTGCATAATTTTAATAAGCCAATTTTCATAGCTGCTTCACTGTGGCATGTAGACAATACCTGCATTACCATTAAAAGGATTTCTTAGTATTTTAGTACGTGTAGCACTTGTCCTGAATCTTCATAAAGCCCTGTCTATTCCCAGAGGCTGCATCTAGACTAGCATGATTTTGCGGAAATATTTTTAACAGAAAAGTTTTTCCGTTAAAAGTAGTTCTGCAAAAGCGTGTCTAGAGTGGCATGGATGCTTTTGCGCAAAAGCATCCGTGGCCAGTCTAGATGCAATTTTGTGCAAGAAAGCCCCGATTGCCATTTTAGCCATTGGGGCTTTAATGCGCAAAACAGTTCTTCCCTGTCTACACTGGCCCTCTTGTGCAAGAGGGCTTTTTCCTGAGCGGGAGCATGAAAGTATTTGCACAAGAAGCACTGATTTTGTACATTAGAAAGTCAGTGCTCTTGCGCAAACTCAAGCGGCCAGTGTAGACAGTTGGCAAGTTTTTGCACAAAATCTTGCAAGTCTAGACGCATCCAAGATGTATACAACTACATACTATAAGCTTCAAACAAATTTACAGTTGTACAGATAAGGAATGGAGCTAAAAGCATTACAGGGTATGGTGATGAGCATGGCATTCATGAGCACATTTTGACAGCTGCCTCAACTCCTTATCTCAAAGCATGGTCAACCAGTTGGGAAGGGAAATGGGGGTGGGGAAAATGGCTTCCTCTCACTGGAGTACCACCTCACTTCTTAGTCCCCTCATGGGGTACACAAAGGAGGGGGATGAAGCCCCAACTCAGACTGGAACATGACCGTAAACTGTAAAGTGTAGAATTAAGGGTGTGTATTCCAGGTCTAAGGAGGAGGCGTGGGAACGGGAAGAGTACTGGGGGAATGGGAATAGGAGAATAAGGACCAGGTACACAGGAACAACTCTGTATCATCAGTGTTGAGAAAGGAGGCACAGGGTAAATGCTCTGCTGCATCACAGCTGGAAACAGAGCACTGGAGAGAGGGAGTGCCATCAGCATGCAGTGAGAGGAGTAAAAGAAGGGGTTTTATTGGCATATAGAACTGGAGTTGGAAGGAAGTGGAAACTATCAGCATATTGAGATAAGCTCCACTTGTGTAAAGGGCTTCAGAATAGGCTTGCTTGGAAATCAACCCCAACTAACATCACATTGCCTGCCCTTGGGTCTTCTCTGCTGCTTTCTGTCTGTGATGAGAACCAGGGGAAAGGGCAAAAGGAAAGCCTACTAGCAGATACCATGAGACTTCAATGACTAACTGGGTCGTTTTTGTTGTTGCATCCAGTGACTCTGGATCTAAACGCATCAACATATGATGGGACATTAACAGACATAGTAAAAACTAGGGGGCTATGTCTAGACTGGCATGATTTTCCGCAAATGCTTTTAACGCAAAAGCACTTTTTGTGGAAGAGCGTCCGTGCCAATCTAGACGCGCTTTTGCACAAAAAGGCTCCGATCGCCATTTTCGCCATCGAGGCTTTTTTGCGCAAAACAAATCTCAGCTGTTTACACTGCCCCTTTTGCGCAAAAGGACTTTTGCCCGAATGGGAGCAGCATAGTATTTCTGCAAGAAGCACTGATTTCTTACATGAGATCATCAATGTTCTTGCGGAAATTCAAGCGGCCTGAGTAGACAGCTGGCAAGTTTTGCGGAAAAACTTGCCAGTCTAGACACAGCCGGGCTGTTTAGTGATTAACTTGGTAGTCCAATAGTCATTCAGGAAAGGCACTTAAAGCGCTCACTGCTGGCTCACTCTGGGTCTCAGCACCACTCCCAGTTGCTGCTCTGCACTCTTAAAGAGACAGAGGAGCCGGTGCGCAAAGCTGCGGACTCAGTCTCTGCCCCCATCCTCCCCCCCGCACTGGTTCTCAGGACAGCCCTTCCCACACTGCCACTCTGCATTCTGAAAGGGACAGAGTAGCAGCAGCCCATCAGCTTGTCTCTCAGCAGAAGTTCCCCCATCCCTGTTGAGTTGCAATGGAGGTAGGTGGCTTCTGCTGAGAGACTAGCAGGACTGGCTGCCACTGGTCTGCCCCGTTCTGAATGCAGACTGGCAGCATGGGGGCGGGCTGTTTGCAATCCAGCACCGCCCTGTTCCTTTAAGAGTGCAGAGCAGAGGTCGGGGGGGGGGGGCAGTGATGGAGTAGTCCGCGCTACCTGATAAGCTCCCGCTTATTGGGTAGTCAACTACTCGTTCACATGCCTAGTGAAAAAAAATAGCGTGCACACATTTCTTAAACTTTTTACCTGCCCTGTCTTGTATCAAATACATCGAGAGAAGCTTGGGCTCAAGCTGTCAGTAGACAAAATGTACTACGTCAAAAGGGCTCTAGTCAAAAGACAGCACTTGTGCCAGGCCACTGGATGTGGACAAACGAGCTGCTTCCAAACCAAGTGGTGCCTCTCTGCTCTGGTAAGTTTGCTTACCCAGGTGTCTGTCACTATCCTGAATCCACTTCCTTCTCCCCCTCCTTTCCTCTCATTATATTCCAGGATAGACACTTCCAGTAACCTCAAGATCTGCTTTTAATCAGGAAGAGGAGCTGGCAGGCCCTGCTTCCCTTTGTTTTGTTCATTTGCAAGCATTCACTGTGCAGTGCATTTTAACAGACTCAAATCAAATACTGGATCTGTAATGCCACAGTCATCATGGCACAGTAGAGATTGCTACATTGTTAGCTATGGGAGCCCAGCCAAGTACCTTATGGAAGCTGTAAGCAAGGGAACTTTATCATAGAACACTAGGACTGGAAGGGACCTCGAGAGGTCATCAAGTCCAGTCCCCTGCCCCCATGGCAGAACCAAATACTGTCTAGACCTTGCCTGATAGACATTTATCTAACCTGCTCTTAAATATCTCCAGAGATGGGGATTCCACAACCTCCCTGGGCAATTTATTCCAGTGTTTAACTACCCTGACAGTTAGGAACTTTTTCCTAATGTCCAACCTCAATCTCCCTAGCTGCAGTTTAAGCCCATTGCTCCTTGTTCTAGCCTCAGAGGCCGGGAAGAACCATTTTTCTCCCTCCTGCTTGTGACCCCCTTAGAATAGTTTGAGTCAGGAGGATTATAGTGGCTCAGGCTATATTGTAAACAAGGTGAAGGCATTTGAGCCAATGGAGTAATAACAAAGACTGACAGAGAACCAAGGCAGGACACGTGGCAGACATTTCAAACCAAAAGAAACCAGTGAGACTCCCCAGAATTCCAGGGAGCATCACTGACCAGCATAACATTGCAGGATGATTCACACATCAAAATCAGATACTCAGCAGGGCAATCTTCTCAATGTTTCTCAAATCAGTGTCCTATAGAGAGTTGGCTGCTCATATGACGCTGACCGATACGGACAGCTATAATCAAACTAAATTCTTTACCCTGGTGCAACATTTCCCTAGACAAACAATTGCTGTATATACACCGCACGGATGTTGTATGTAGTGTTGCATATTGAGAGACAAGGTGAGTGAGGAAATCTCTTATATGGGACCAGTTTCTGTTGGTGAGACACCCAAGCTTTCAAACTCACACAGAGGTTCCTCAGGTCTGGGAAATGTGCTCCCAGCTTCACAACCAATCAAAGCATAACAGTGTGTTTAGTGTAAATAGTTACACTATGCGCTGAGACAATCCAAGGGACGGTAGCCTGTTCACACCCCTGCAGTCATAGGCTAAACGGGACTAGGGGATTACAGATTGTTGTAATAAGCCATAAATCCAGTGTCTCTGTTCAGCCCTACCAGAGTAATGAGTATAGTGTGGTATGGAATATGTGGGACACTGAAATTAACACCATTATCATAAAACTACAAGAAATTTGACCTGCTCCGCCATGTGAGGAATCTGAGAAAATTCACCAAGTATGAGAATTTTGTTTATGGAAGAAAAATAATATTAAAACAAGGGCTAATTAACAATGTGCACTGGTTAAAATGTTTATTTAATATGAAATGAAATAAAAATGAACACTCCCCTTGGACTACATGTATTTTATCATCCTTTCTTTCTAACAACTCAAGCTAGTAAACCCACCAAAATAGGGCATAGTGAAAATAGCTACATAAATAAAACAAAGTAATGGCCATTAAATAAAAGCATAAGAAATATGCACCAGAAGCCCAATTTAATAGCTTCTGGTGATATACAGGAGAGCCACAGGATAAATGCTTCCTCTCATTTTGTCATAGGCTTGGAACGGTCCTTTTATCACAGGCCTGAGCTAAAGTAATGGTCAAAATTTGCTCCATCAAAATGACAAAATCATGGAAATTGAATTCTGCCAAGCCTGTTCAGATGCAGAGTGTTTGTGGCGGTGGGGGCGGAGGCAGGCAATGCACACAGGGCCAGAGGAAATGCAGACAACAGTTTGCCTTGTAGATTCATCACGTTTATTTAACATGAACAGAAGACATACAGCTTCTGTGCTTTGGCTTCTGATTTTCATCTGCAATCAACAGCGAAGGGAGAGGATTGGACAGTACAAAGAAGCCATCCAATTGATTCGTCAGAGCTGATTTTAAAACCTGCAAGCGTGACAGTTAGTGGCATGTAAGGCTAACAGATGCAGGGTTACTGTGGCAGCAAGAGAAAGGCCATGCCAAGCATTCCTTATTGCATGGCAGGGTTGGAGGGAGCTTGGCCTGCTTTTCAGGAAGACTCGTACAAAGCTGATGCCATTCACTTTGGAAAAACAGTGACCACCTCATAGCCTTCAGGCGGGGTCACTCGCTCTCGGGCATGCAGCTCACAATAGATGCGATCTTCCACAAAGAAGTGTCCTTTCTGCTTGAGGTTTGTCCCACAGTCACTGCACACGTAGCACTCCGGATGGCGCTGCTTGTCACGCAGCTTCACAAACATTCCCCTGTGGGAAACAACATGATCACTCAACTCTGGGCTCCTGCAATCTCTCAAGGGCTCCCTGGCTGAACCCATGCCCCCATGCTTGCACACTTCTGTGACTGCTCAAGGCAGCACGGCCAGCGCCCATGGCAGTAAGGACACAGCCACTCTGCAGCAGCAATGTGACAGAGAAAATATCTATGGGGACCCTGGTTCTAGGGAGGCAGAATGTGTCGTAGAGAAACTATGGGCAAGATTTTCAGTTGGTGTAGCTCGACAGGGATCAATTTACCCCAGAGGACGTTCTGTCCCCATGACTACCAACAAGAACCCTGTGCCCTCAGCTGATTGATTGTGATTCAAGGCCATTCAGGGTGGTGACATTAATGCATCTGCCTAAGGGCATTTATGTTGGCCAAAGGCAAATTTGAGTGTAGAAATGTACACAAATAGGTTGGCACAAGGTGGCTGAGATTAATTTAACTTTGTAGTGTAGATTAGGCCTTAATCTTACAGACAGGCGGGTAAACCAGCACGTGCAAAACCAAGGATGTACCATGAGCAGTGGGTTCAAATGGCTCAAGACTAAGTAACATTAAAAAAATTAACTCCTGCACAACCAGTGTGGGAAGCAAAAAGTGTCTGGACCCTGCCTGAATTTTCCCATTCACAAAAGAGTCACCAACTCCTAAAGTGTAGTTGAGGTGTCAAACTGTTCTACTGTATCTGGGCCTTCTCCTGGGGGAAACACCATGCAAGTGCTATCGGCCACTAGCCAAATCAAAAGAAGGCAATTACACAGCAGACTGTTACAATTTCCTGTAATTTTGCTCTAGCAGCACTCTTTGCATTCATTAGCTACACTGTTTATAGTACAGAGCTTTCTACACTTCCCCAATCATTAAAGTAACCACAGGGCTTCATATTTAATGCTAATTCCTGGTTTGGACTCCTTACATCCCTGGTAAAAGAACTCACTGATGTAACCTGCTGTCCCGCCACCCTAGCTGCCCTGGTCAGAACTTTCCTTACCACAGTGAAAGGCTCCAGTAGTAGGGAATGCTGCTCTCCCTCCTGCCAGACCCTTTCACTGCCACATGCAGCCATCTACCCAGAGCAGACGCAACAGCTCTTCACTGCATCTTTCAGCAGAGTCACATACCCTACTTGCACAGCAAAGTCTGTAAGCCATTGGGACGGGTTGATACTTACACAATGCTGGATCCACACTGCTCACAAATGGGCAGCTTCTGGGCATTTCCGATAGAGGAAGCAACTTTTGTTGTTGGTGCTTTCACACTTCTAAATCCAGAAGGTTTATTGGGGTCCCCTGGGGAAAAGAATAGAGCACGTCGGATTGTGGGCTGCTCAAACAGCAAGAAGATTCTTTAAATCCAGACTTAAATGTCAGAAGAGACAGTCTATTTCAACACAGATGTTGGACTTGAAGCACGAATTAATCCAGGGAACTCCTAGGGCCTTAGGGTCAGACTGGAGGATCTCAAGAATCTCTCCTGGCTTTTGACTCCCAGGACAAAGCCTGTTTCGTAGACTCATAGGACTGGAAGGAGCCTCAAGAAGTCATCAAATCCAGTCCCCTGCACACATCTGCAGAGTTTCTGAAGCAGCATCTTAAAACCATTCCAATATTACCAGCCTTCCAATAAAGGAAGGGGATTATTAAAGAGCTTTTAAAATAATGTGGCAGTAAGGAAGGGCTGCAGAGCCTCTCAATTTACAGACAGTGGCACACACATTATAGAGGTAGGACAGAGCGACTTTATTCCAGCTCAGGACTGATGGGGCAGGCTGTGGGGGGAATCATCACTGTGTCTCCCAAGAGTATGTTACTCAAACCCAAGAGCGAGCTGCATCCAATGTTTGTCAAAGGAAGGGGATGCAACCCCCTAGCAACAGCCACAAAGGGCAGCAGTCATAAACACAAGTTGCTGCAGACCAGCCCACATGGCAATGGTGAAAGAACAAAGGGGGAAGGATAAAGCTGCTGGTCACAGCAGAGGACAGAGAAAAGCCAGAGCCCCACATGCTCTGCAGATGCTGCTGCCCGAGGGGCTGAAGGCTCAGCTTTTCAAAGCTGGCTCTCAGCCAGCCTGATAATACAGCCCAGCCTACACACAGGACATCGGTGCTGCTGTACCCACCTCACTGGTTTCCTCTGTGGCGGATGCACTGTACCAGAGCCAAGCAAGGTTTGCACTAGGGCAGGTTACACTGCAGGGATGGACACGTCCTATTTGGCCCCAGACAACTTGTCCATATTAGTGTTTTTCCCCCGCACCAGTGTATTGATGAAATTACAGGACTACAAAGCTCCTGAACCAGAGTCAGCTTTGAATGGACAAGCCCCATTTCAGAGTCATGGCCGCCTATAATGATGTCCCTCAGTGACAGGTGTACTACTGCTGCTCCAGCCAGCATCTGGCCTGACAATCCAATGTGAGGGACTGCACAGGTAAGATGCACAGCAGTTTGCTCATGGCAACCAAATCTAAAACATCATTTTAGCTATTTAAAAAAAACTCTTACCATATTTTACATGGAATATGACGCCCTCCCAAGTTCCAAGCCTGAAAACGGAGTTGAGGTTCACCCTAGAGGGACTGGATTACTCCACTGGTGGTTATCCAAGTTCCAAGACCAAAAGCTATTGGCCTAGACCCTCTGTTGCTGTAAAGAAGTCTGTAGCCCCCTAGGGTTGTGGGAGGCGTCCCTCCCACTCTGAGTTAGTGGGCAGCCTAATGAGTCTAATGAAGGAAGACAAAGGCATATCTGTGACTTCCTCCAGCTGGGAAGCTGGCTCAGAGCATTTGCCAGCCTGTTTATCATGGTAAACTGTGTCTGAACCAGCATCACCAAACATCCGGACTGTAATCCCAGCCTCTCTGGGATGTGCTGACAGGGAAGTGAGTTAAGCAACAAATTTTCTTTGGGGGACACAACTTTCCAGGTCCTGCTCAGTATCAAGGCTGATCAGCTCAAAAGGAAACCAAGCAATACCTTTATGAATTTTGACAGATTTCAAAATAGAAAAAGAAATCCCCTTTGCCTCTTATTTTCTTCAGTGCTATTGAGAAAGGGGTAGACTTTCTTGGTGGCTGACAAATGAAATGAGAGTTACATGCAGGTTTTATTTTTCCCCCTTATGTGCAGAACTCCCATCAGTGATTGTAAGTTACATGTGTAACAAACAGGGACACTTAAAATATGTGATTGTATTTTCGATTAAAAGAATTTTAAGAATCTCTTAAGGCTGTTTGCTCTTTGGAAATCACTCAGCTTGGACCATGGAATTTGACTGCTCTGTTTAACTTCCAGATTTGTACCTGGCCACCATGTTATTATAGATGGAAACATGCTCCACCCCAGTGCTGTGAACTAAAAAACAGGCTTTAATTAGCCATTCCAAGAATTCCAAGAATTTCTTTCCCTATCTAGGCCTATTTGTTAAAGAAAGGAGTTAAAAACAACTCTTTGGGCTCTACTAAGTACAACACAGATTCCTTTGATAAGGCAGCTGCAGTTGTGCATTGCAATTTCCAGATGTTGAACAGTGATGCCAGAAAGAGTGGCACCTTCATCTACTTCTCCTTATTCAGATCCAATACGTTCCTGGATTTTAACGACAGCTGATTTTTCCCCTTTCCTTGCACAGAGGATGGAAACTGCTTGCTTTAGTGCTCTCATGCTGTCCCACACAATCTTGAATCTAAAGAAGTCTTTACCCAGTGAATCAACTGAAAAGTGAAGCCTGATATTTAGAAAATTTGGGTGAGTTTTTAAAAATGTTTTAAAGGATCCTTTTTGCTGCTTAACATTTTAGGGTTTGTTATTAAAATGCTTACGCAGAAGGAGTTCACAGCCATGGGTACGTATGCATAACAACTGCACAGAAAGAGCAACCATGCACATGGAAATTAATAGAAAAGTGTCTGTACGTTTTGGTGGATACTTTGAACAATCAGCAGATGGGGAAGAGGGTTTGCTTTTAAACCAAATGTAGTTGATAGATCAGATTACAGGGAAGGGATGCTGACAGCCATGTTGAGACTACAGTAACTGCTTACCTTCAGATTCTAAAATTTCTTGTAGCACCAGGAATGAAGCAGATTGCCTGGGTGGTTCCTTTGGGTCTTCTGTCTCCTGAAGCATCTTGTAAACCTCAGACTCCTTGTCTATGACAATGTTACTGGAGGGCTGGTTGTGTTGCTCTAAACTGGGGAGAATATTTAAAAATATTTTATAAATGACCTATAATTGAAACAGTCACTGCCACAATCTGTAAGTACTACAATCTGAGACACACCCACATATGGAAACATACAGCATGGAATGGTGGAGATAGAGGCTTTTTGCACAAGTAAAATGCAAACCTACTGAGATGAACACCGCTGCTGCCCAATGGAAAACACTCAATTTTTAGAGCATTTTCACCATTTGAAAACCCCTCCTTCGTTCTCAAGTATACTTTGCAATTCAGTGCATGAAATTAAAAAGGAACTTTTCAAGATATAACAGTTCTGTTGAATTTTTTTAAAAGGCCTATTGTGCCATAAAGAATTAGTTGTACTATTCTTGGGGCAGGTCCAGCTCCTGGTGTTTAAGGGAGTTATCTGGCTTGGTTCTCCAGACAACAAGAGCTGGAGACAGAGTTCAGGCAATGGGAAGCAAGTGGGACTTTGTTATGAAAACTTGAGTTTCAACTTCAACTCCAGAGGAATAATGTGACTACCTGTTCCTGCCCTGGAATGTGGGAAACCAATGCCACAATTCAGCCAATAACTCTCTAATTAAAAACCCTTTGCATTGGATAGGGGCTTTGACCTGTGGACCTTAGTCACAAGAGTGACTCTCAGTTTCAAGCTCACAGTGCTATTTTTAAAATGGTGATCAATATATCCATTTTACAGATAGGATCACTGTGACCCAAAGTGCTGCAGCAACTTGCCTACACTCACAGAGCAGGCAGAGTCACCCCTAAGCTGTTGCTCTCAGCAATGGATCCCCATTGTCCACCTGGCCACTTGTGTTGCCTTCTGTGGTGCATGAGCGATTAGCACTCTTGGTTTAATGGTTCTGAACTGCGAAGGTAGCACCTCAGCATCTCAACCATCTCTCTGCCAGAGGTCAAATGGATGCATGTCTTCCAGCTGAAGCATCCTAAGCGAATGCAGCTGGAAACCTTACCCACACTGGCTAAGGGGCAAAAGCCCTCTTTATAAAAAATAAGGAATGAGTGCCATCTGCCTAGTAGGTTAAATAATAAGATGCAAGCAGTTTGCTAAGTTTAGCCTACAAGAACACCATTCTTGCATAAAGTGTAGGCATTTGTACACAAGCATCCCGAATTGAGATGAATCTGTAGAGAGAATTTTTTTCACGATGAAGCAACAGCCTATGTTCCTTGCCAAAGTATAATCAAGTCATCTGGGGGTTGGCATGCACAATAAACATTCTAAGCCCCAGAGGTAAATTAATGGCAAATATTATAATGCACTTTTTCATTTAAAAATCTCAAAAATATTCCATCTATTATAAAATATTCTGGAGTGAAAGCAGTGCATTCTTTTGAGAAATACACACATACATTCAAGCTTCAGGAATACAAATCTCAATGACCTGAAACTCTCAGCAGAAACAGGATCAAGTCCCAATGTCTATTACATAGGAAAATCCCTGGATTATCATCAATTAACTAACTCTGGTGTTCTCTCACCACCATTTCTACCCTCAGAATAATGGGCTGAAGCCCACTGTTAAGTCTTTCAATCACAAGACTAAAGATATTTAATCAATTTACATTGAAAAGCAAATGCTAAAAATTGTCTTACAGAACATCATAAAAAAACAGAAACAAAACATTTCAAACAAACACATATTGTGACAATGTGCAAGTTAGACCTTCCAGGTTTTTAGCACTTTGTGATATTTAGAAAATGAGACTCTGAAGACAGAACAAAAAAAATCCCTCATAAAACGGTGCAATAGCTCATGTCTTGTGGAAGAGGCACATACTATGGGTTAGAGGAAAAGTTTGTGGAGACACAGATAACTCCAACATCCCTCAGTGGAATTAATCACTCCATAAGGAGAGCAGGGGAACCTTACTAACTGATCATAGAAACCAGAAGACCCACTGTTGAACTACTGCAAATTAGTAAGAAACCAACCTGTTACTGTAATAAACCCCACACAAGGATAGCTTCGTTCAGTGTATTTTGACAAGCATAATTTTGCTTTTATTTTACTGGAGTATGTTTTGTAAAAGTAATGAAGACCTTCGTGACTAGGGAATTCTAATGCTATACACTTAAGAAGTGGGTGAAGATCCATTTGGGCTCTTTTGTCAGCATTACCAGAGTCTGGATTAGCAATGGGAAAAGGGGATGTTTTACTGTTCCTGAGGTAAAGCATATCAATTACAAGTTGTAACTGAACTACAAGGAGCAATGTTGCAGGCTTTGTCTACACTTATAAGCTTAAAGTGCAACCGCAGCCGAGCTTTATTACAACAACGTGATCGTGGCTCAGTGCTGTAGGTAAACCCAGGGCCGGATTAAGTGGGGGGGGCTAGCCGGGCAGCTGTCCAGGGTGCCAACTTATGGGGGGCGCCTGATGGCAGCTCTAAGGGCGCCACGCAGCCCCCGGCCCTGGGCGTGAGGTGCCCCTTAGAGCTGCAATCAGGCGCCGCATGCCCGATTACAGCTGTAAGGTGCACAGCATGCCGGGGCTGCGCATGCGCCCGGGGGCAAAGCCATGCATGCGTCACGCGCCCGCTGCCCGGGGTGCAGGAATGGCTCGAGCTGGTCCTGGGTAAACCACTTCCATGAGGGGAGTAGCTAACACTGCTGGGAGCCTGTTTACACTAGTGCTTTACAGCACTGTAACTTGCTGCATTCGGGGGGTGTTTTTTCACACCCCTGAGCAAAAAAGCTACAGTGCAGTAAAGTGGCAATGTACACAGGCTTTCAGTAACCACACTGCATTGTAATAAATTGGTGGCTGTCTGGGATTTCCTGGCTGTTGTACTGCAAAACTTGGCCACATGTCCATTGTGACTGCTGAGTGAAAACGCAGATCCTTGTGCTTCGAAAGCATATGGTCCTTAACACCTGAGCTAACAAGGCTGTTAGCAGCATAGGAACTATGACAAAATTTTGCCATTCCAATTTTGTCCAGAAAAGGAGAATGGGACTCATACACAGTAGCCAGTTCACAGCATTGTAAGCTGAAACAGACACAAACCATCTGTAACAATCTAAGGCGTTGTCTACACTTACTGGAGCTCAGCACTGTGGGGATCAATCTCTCAGGGGTCGATTTAGTGGATCTAATAAAGACCAGCTAAATCGACTGCTGACTGTGCTCCCAATGACACTGGTACTCCACTGGAGTGAGAAAAGTAAGGGGAGTTGACGGGAGAGGTTCTCCCATTGATTCCTCACACAGTGGAGAGTCTGACATTGCCCCCTCTGTAGACCTGGCCTAAGAATGCAGCACTTCAGCTGATTTCCTAATCCGCTCCTGTGAAAAGAACTGGTCTATCAGCTAGTGTGCAAAAATGAATGAAGTAGGTTAAACTATGCCTTTCTCTGCCCACCCTAATTTTAATGCCATAATTTGCAAACCAAGCATGCTGAATGTTGGTTTGCAGATCCTAAGATGCTGTGCTATTGCTGGTTAGCACTGTGATTCCCTGATGCTAAACTGCTTTCTATCAATACAGGCTAATACCATACAAGACTATTTATACTGCTTTTCATCGGTAGATCTCAAAGCGCTTTACAAAGGAGGGAAGCATCATTGCCCTGACAGATGGAGAAACTGAAGCACAGGAGGTGAAGAGACCTGTTGAAGGTCACCCAGCAACCCAATAGCAGTGCTGGGACTAGAACCCCAGTCTCCTGAGTGCCCAGCCAGTGCTCTACCTACTAGGATGCACTGCCTCCAAACAGTAGGTGTCACCTGCCTGGGAAGCAAACAGTGGGGAGAAGGAGCCTGTTCTTGCCAGAAATGAGACAAAATCAGCCTGATCCTTCACTACACACAAATCCAGCAATGTGTGAAATGGAAGCTCACAGAACACTTAGCTGGACAGATGGCAGTGACTTCCAGTCACCACCAAATTAGGGATGCTGGAATTAAAGGCTCTATGTTACCAGTCTGGTGATGTAAACAGCAACTCCCACTCCCCTTTCCACTGCCCAAGTCAAGTCAGTACAAGACCATTTTTCAAATAATAAAACCTTGTACATTTCACCATTCTCTGCAGGTGGGTGAGTAAAGCAGCAGAGGACAGTGGTAGACTGATTTGGTACATTCCGGTGCTTTGCATTGCATACAGCAAGCAAATGCAATGCAGAGAAAGCTTCTGTGAGGAGACCAGCATGCATTACGTTTTCATTCAGAAAGGTGACACATAAAACCTCCAATTCTTGGTGACGGGCTGACACTGAGCAATGAACAGATAACAAGTCACTTGTGGAGATGAAGCCGTGGATGCAGATGTGCGCCAAGTAAGCCACGTACACAGCAGGCAAAGTTACCTGGGAAAAGCCGGGCTAACGGAAGAGATCTGCCCTTGTAAAGTATCCAGGATGTTTCTCTGGGAATAGAGTTGCAAAGGGGAATTAAATTGCACGTGCACCACTTTGAGTCCCGGCACCTCCACTTCCACAGGGCTGTTGGGGCAGATCTGAGCGGCTTGCTTTAGCTGTTCGGGCCCCACTCTCACTTGGCTTGGGATTGAGGAGGTGCTGTGCCTCCTATGCAATGGAGGCAGAGAGGTGTGCGGCTGGAGAGGGTTATAGACCATTGCCAAAGGTGCCTGGAACGCAGGAGGCGAGAAGCGGCTGGAGGCAGCAAAGGGTTACAGGGGAGGTTGGGGTTTTCATTTTTTTTAAGGTTGCCGAGTTGAGAGAAACACAGAGGGGAAAGAAGAAAGGAAGGGAGAAGTTAATGGAGGACTAAACCAAACTCCCAAGCAATTCTGAAACGAGTACTGCAAACCAAGCCTTCCTTTCACTGGAAGGATCCATCATATACAGATCACGTCTGTGGTCCGGCTTCTGGCTAATGCTGATGTTCAGGCTGAGCACTAAGGGTAGCCTACACTGCAGCCATGAGGTGTGACTGAGCAAGCTTTAATCTAGGTAGATCGGTTATGCTTGTATGAACTGCAATCACACCTCCATACTGCAATGCAGACATACCCAAAGGGTACAATGTAGCAGGAGAAAGACCCTTCCTTAACCCACCACCTGTCAGCATCAGGCAGCTCTTTTGTAAGCTGCAGTTTCTGTGGCCAGGGTCTGCATCACTTACACCAGCACTAATCTAAGGGAATGTGCTGGGGTGGGCAATTCCAGTTACATTCCTCTGGAGTAACCCCGGCACACAGATCTGGCCTCTCTGGAGTTCAGAGAAAAAGGTGCTGGATAGATGCAGAGCACTATGTGTTTCAGATCACATGATGTTGGTGCCAGTCCCATGTCCAAGCCTGAATCACTGAAAAACAAGCTGCGAAGGGTAAGTCTCCATTGTCTGGGTTTGAACAGGTGAAAGCCTCATTCCTGCCAGGCTTATGCAGCCTTTTACAATATCTGGATCTTAACAGCTGCCACTCACTGCCCCCTGCCCTCTTTCCAGAGAGGGAGGGAGAGTGACAGCCCCATGAGTCTCACTGACACGGGACTCTTCCCAGGAGAGAAGCATAAGGCAAAGATAAGCCTTGGGGCAATTAAGCCAAAATGCTGAAGGCACTGCCCTGATGTTACCAGGGTGTCTACACAAGCGAGACACACCACCAGTGTTCCCTCTAAGCTGCGTGGCAGCCCAGCCTCCCAGGTAACGAATCAGCTCTGCCCAGTCAGAGGCTCCCTGTGAAGCTGTGCTGCCATGCAGCTTAGAGGGAACACTGGAGACCACCAATAATGTCAGACATGAACTTTGACCTAATTAGAAAAGTGATGATAAAATGTCTTACGATCCCCTTACCCAGCAGCGTTCCCCCGGAGGGAGGAGCCTTCTGCAGCCCATGGCTGGGGTCTGACAACATGACATGACCCAACACTTTAATCTGGCAGATAAGAGAACAAAATCCTAAATGCTAAATTCTGCCTTGACTGAGGGTGTGGGAATGGAGCCAGGGCAGATCTGACAATGCATTGGCACAATGCAACATAAGAAGGTGATCCATGTGTGCACATTGCAGATGAACTTTTAGTGCCTTAGGAGCCATGTTGTTAGACTGATATTAAAAGGTCGCAATTTCTGCAGGCACAAAACTGTGACCACCACTGAAGTTCCCCTGACCTCTCCCTTTTGACTACAACTATAAGTCAGAGATTTGAGGACTAATACCTAAAACACAGGCATAAAACTGCAGGCAGAGGCCAGTATCTTTAGATTGTGATGGCCTCTATGCAGCACCTAACACCCTGGTCCATGACTAGTGCTCCTGAGCACCAGGGTAATCTGAACCACATCCAGGGCTCTGAATTCTTGTTATCATCATGATCTTCATTTTACAGATGTGGAAATTGGGACCTCAGGAGGTGAGGTGAGTGACTTGCTCAAGGGCAGATGGAAAGTCATGGTCCAAGCCAGGAAGAGAGCCCAGTACTTTCCTGGCTCCCATCATCAGACACACTCAGGTTTGTTTCTAGCACTTCAGGTTAGAAACAGGCTAGTTTTTTTGGTGAAGTGTCATTTTTTTGGGAAGAGTTAGGTGCAAACACAGACCCGTCCCTGTGGATGTTTGCTGGGACTGCTGATAAGGAAAGGTACATTTTCAGACTTCTAGTCTTAGCCATGTAACATGCTGAGCAGAAGAGAAACTGCCCAGAGCTTTTGCCAGTTCTTTAAAACCCAAAGCAAAGGGCAGTTTAATAAAAACTCCCAGCCTGTACGGTGTCCCTGTCAGATTTCAAAGCTATTTCTTAAAAGAGGCTGCTCGTTTCCTGTACCACACTGTACCCTTCCAGCATTTCTTGAAAAGCCAGAAGACAAGACCAATGATACAACGTTCTGATAAGAAAGCATTGGGCACCTGTTTCGCTCAGAGGGTGATTTTAAGGGCTGGTATGTCATGCTGAATGAACGCTGAAACTGCGCCGGTCTCTGGCGAACAAAACACACAATTGTTAATTTCACATTTGCACCTTGCAGAACATTCCCTGTCCCCACACGCCATGCCCCCCGCACTGCATCCAGTCCCACACCTGCTGTCTGCAGAAGCCTGAAAGAGAATGGCTCATGTTAATCAATACACTCGCAATGAGTTTATGACAAAGCGCTCTCCATGACAACAGACATCCCACCAAGGAGGGGGCAGGGACTACTTACGGCTTGCTGGGGTCCTGGGCACCACCAGATGACTTGGACTCCACAGCATTGTTGAACGTCTGGATGTTTTCTGAGGAGTACAGGCCTGCAGGGCTGTTGTACTGGGCAGTGATCACTTTGGGGGCAGTGCTGGAAGCAGTGGCAGCAGTGAAAGGCATAGCACTCCGGTTGTGTGCACTTCCTATGTGTCTTATTTCCTGCATGCAAGGGAGCAAAGGCAAAGTCAGAAGCATCTGACATGCAGGTGGGAAGCGTCAGGACAGCCCAATGAACATGCAGCAATGAGGGCAGCTCTCCCTATATCCCCCCCGCTGTGATCCCACAACAGGACAGCGCTCTCAGCGGACAGAGGGTCTTTGTGCTACAAGCGTCCTGCTCCCCGTGAAAAGAGTCCATAACACAGACATTAGGCTTCAGCAACAGCAGCTCTCCAGAAAGATGGGGCAGAGACCCACCTAATCAAATTACTGCCTTGAGTGCCAGCAGACCTCACTGGAACAACTGCAGCCGGTTCCCATTAAATGGAATGGTTGGATTCGGGAGCACATGTTGGCACAGTCGCCCTCACACCATGCCCCCAAACCAAGCCTGGGCGCAGGCCTGCTGGGGGTTATCAGGTGGCTGGTTCCAACGGAGGCTGACATTTTCAAATAGGACTTGAAAAGTGGATTTAGAGGCAGGGTCCAACCTTCAAGGCCTGATTTTCAGAGGACTAAATCAAGACTTGTCTCTCCTCTTGTGGGTTCTAGGACTAGCAGCTCTGAGAAGCAGTCATTTAAAAACTCTTTGCATCTTGCCCTGAAGTGACACATGCCCAGTTGACAAAGGGACAGTTGAAATCTCCCATTATTGAGTTTTTATTTTTAGAGTCTCTAATCTCCCTGAGCATTTCTCAGTCACTATCACTATCCTGGTCAGATAAGAACATAAGAACATAAGAACGGCCGTACTGGGTCAGACCAAAGGTCCATCTAGCCCAGTATCCTGTCTGCCGACAGTGGCCAGCACCAGGTGCCCCAGAGAGGGTGGACCAAAGACAAGCGATTTGTCTCTTGCCATCCCTCTCCAGCCTCTGACAAACAGAGGCCAAGGACACCATTTTATCCCCTGGCTAATAGCCTTTTATGGACCTAACCTCCATGAATTTATCCAGCTTCTCTTTAAACTCTATTATAGTCCTAGCCTTCACAGCCTCCTCTGGCAAGGAGTTGGCAATACACCCTACTGCTAAATTCTTATTATTAGAGCATGGAATTACTATCCATAGATATTCTGTGGTAGTTTGGTACTTCATTTGATTCTATGCTTTCCTTCACATAGTGCCTCCACTAGCATGTTCTGTCTCAGAATCATAGAAGATGAGGTCTCTTCCAGCCTTAACGTGGCCATCTAGTCCAACTGACTGCTCAAAGCAGGACAAACCCCAACTAAATCACCCAAGCCAGGGCTTTGTCAAGGCGGGACTTTAAAAACCTCTAGAGATGGAGATTCCACCTCCCTAGGGAACCCATCCAGTGCTTCCCCAACCTCCTAGGGAAATAGTTTGTCCTAATATATCCAACCTAGATCTCCCCCACTGCAACTTGATATCACTGTGCCTCATTCTGTCATCTGTCACCACTGAGAACAGCCTCTCTCCATCCTCTTTGGAACCCTCTTCAGGTTGTTGAAGGCTGCTCTCAAATCCCCCCCCCCTCTCTTCTGCAAACTAAATAAACCCAGGTCCCTTAGCTTCTCCTCCTAAGTCCAGTGTCCCAGCCCCTTAATTATTTTCATTGCCCTTCACTGGACTCTCGCCAATGTGCCCACATCCTTGCTGTAGGGGGGCCCAGAATTGGATGCAATACTCCAGATGTGGCCTCACCAGTGCACCATAGAGGGAAATAATCCCTTCCTAGATCTACTGCCAATGGACCCCAATGTACCATTAGCCTTTTTGGCTACAAGGGCATTTTTGTCTACTGTAGGCCTCAGGTCCTTTTCTGCAGAACTGCCCCCAGCCTGTAGCAGTGCTTGGGATTCTTCCACCCTAAATGCAGGACTCTGCACTTGTCCCTGTTGAACCTCATCAGATTTCTTTTGGCCAATCCTCCAGTTTTTCTAGTCACTCTGGACCCTCTCCACATGTATTCCTCTCCCCCCAGCTTAGTGTAGCAATGAACAACATTTCAGCATTACAATGAACAAGAAATGCTGAGGGGTTATGTAACACTGGGAGGCGCAAGATCCTCCTACACTATAGCCAAAGCCACATTCTCCCCTTCCCATGTGAAGCCAAAAGCTATAGTAAAAAGGGGCAACGGCCTTTGCTAACAGTCTCCTTCAGCAGGACTCAGAAATGCTGCTGCATCCCTGCTGTGGGCCAAAGTGAGAAAACCCCATTTCAGTTCCTTGGTGTTGTCGATGCTCCTGATCTTAGAGAGTCTTGTGACATTTGGTGCTTCTTACAGGCCCGGCTGGTGGAGTTGGGGGCTATGTGAGACTCAATTTTTATTTCAAAAGTTTCTAGCCCTTGTGATTGTGAAGAAAAACTGTAAAATATGCCCACTTCCATCACAAAGGCTCCAAACCCACAAGGCAAATGAGAACACAGCACTGTGAAGCTCTGCTGGTACTCTGAAACTAACCTTGTGATTTTTTTAATAGACTAGTAGCACCTGAAAGACTAAGAAAACATGAGCTTTTGTGGGCACAACTCACATCTTCTGAAGAAGTGGGTTATACCCACGAAAGCTCATTATACACATTCTGTTAGTCTTTAAGGTGCTACTAGTCTATTTGTTGTTTTTTATGGTTTTCCTGTTTCACACTAACTCGGCTACCCCTCTGAAGCTTGTGATTTTTTTAGCACCTGGGTCTGGCTGAACTGGACACTGCACCTAGACATCTGCTCCAATTAAGAGAAGATTAACATTTTTCGGTGTCCACTGTTTACATCTACTCTACAATAGAGATGGGTCCAAGTCCAGATCTCAGATACAATGAGCTCCAGATTCACTGGGAGGGATTGTTTAGATCTGGAGCCAAACTTCTCATCTCAAACCCATCGCTGCTAGCATGCACCCCCCCACACAGTGCTAGCTGTGAGCCTATGCTTTTAAGAGCACAGAACACAGATGTATTTTTAAGCCAAAGAGGTAGCAATTTCAAAAACAAAAGTTATTGTAACCAACTCTCTCACTGGTCCCAATTCATGGATCAATCTGTCTGATCTCTAGTCTCTCTCAGAGATAGAGACACAGCATGTATCATGACTATTGAGGATTGGAGTGTCTTCACACAACCGTACTCTTTTCTCCTCCTTCCAAAAGCGCCTCTCATGTTTTGAAAGCAGAGTAGAAATTTGGAACATTTTTTTTTTTTTGCTGGTGGGAAGCAAAAAGTCCACTTGGCTTCCCACATCCTCTCTGACTTTCCTAACGCATTCCATAAGCATGCAGTAATGCCTGCTAAACAAAGAGAAACAGAAGGTCACCAAAAGCCAACAAAGTTCAGCCGTCTCGAACTCGAGATTGTTACATTATAGGCTATTGCTTTAGACAGACTGCTGGTATACCCGGCCTTATCGAAGGTTAGATCAACAACACACCCACTATCTATACTTTGTGATTTCTAAGTCTCCATGGAGACAAATATACAAAATGGAAACAATTACATCATCCCATAGGATGGGAGCAGTGCTAAGGAAGCCCTGGGAAAGCTGATACGTATGGCTGGCTTTTTCAGACATCACGGCTACGTCTACACTGGCCCCTTTTCCGGAAGGGGCATGTTAATTTCAGCCATCGTAGTAGGGAAATGCGCGGGGGAGATTTAAATATCCCCCGCAGCATTTAAATAAAAATGTCCGCCGCTTTTTTCCGGCTTTTAGAAAAGCCGGAAAAGAGCGTCTACACTGGCCCCGATCCTCCGGAAAAAGCGCCCTTTTCCGGAGGATCTTATTCCTTCAAAGTATTTAAATCCCCCGCGCATTTCCCTACTACGATGGCTGAAATTAACATGCCCCTTCCGGAAAAGGGGCCAATGTAGACGAGCCCTACCTGAATGTCGTGATTCATGCTCAGAACCAACTAGAACATTCACCTGCAGGTTATACATTATTAAACAAGGCAAAAATCACTGCTCCATTTTGAAGTTGATACAATTTTTAGTTAAAGGGGCCTTAAACTTCAAATTAATCTTAAACCTGGATCTTCTGCTTAGTTTTTTGGGATGTTCTAATATTTCTGCCTCAAAGTACAAAGAGAGGATCCTTTGGAGAATGGGCCAGATCACCTGGAGACTGCTACAGCTACAGCTTAGAACACTCTTGAAACTGGCCTCATAGCCCATTTTATCCGTTTATTATTATTTTAATACAAACACGCCTAAAGTCGCATATTGAAACCAGAGTCCCACTGTGCTGGCACTTCGCAAACACAGTAAAAGACACACCCTGCCCCAAGGAGCTTGAACTCTAAACAGGCAAGACAGGCAAAGGGTGGGGAAAAGGAAGTGTTATCTCCTGTTTTATAGATTTGGGAAACTGAAGTACAAAGTGACTAAGTGACTCGTCCAAGGTCATCCATAGAGTCTGTGGCAGGGCCAGGAATATAACCCAGATTTCCTCAGTTCCAGCTCAGTACTTTAACCAGCTAATAATTCTTCTTAGTAGAGGGCAAGTGATTCTGATAGTTTCTGCCTCTCCACTGACGGGGGTGGGGGGAAAGAGGGAGGGAAGAGTAAGTCAAGTGAAAACACATCCTTAAGTTTCGGGTAAGAACACAAGTGAAACAACAGAGCAAATATACCAGTCATTTCCTTCCTCCAAAGTTAACATAGTTACGCCCAGTGTAGAATTGCATCAGTTAACTAACCCATCTCTACTGCAGGCCTTATAGGAAAAGCTGGGTTTATTATCACTGCACAAAGCGATACATAGGCTACCACAGCCATAACCATCCACGACTACACATCCCAGTCCTAGCTATTCATTTGTACGACTGCTCTTTGTACATCCTATGGCTGGACCCAAACCCTGTTAAGGATAATAAGAATCCTCTTCAAGGCATTTTGGATCAGGCTCTAAAGGAACAACATATAACTATGTATGTAATATGGAACCATAACTAGTCATTCTGTTCAGCATACCGTACTCAGGCTCAAAGTACGATGCTTTTGGCAGACGTGCTTTTCTGCAAGTGAACAAATTAAAGTTTTGTATCTAACGACTTCTAGGAATATCATAGAGACCTAAGCCTAGTCCATCTCGTTCTTTTCAGCACACTGAGCTACCCACTTGCTTATCGGCTGCCATGTGACGTAGTCCTCCCATTTCAAATTAAATTTTTCTGTGTCATTGATAATCATACGATTCCAAGTCATCCTAGGTCTACCCATTTCTTGTAGGATTTTCTGGCTTTCACTGGACAGAGGGCTATAATCGGTAGTCGATATTGATCTGTTCCTAACACATGCTCTAGCCACTGATGTCTTTTCTGACAAATTATTTGTGATAGAGACCTTGCATTAGCCATTTTTCTAGGAATTATTTATTTATTTTTAATTATGAGCAAACTATAATGATTAATGACACTCAGAACAACTAAGAGTCTGTTAGGGCGTTAGCAAACATGTTAACAACCACACAAACATCCCCAGATTAGGCTGATGCTTGTGAATTTTTTTAAAGTTTGGCAAAGCTGGTATTGCCAGCACATTCTGCTCAGGATACAAGGATGTATTTAAAAAAAAAACAACATTTGCAACATGCAAGACTATGAATTCTCTCTTCTGCTATTCTCTACAGGGAGCCCCGAATTAGCTAGCATGGCATGTTTGCCACATTTCTGGGAGAAATTAGCATTTTCAAATTGACATTGCAGTCTCACAATCTCTGTGCTGCAAAGCATCACTTGCGGTAGTGAGTCACTGAAAGGGTATGGACAAAACCCCCTGGGCCTTATTAAAAGTGCGTACTATGTGTGTCATTAATTTCTTGAAAGTGGCACTGGAAAAGCTGGAAAGCTCAGTGGAATCTTCCAGTTATGGTTTGGATTGCCTCATGTTAGTCTGTATCTGCAAAAACAGCAAGGAGTTCTGTGGCACTGCAGGTTGTGCTAGACTTCAGGGTTTTGTCGACAAAACTATACCTGCGTCTACACTACCACCGAGTTCTGTCGACATAACGTCGACAGAACTCGGCAGTTTTGTCGACAGCAGTAAACCTCATTCTACAAGGAATAACGCCTTTTGTCACTACACCGTCCTTTGCATCTACACCCTCATCTCGACAAAGCGGCTTGCTTTGTCGACAGAACTGGATGTCGTCTAGACGCTCTTTGTCCACAGAAGCTTTGTCGACAGTATCTGTCAACAAAGTCTCTGTCGACAAAAGCCTGTAGTCTAGATGTACCCTTAGGGACAATTTACTAGGGCATAAGCTTAATTTATCCAGCTCACGTACTAAAGGTGAGAGGAGACACATGCAACATACTTCACTTAGAAAGGAAAAATCCAATGTATCCATACAAAACAGGGAACAGCTGGCTAGGCAGTAGTACTACTAAAAAGGATCTGTGGTTTAGAGTGGATCAAAAATTGAATAGGAGTAAACAGTATGATGCTGGTCAAAGACAGACAAATATTCTGGGGTGTATTAACAGAGGTGTCTTATGTATGACACGAGAGATAATTGTTCTGTTCTACTGAGCACTGGTGAGGCCTCAAGCTAGGACACTGGTTCCCAATGGCCAGTCCAAGGACCAGCAGTGGACCGTGAACCCCTGGACCATGGCACACTGCCAGGCCACGTCCCCAGATGTTAACGAGCTTGCCCGCTGGGGTTCCCCATGCAGCAGCAGGATGAGTGGCCCTGCGAACAACTGGGTGTGCTGAAGCTGGAGCCATGGTTGCAGTGAGACTGTCCATACTGGGGCAGCCTCACCGTGGCCCCAGTTCTAGCTCCAGTGGCTGCCACGCAGCCCAAAGGGTGGGGCTGCATGATGGGCAGCTGCAGCATTTGGCCAGGGCCAAGCACCACTTGGAGCCCAGCTGCCGTGGCACTCAGCAGGGGCTCCATGTGATGCTTGGCCTCAGCTGAGCGCCGCAGCAGCTGGACACTTGGCCCCAACTAGGGTTGGGGAAACAGCCGGGCGGCCCTGGGGCAGGCGTGATAAAGGGCCTCCCCGCGGTAAGGCGAGGGGTGATCGCACCCTACCCCGGCCCCTCGCACCAATCCCGGCGAGGGCCGGCCAAATGGAGTAAGGCAGTGGGTCCGTGGAGCCCCCCCCCCCCCCGTCTGCCCTCCTGTGTGTGGGGGCGTGGGGCTCGCACCCATTAAATCCGCCACAACCACACTTTCACTTTAAAGCCCAATTTCTGAGCACTGAAATTCAGGAAAGATGTGGCCAAACTACAGGCAGTCCCCGAGTTACGCGGATCCGACTTATGTCGGATCCGCAGTTACAAACGGGGCTTTTCTCGCCCCGGAGGACGGGAGTGGCGGGACGCCCAGATGAGCCGCGGTTCCGCCACCCGCGTTCTCCGGGGTGAGAAAAGCTGCTCCCCGTCTCCCTGGTCTGCTGGTCAGACCAGGGAGACGGGGAGCAAAGCCTCGGAGGACGCCCGCAGCAGGACAGCCCAGACGCACCGCGGCTGTCCCACTGCGGGCGTCCTCCGAGGTTTTGCTCCCCGTCTCCCTGGTCTGCTGGTCCCCGGCTTCCTGGAATCAGCTGCTGATCAGTTTCAGCAGCAGCTCACTTGGGGACGCCAGTTCCGACTTACATACAGATTCAACTTAAGAACAAACCTACAGTCCCTATCTTGTACGTAACCCGGGGACTGCCTGTAGAGGAAGTCCAGAAAAGAGCAACAAAAATGATAAAAGTTTTAGAAAACCAGACTTGTGAGGAACGTTTTTTTTTTTTTTAAAAGGCATGGTTAATCCTGAGAAAAGACGACTGAGGAGGGACCTGACAATAGTCTTCAAGTATGGAAAGGGGTGGCATAAAGTGGACAGGAATCAATGGTTCCCAATGTTCACTGAAAGTAGGAAAAGAAGAAAGCAGCAAGGGAGATTTAAGTTGGAAATTAGGAAAAAAGCTTTCTAACAATTATAGAATTAGTTAAGCTCTGGAACATTGTAGCTTTTGAGGAACAGGTTAAACCTAACACCTGCCAGGGATGGCCTGGCCCTGCCTCAGTGACCTCTTTTGATCCCTTCCAGCCCTCCATGTCTCAGAGCAACAGCAGGCAGTTGGGAGCTGACTGGCTGAAAATCAAAGGGACACACCCATAATGTTTGCTTTCACTTGGCACTTTTTCTACAGGCCAATAGAAACTGCTTACCTGCACTCTTAAGCAGTAAAAGCTTGTGGTTTCTTTTGTCCTGCACTTACAGGAACATGAGAGCTGAGTGCTGCACCTCAGGAGTAGCCAGGCCCTATTCAGTCTATCCAAGGGTTTATACTGTGCTCATAACCAGAGTTCCTAGCAGCCTTTAGACTGTCCCTGCTTTGAACAGAAAAGAACCACGCCTCTAGGCATTTTCAATTGATTCACAAAGCTGTGATAACTGGTGGCAAAGCAACTATGCAGGCAATTCAACAGCCAGCATAAGCTCAGCAATCCGTCTTGCATAGCCTTGCATTTAGCCCTTGCTTCCTTTGAGAGAAGATGCATCAGCCAAGGCCCTGGGGTTATCCTGGCATTTTCAGAACTGCTCGCAGATCTTGAATACCTTTATCACTGCCAAAGGCTGGAGTTTACACACCATTCTGCTGTGCTGCAATAGTGTATCAGAGCATACTACAAGACCTGTCCCAGCCAAAGTGGCCAAGTCACAAGGCCCAGCTCTGACTTTCTCCACGTGGTATGAAAACATGGATCCAGGCGATCTGGGCCCCAACCTGCCATAACACTCACAGGCTAGAGATGCAGACTACCCACAGCCACAATGTCCACCTCTGCCTTACCTCCTCCTAACCTAATATTTGTCCTACCAGCCTGTGGGGCTTGTAGCAAATTTACTTGCCTCAGTCGCTTAAAGAGTTGACTGGTAGAAGAGCTAGAGCAAGTTCTGTACCGCAGCTGCTAATCTACCATGAACATGACTGAATGAGGATGGTCTTATTATACACAAAGGCTCATTTTGTGGTACAAGCTTACTACACAAATGTAGCAGGAAAAATTAGTATTTTCCTGGTTACATAATAAATGATTCTCACATCTACTAATTTTGCTAGAAAAAGACTCAAACATGAGGGCTATGTCTAGACTGGCATGATTTTCCGCAAATGCTTTTAACGGAAACGTTTTCCCGTTAAAAGCATTTGCGGAAAAGAGCGTCTAGATTGGCACGGACACTTTTCTGCAAAAGCACTTTTTGCGGAAAAGCGTCCGTGCCAATCTAGACGCGGTTTTGCGCAAGAAAGCCCCGATCGCCATTTTCGCCATTGGGGCTTTTTTGCGTAAAACAGTTTTTAGCTGTCTACACTGGCCCTCTTGCGCAAAAACATTTCCGGAAAAGGGCTTTTGCCCGAACGGGAACGTCAAAGCATTTGCGCAAAAAGCACTGATTTCGGACAGCAGAACGTCAGTGCTTTTGCGCAAAATCAAGCAGCCTGTCTAGACGCAGCCGAGATGTTCTAGGGCCAGATTCTGATCCATTATACTGGTAGAAATCCAGAGTAACTCCACTGATTTCACTGCAATTACTCCACATTCACACAAGTGTAACCATCTGAATCTAGCTCACGAAATCATTTGGGGATGGGGCACAAGGAGCTACGTGAAACTTTGCCTCTGCTAAAGAGCCACATCACAGGTAGAGAGGTTGAAAATAACACAGTGTACTCCTGATGTAAAGCTGTCAACCCCCAAGATTTATTTATACCTGCTGACATGAAACAAAACAACACAAAACAAAAATGCCTCTTCTCCCTCCACAAATGGCAGTGATGCAACATGGGCACATTACCTTTTATAGGATAGGTCAAACACTTAGGCCCAGATCCTCCAAAACCTTTAGGCTTCGAGCTTTCATTGATTTCCATGATAATTAGGAGCCAAAATACCTTTGAGGTTCTGGCCCTCTTAGTGCACTTTGCCACTCTAATAAAGGGGGAAATGACACCAGTAGGAATAGGATGTTCACATCCCATTGACTTCCAAAGATACCTCCCGCCTTTCTTCCCTAAAACTGAGTAAAACTGAATTGAAAGGTGCCACTAGCGTGCTGCAAACTCTGTGCCAGCGAATGAACGATCCATACCACAACACTGCACAGACTGCAAGCAACTGAAAGGGTGGCAGACCCCCATCTCCAAAGCTCTCTCCTTAGGCAGTGTCCCTGTGTTTTTAGCCTAAATGAGTCATTGTGAGAATGACTCATTTGTCCCCTTCTCTGCCTAAATTCTTCTTATATAGGAAAGCCAATAAGCTCAGCAATGGTTACGATGAAAGTGCTCAAACTGTTATTTATGGCCTGTATTCTGTTGCCCCCACTATATGCTAGGCTGTCTATATACACACAATCCCTGCCCCAAACAGCTCATTTAGATAAGCTCTTCAGGGCAGCACCTAGACAGAATGACGACAGGGACCCAGCAATATTCTAGGAGGGCTATGCTATGTTCCAAAGCCAGTCTGCTAGCAGCCAGCTCCTGGAGGCAAGGCCTTCTCTCTCACTAAGTCTACGAGGGCAGTACCACAACGAGTACAAAGAGAAAACAAGACTCTTGTTCCTCATGAACCACATCAAGCCTCCTAACAGCTCATCTGAGCCACAGCAGAGTTCAGAATAAGGGCTAGCACAGTCTCCCTCACCGAGACGGGCCTGCTGACACTAACAGAGTTTCTCTGTTTGCGGTTTGAAAAAGATTTGAAGCCACTGTTCCCACTGAAATCACCTGGAGCTAGACGTGCTGGGAATCGGGGCATACACCACTCCAGGACAGAGCACAGGGAGGCAACAACAAACAACACAAGCCCATTATTACTTACCTGGGGTTGAGATGCCAGATTCATTCTGTATGGATTGGGCTTTCCCTCCTCTGTCACCAGCGGGGACCAGACTTTGGATTCAGTTCTGCAATAAAGGAACATGAATGATAGTTAATTCGATTGTTTTATACCCTGGGTTCAGCTACGGGGATTAAATTTAATGGTTTTTAAACCATTCAGAAACAGGAATCTCAGTAACACCAGGGAAGGGAAAGGGCTGGAAAATACTCCACACAAACTACTGGAAAAGGCAAACGGCACGGCCAGATTGTTGTGGGGAGGAAGAAATCTGTGATACACTGAAAATGGTGGTAAAATTACAAGCTCTCCCCTTAAAATCCTAATGGGTTTCCTTGTCCTGCTCTAGGTTAGGGAGCCCTGAAGACAGCACGCAGTTTGTATTCTCAGTCGTAGTCAGGTTATAGAAATTCAGCAGAGGATGAGGAGTGCTTCAGTTTTAGGGAGCAGTTTGCTTTGGCTCTCTCTGGTTTTGGCAACAGTATGTTACGATGGCTTACGTGGCAGGCAAAGTACTCTTCATCACAGCTGGGCAAAAACATTTTTTGGCAGAGTGTGATTTCAACAAAAAGTTCATTTGGGGATCTGCGGGTATGTCTACATTACAAAGTTAATTCGAACTAACAGCCGTTACTTCGAATTAACTTTCATAGGCGCTACACATACAAGCCACTAGTTCGAACTTAATTCGAACTAGCGGAGTGCTTAATTTGAACTCGGTAAACCTCATTCTACGAGGACTAACGCCTAGTTCAAATTAAGTAGTTCGAATTAAGGGCTGTGTAGCCACTTAATTCGGACTAGTTGGAGGCTAGCCCTTCCCAGCTTGCCCTGTGCCCACTCTGGGCCAAACCAGGGAAACTCTTCTGCCCCCCTCCCGGCCCCGGAGCCCTTAAAGGGCCACGGTCTGGCTACAGTGCTTGTGCCAGTTGCAAGCCTGCCAGCACCCAGCCAGCAGACCCTGCATGGCATGAACCAGCCACCTGCTGCCACCCAGCCCTCCGCCTCTTCCCAGGACCAGGCTGGCGACCCCCAGGAGCCTGCCTGGGTCCACAAGAGGCGGGCGTCCACCTGGTCTAGTGCAGAGATCGTGGACCTCATCAAAGTTTGGGGGGAGGCCTCCAATGTCCACGATCTCCACACTAGGCACAGGAATGCGACCGTCTAGGGCAGGATAGCTGCCAGCCTGGCCACCAAAGGCCACAAGTGAACCCAGGAGCAGGTTTGCATGAAAATCAAGTTGGTCCAGTGAGACCCTCAACCCTGAGCTTAGAACATAAGAATGGCCATACTGGGTCAGACCAAAGGTCCATCTAGCCCAGAAGCCTGTCTGCCGACAGCGGCCACCACCAGGTACCCCGGAGGAGATGGACCAAAGACAATGACCAAGTGATTTGTCTTGTGCCATCCATCTCCAGCCTTCCACAAACAGAGGCCAGGGACACCGTTCCTACCCCCTGGCTAATAGCACTCCATGGACCCAACCTCCATGACATTTGGGTTGACTTGAAACAGTATTCTTCCCCAAGCCTTTCATTTCAGTTTGGTTTGTGTGTGTGTGTGTGTGTTTTTTTAAAACTTTGGCCAAATTTCAAAATGCAATATTGTTTTGAAATGAAAAAAATCAAAACACAATATTCTGAAATGGTCAAAATGAAATGTTTTGCAACTCAAAGCTTTTTTTTGTTTTGACGGTTTTTTTTATGATCATGAAAAGTTTAAAAAACATCATCCTTCTTTAATCTTGTCCCACAATGGTTCCTAAACCAAACAATCAATTGTTCATTCAGCTTTAATCTTCAAGGAAGCACATATATCAACCTGAGACAAAATTCTCTGATTCAGTGGATCGGAGTGACTTTTCACTGTCCCTACACACACAGTACTCTGACTCCATGCACAAGAAGAGACAGCAGAAAGCCTAGCTCATGTATTCAGACTAGTTTGGTTTTAAAGGCATAAACTACCTTATGCAACCATCAGATTAGCCTGGCTAAAGAGAACACATTTTGGCTTCCAAATCTGCATCCACCCCGATTTGTCACGGTCTATAAATAGAAAGAGCAAGGTCAGCCCCAGAGTTACTGTACTTTCTATCCAAGTTAACAGTTACCCAAACAAAAAGGTTAAACAGTCGACATTTTGTCCTCCTGTAGTCTGTGAGACTAAAGGTTCCCTTTGTCTTAACAACAGCTGCAACAAAATCCTTCAATCACTCAGTGAGCAAGCAATTTATGGCACTAGATAAGATATGAGGAAGAGAGAATTTAGCATTAACAGGCTTTAAAGAGTGGATTCTTCTAACAGATTCAAGTGAGGGCCCTCTCCAGCTACACACTATTGGTTGCGTCTAGACTGGCATGATTTTCCACAAATGCTTTTAACGGAAAAGTTTTTCTGTTAAAAGCATGTGCGGAAAAGAGCGTCTAGATTGGCACGGACGCTTTTGCGCAAAAGCACTTTTTGCGGAAAAGCGTCCGGGCCAATCTAGACGCGGTTTTGTGCAAAAAAGCCCTGATCGCCATTGGGGCTTTTTTGCGCAAAACAGTTTTTACCTGTTTACACTGGCCCTCTTGCGCAAAAGCATTTGTGCAAGAGGGCTTATCCCTGAGCGGGAGCATCATAATATTTGCGGAAGAACACTGACAATCTTACATGAGATCGTCAGTGTTCTTTCGCAAATTCAAGTGGCCAGGGTAGACAGCTGGCAAGTTTTTCCACAAAAGCAGCCGCTTTTGCGGAAACACTTGCCAGTCTAGACACAGCCCATCCAATATATAAATAAAGTATATGCAGTGAGAGGAGGCGTTAGATTAGTATATTAGGCAACAAGAGGCTCTCACTAATAAGTGATTGGTTAAATCTAACCCAGATGGTGACATCTTTTCAATTTTTGCTCAGAGAGTAGAGGCTGAATACCTATTGGACAAAGTTGTTTGCTCACAGGCCACCAATGGTCTCAAACCAGCTCTCAGGGGAAAGGAATTCAAACCACAAAAAACAACAGCCCAACCGGTTCAAATCGCCACTCCGGCACACACACAAAGCAGCAGCATGGGCCAGACTGCAGGGACTTTTCACCCGTTATCCTCCTGCTCAAGAAAGAGGTATATATAAGGAACACAGAGAAAGAGAAGGTTGTTACCAACATCATCCCTGTCTGTTGAAGGGCTGTCAAACCTGCCCTTTTCACCACTGCTAGGGATGGGGTTTTACAAAGACATCTATGAGAATTAGACACTCAACTCACAATGAAAGTCAATGGGATTTAGACACTAAGGATCTTTCACAGATCCCAGATTTAATTCGCAGTGATCTGCCATTCAGAATTTGCTTTAAATGGAACTTAGTTTGAACTCAGCCTCACCCAGATCAAAGTTTCAATGTCAGGGTGTAAAAGGAAGAAAGGGGGCTGAGCAATTTTCCTTCTGCTATTGATGCAAAGCTCAGCGAGGGTGTGTGCGCCAGCAGCAAACATGGGCATGCAGAAAACACTCTCACCACATGCTTGCAGCTCAGATAGCCATGTGATTTAGTTCATCCAAGCTGGGCAAGCATTATAGCACAGAGAAGAGAGTCACCAATTTGCTGCTGCTCCCCGCCCCACACACACACCCCTCGCAGACATGGCTGAGAAAAGAATTCTCTCAGATTCCAAACTAGCTCTATGAGGAATTAGAGAAAAACTGGTAGGAAGGAGAAGAGGAAAAGTGTATACAAGTTAAGACAGGAGTGTGGAAATAAATACAACATTTCACAAAGACTGGCCTGGAAATGATGTTGGTAAATCTAAGAGTCTGGATCCCATATTCTGCATATGGGAATGGGCCTGAATGGCAGGGGAAGTTTAGAGCTGGACAATGCAGCTCTAATTCTGTAATCAGGGATTGTACACTGGGGGAGGGGAGCAGATATACTGTCTCACTTCAAATCCTAGGCTGAAAGTAACCAAGTAAAATCCCAAAGAAATAACCAGAGTGCCAACACAAGAAAAGTTCCTGGCAGATGTAAGACTTAATATGCTATCCTACCCCTTTCTGAGGTGGGATCATTATGTGAAATAAGGCAGACCAGTGTTTCTTAAACTATGTTCCGCTGAACATTCTGTGAACAATTCACAGCTGTGCCACGACCGCTTTGTTTTTGTCTTTTTTCGTCTGACAATTTTTTTAAAAGAAAATTTTCATAGGTGTTCCGCATAAAAAATTATTATTGTTTGGTATTCAGTGGTCCCAAACAGTTTAAGAAACATTGAGGTAGACTATATCAGTGTTTCTCAACCAATGGTACGAGTACCCTGTGGGGTATTCGAGAAGTCTGGAGGGGTACGTCAACACAACTGAAATTTGAAGAAAACTGAATTTGTTTTAAGTTTTATAGCGTTTTATTATTTTTGTACTTTTTACACCCAAAAATTTCATCGCCTGCCTGGCTACAATTAAGTTGTTTAAACAAATGTGTTGCAACAGTAGAAAAAAAAATGTGTATGTCTGAAAACTATAGGTACTGAGGGTACTTATTTTTTTTTTTTTAAAAAAGGGGTACTTTATAAAAAAGGTTGAGAAACACTGGACTGTATATACCCTCCATCTCAAACATTTTTAGAAGGGAAGTTTAAGGAGCTGTGGTTTGATGGTCAAGCACAAGCACCTTCAGGGCATGACATAAGCTTTGAAGTGTCATCATGGCAAGGTATGAGCCCCAGGGTGCAAATAATGAGGCAGTAAATTTGAGTAATCCATTATCTGGCTGACTCACTCTGGCACAGTGATGCTATTTAAATACTGGACCAATCTGCAGCTAGCTAGGACTCCAGGGATATCACAAGGCTGCACTATATGGCTGCTTGGAACTTTGTGGAGGCACTGAAGCGAGAAGGGTCTTCTTGCTCTAAAAGCACAGGCCTTTACCACAAGAGACAGGACTATGCAGCACTTTGTTGGATGGGTTTAAGTTGGGGGCTATAGGTGATGACAAGTGGTGTTCCAAGAAAACCAACACTAGAACACCACTTGTTATCACCTATAGCCCCCAACTTAAACCCGTCCAAAACATTATCAATAAACTACAACTCAACAACCACAGGACATACCACACTAATACCAACCCTGGAACTTTCCCTTGCAACAAACCCCATTGCCAGCTTTGTCCACATGTTTACTCTGCTGACACCATCATTGGATCTAACCATTTCAGTTACAAGATCACATATTCCTGCTCAGCCAGAAATATAGTTTATGCCATCATGTGCCAACAGTGTCCGTCTGCTATGTATATTGGACAAACTTCTCAGACATTTCGCCAAAGAATGCCCACAAAACAGACATCAGACAGTCTCTCAAAGAAAAAACAGTTTCTTGCCATTTCAACCAGACTGGGCATTGTCTCAACCACCTCACTACATGAATTCTGCTTCAAAGAGACTTTAACATAAGACTACAAAGGGAACAAAAAACAGAACTATGTAGCACTTTAAAGACTAACAAGATGGTTTATTAGGTGATGAGCTTTCGTGGGCCAGACCCACTTACTCAGATCAAATAGTGGAAGAAAATAGTCACAACCATATATACCAAAGGATACAATTGAAAAAATGAACACATATGAAAAGGACAAATCAAATTTCAGAACAGAAGGGGATGGGGGGGAGGTAAATGTCTGTGAGCTAATGATATTAGAGGTGATAATTGGGGAAGCTATCTTTGTAATGGGTAAGATAATTACAGTCTTTATTCAAACTTAAGTGTAAAGTGTCAAATTTAAGCATGAATGACAGTTCAGAGGATTCTCTTTCAAGTGTCGTCTTAAAAGGCCTTTGAAGCAGGATGCAGGTAATCAAGTCATTGAGACAACATCCTTGCTGGTTGAAATGGCAAGAAACTGTTTTTTCTTTGTGATACTGTCCAATATCTGTTTTGTGGGCATTGATCCTTTGGCGAGGTGTCTGAGACGTTTGTCCAATGTACATAGCAGACGGACACTTTCGGCACATGTTAGCATAAATTATATTTCTGGATGCACAGGAATGTGTATTCTTGATCTTATAACTCACTTGGTTAGGTCCAATAATGGTATCAGCAGAGTGAATATGTGGACAAAGCTGGCAACGGGATTTGTTGCAAGGGAAGGGTATGTCTACACTACCACCCTAGTTCGAACTAGGGTGGTAATGTACGCAACCGGAGTTGCAAATGATGCCCGGGATTTGAATTTACCGGGCTTCATTTGCATAAAGCCGGGCGCTGCCATTTTTAAATGTCCGCTAGTGCGGACTCCGTGCCACGCGGCTACACGCGGCACGGACTAGGTAGTTCGGACTAGGCTTCCTAGTCCGAACTACTGTTACTCGAAACGAGGAGTAACGGTAGTTCGGACTAGGAAGCCTAGTCCGAACTACCTAGTCTGTGCCGCGTGTAGCCACGCGGCACGGAGTCCGCACTAGCGGACATTTAAAAATGGCAGCGCCCGGCTTTATGCAAATGAAGCCCGGGAAATTCAAATCCCGGGCTTCATTTGAAACTCCGGTTGCCTACATTACCACCCTAGTTCAAACTAGGGTGGTAGTGTAGACATACCCGAAGGTACCAGGGTTGGTATTAGTGTGGTATGTCCCATGGTGGTTGGTAAGAATCATCTTGAGGTTAGGTGGTTTTCTATAGGAGACTATCCGTCTGTCTCCCAGAGCCTCTTGGAGTTTAGTATCCTCCCTACAAAGGGAAGCCTCTGAACTGTCATTCATGCTTAAATTTGACACTTTACGAATGGGCCTTAACAAAGATGCTAATTATCTTACCCATTATAAAGATAGCTTCCTCAATTATCACCCCTAATATTATTATCTCATAGACACTAACCCTCCCCATCCCCTCTCTGTTCTAAAATCTGATTTGTCAATTTTATATGTGTTTACTTTTTTTGATTGTATTCCTTTGGTATATATGGTCATGCCAATTTTCTTCCACAATTTGATCTGAGGAAGTGGGTCTGGCCCACGAAAGCTCATCACCTAATAAACCACCTTGTTAGTCTTTAAAGTGCTGCCTAGTCCTGTCTTTTGTTTCAGCAAGACCAGACTAACACGGCTACATCTCTGTTACTTTACCACAAAAGGTATCACTCCATTAGCTGCGAGCACTGTAGGGTTATAACAGAGCTGAGCTGATTCTACCCAGAAAGGCAGCAATCCACCCACTTACCATTCATTATAACACTTGAGTATTAAATACATCTGACTTTCATGGTTTTTCCACTGGTCAGCTACAGAGTTCACTTTTTTCACATGAAGGAGAGGGGCTGTGAAACAGGGTAAACCCTAGACTTGGCTGGCAAATGGTTTTGCCTGCAGCGATCATTAGTAAATTTCACACAGGAGTGCTGAATAACAGAGCAGAAAGTAACACAGAGCTCTTCCTGGGCTCCAGAGCCGTATCTGAGGATTAGACAATCTGCATGCCCATACATAGACATGCACTAAGCATCAATGTCTTTTCCCAGGGCCAAGAGAATTATTAGTAAGATGACAGGGCTGGAAAATTCCTGCTGGCAAGACAGCACAAGATGCAACCAGTCCTCACCATTCCAAACCGATCAGTGCCTCTGAACAGTGTATGGTTTGATCTGCATGACACAGAACAGTTACATTCTTTTTTATCCCCCAACATTTCTTCTCGTAATGCTTCTGAGTTCTTGCATTTTTCACTTTTGTTGCAATATAACCTGGTAGGAGACTCTTCCCTGTGCCGGTGGCAGCTTAAGAGAAGGAATGCAAAGCTTTGCTTCTTGGCAACCATTCTGGCCAAAGAACCAGACTGGTTTTCAAGCTAAAAAGATGTGATAAGAATTTACATGCTGGCACCAGAGAAAGGCAGCTAGAGGCGTGAAGAAGGAGGTGGTGAGGTTACATAGTTGTATTCCTTTTTGCAAATATTGTCATCCCATCCCAACTCACACATGCTTTCATCACAGAGAGGGGGCTACTCAGTGTTTTTGATAGAGATATGCAAAAATGTTGCCATTTGGTTGCTCCTGGTTACATACCAGCATGGTATTATGGGTCAGAACTCCCTGTTTGCTCAACTTGTGAGAGCCAAGAATATTGCAATTAACACCAACTCAAGCATGCCAGTGAAACATGCTTTCATCTGGATAATCCAAATCCATTTATGCATCTGTTCTAGAAGCACACAGAAATCTCATGCATGAGGCTTGGGTCCCATGCAAGAGGTGCTTCTGAACCAGAGCTAGCTGAGCTGAGTGAGTAATTTGGCTGTATAAGAATTTTGCTGTTGTACTTTGGTTTTCCCTTCCTTGAATCCAAATGAAGCTCTTTTATCTATTGCACCTCCTGAATCTTTTTCCGTCACCAATGGCTCCCAACACACTCTGAGTTCCCAGTGTCCTGGTGGTATGTTCCTATCTGCCCTGCTTCTCGTTCCCATAAAGGAAAACCAGCTCATTTTGATTATTTACAGCTGGGAAAATATATTTTGCTTTGTCCAAGAATCCCAATTAAAAAAAAAAAAAAAACAGAGCAGAAATTCTAAGTAAAGCAGGATAAGAGCTCAACGAGTCCCATGTAAAAGCCAAAACTTCATCTTTCCAAAGAACAAAGCAGGCGCGACACCCTGGTTGTGAACCTCCTGAACTTGGCGATAAGGATTTTGGGTGTAGAATCCAAACTTTCCCCAAGAAATTTGAAAAGGGGGTTGGACAAGCTTTGAGGAGCCATGATTTGGGTTTTGGTGTCCATCTCTTTGATCAATGAAGGGCAGCACTGCTAGATACTGAAATAAATATGGCGTCAGAGAGGGACCTTGGAGATGGAAGTGACGAGGATTGTATGGGATTTTAGATAGACAGATAGATGGGGGTCTGGAGATAGACGAATGGACAATTCGTTAGTCTCTCTCAGCCAGTGGTACGAGTACCCTTGGGGGTACTTGAGAGAAGTCTAGGGGGTACGCTAACACAACTGACATTTGGAGAAAACTGAATTTTTGTTTTAAGTTTTACAGCATTTTATTGTTTTTATATTTTTTATATCCACAAATTTCATTTCCTACCTGGCTATGATTAAGTTGTTTAAACAAATGTGTTGCAATGGTAGAAAAAAATTGTGTGTCTGAAAACTGTAGGTACTGGAGGTACTTATTTTTTTTAAACGGGCACTTTATAAAAAAAAGGTTGAGAAACACTGTACTGCAGGATGCCTGTAGATCAGGGATTTTGTTCTTTGTTTTTGACTATGAAAGGCGCTTGAGACATGGCGCTTGACAGAAGATGCTAATAGGCAGGACTTGACAAATGGCGGTGAAAGCTGCTTGCCAGCCCCGCACTGCGCATGCACAAGAGCCGCATTGCGCATGCATGCGCTGCCGGTAAACGGGGCGCGTGGCTGAAATCTACTCGCCACAGACGAGTAGATTCTCTAGTTTGTCGAGTCCTGCTAATAGGCATATATTAATGTGACTAGCAGAGAACGTAAGTAGGAATTGACACCAGGTGTGTCAACATTTGAGAGCTACTACACTCAAATGGCAGCAAACAGAGCTCCCTAAAGGATGCTGTTATCTCAGTGAGCCAAACCGCAGGCAGTGCATTCACTATTTTGGAAACCATGGGAGGGGTGGGTGGGCACAGCCTGCCCACTTCTTAAGGTCCCTCCCCCAGCCCTGCGCGAGGGACGACTAGACCCAGGGTCCAACTAATTCTGGGGGAAAATAATGAAGAACAAGGTCAGGGGGTGCGGGTCACAGGTTTAAAACAAGGGAGCCGGATGGGGACACCGAGCAGAGAACCCCGGACAGCGCCCACTGCTCCTCAAAGCTATCGATGGAGCCAGTGGACGCCACCCAGAGGAACTCTGCCTGGATACATGACACTAGAGAGGAACGGAAGCAGGCCCCACAGTCGCAGAGAACCCCCTCATCCAACATCCTCCTCCTGGTGTCATATATGGTGGCCATAGCCAGGGCCAGAAGGAGGCTGATGAGGAGGTCTCGTGACTTTGTGCATTCAGAAGAGCCCATTCAACAGACCAAGTTCATGCTTGGTGTTAGCTCTTCAGAGGTTAGTGGACATGCAGAGCTGAATTTTTCCCCACAGGATTAACTGAGAGACCAAAACATGCATGTTTTCTTTAGTTAGTAATTTGATCTACTCCCAGATGTGCTATGCTGGACTTCCTGCCTACAATCTGATCTGAAATATTTTTGAGCTATTACCATCATCAAGGAAAATACTGAAACAGGAAACATCAAAATGCTATTGATAGTCATAATCAAACACACAGCACAAACAGCATTTCCTTTATCAGAACCACTCATGCCCATTCAAAACTCTACATTTACATGACCCACAAACAGTCAGAGGCGTATGCAAAGTTCGGGGAAATTCAGGTACATAGCTCCCAGTAAAATAAGGTGGTCTCATAGGGAACCAGATACTCATTTGTAAGGCTAGGAATAAACTTGCATGATACCTTCATGGCTTTTAGATGTCTATTAATATAATGAAGATCATGAATCAGTGTTTCATTCATTTTGTAAAATGGAGATCCTCTCAGGAAGTCAGCTACCTAGCTCTGTATGCAGATCCCATTACCACTGTACCAGAGTACTTAGCTCTGTAAGTTGGATTCAAACCCACAATCGTAAAATCACTAACTAAAACATGACTGTAAAATCACTAACACTAGACCAGGACCATGAGCAGATTCTCCTCGCAATCTTGGATACTCAGAGGCTACGTCTACACTGGCATGAATTTCCGAAAATGCTTTTAACGGAAAAGTTTTCCATTAAAAGCATTTTCGGAAAAACACGTCTAGATTGGCAGGATGCTTTTCCACAAAAGCACTTTTTGCAGAAAAGCGTCCGTGGCCAATCTAGAAGCAGTTTTCCGCAAAAAAGCCCCGATTGCCTTTTTCGCGATCGGGGCTTTTTTGCGGAAAACAGTACTATGCTGTCTTCACTGGCCCTTTTGCGCAAAAGTCTTTCGGAAAAAGACTTTTGACAAAACGGGAGCAGCATAGTTTTTCCGGAAAAGCACTGATGATTTTACATGAGATCGTCAGTGCTTTTCCGGAAATTCAAGCGGCCAGTGTAGACAGCTGGCAAGTTTTTCCGCAAAAGCAGATGATTTTGCGGAAAAACTTGCCAGTCTAGACACAGCCAGAATGTTTTGTAGTCCCCAGGAACTAGGCTCCAGAGATCATAATTTTAAAATTATTTAGGTCCAATTATGCTCTCACAAGGTTCATGTGTTACTGCTCTGGGGACATGGGGAATAGGAAGATGCAGCTTAGCACATTAGCCTTGGCTCTGCTCTTTCTTCCAGCTTAAGTCCTTTATGAACTACTGTGATATCTGTGCTCCTTTGGGGCAATGTGGACCACAAAACCCAGGATGAAGCATGAGGGGGAAAAGCATCCGTGCCAATCTAGATGTTCTTTTCTGCAAATGCTTTTAACGGAAAAACTTTTCCGTTAAAAGCATTTGCGGAAAATCATGCCAGTCTAGACGTAGCCATACTGTTGCCATCAAAGTACAACACAACACCAATTGCCCCAGTAAGAGCCGATCTTCTCAGTGACTTACCTGCCAAATCCACATCTGAAGAAGTGGGCTGTTCCCATGAAAGCTCATGATACCAGCTATATGTTTCGTTAGTCTAAGGTACTGCAAGACTATTTGTTGTTTTTAAACATTTCCACTTACAGACTAATTCGGCTGCCTCTCCGAAGCTTACCTGCCGACTGTCAGGGTTATGTCATCTATGCAGCTCTTGATTTTGTTCTGTGCTTCTAAGTGTGTCATGTTTTCGGTGTTCTCTCCATCAATGGCCACGATGACATCTCCTATGCATAAATTGGCTAATGCAGCTTTGCTGCCAGGAGTCACCTAGGAGAGAATAAGAAGGTAATAATCCAAGGGAAATTGGATTTTCCATACCATTTCTAGTCTGAAAGTGAGGACCCAGACATTTCAGAAACAATTGACAAAGTCCATAGTGTGGTTTGTTTGATATCAAGGAATTGGAGTGGGGAAGAATGGAAGAAATTAAATATTAAAAAGATATGTTTTAAATAAAAGTGAATTTGGGCTAAGGCATTTAGGGTATGTCTAGACTGCATCCCTCTGTCGGCAGAGGGATGCAGATTAGGCAGGCTGACATTGCAAATGAGGCAGGGATTTAAATATCCCGTGCCTAATCTGCATAAAAATGGCCACTGTGTTTTGCTGACTCGGCACTTTGTCGACAAAAAGTGGCAGTCTATAGGGGGATCTGTCGATAAAGAAAGCCTTTTTTGACAGATCCTGTAAACCTCCTTTCAGGAGGCATAAGGGATCTGTCGAAAAAGGCTTTCTTTCTCGACAGATCCCCCATTAGACTGCCGCTTTTTGCTGACAAAGTGCTGAGTTGGCAAAACGTGGTGGCCGTTTTTATGCAAATTAGGCACGGGACATTCAAATTTGCAATGTCGACCTGTCTAATCTGCATCCCTCTACCAACAGAGGGATGCAGTCTAGACATACCCCTAGGTCCAGATGCCAATTTCCCCCAAAACCCAAAGTATTAAGAATCCAGGGTTTTGCTCTGAACCATAGATATGTGGATGCCATGTTTATTTCTCAGTCCAGGTGACGATGGAAAGCAACAGAGAATGAACACACATACAAGAGAGAAAGGACTGGAGCATGCTCAGCAACTCACTAATTCTGCAACTAAACCACAACTGCTCTTCACCATGGAGAGCCTCACAACTGGCAATTAGGAAGGCCAGCTCCTTGGAAACAGAGAGAGGCAACCCAGAAAACACACTGTAGCAGAAGCATTACAGAGAAATGTGCACCACTGAAGGCAGCTACACAAGTTCAGATCTTGATCATGCGCTTACAAGCAGTTTCTCAGAATCTCTGGCTGCAGCTCCGCTCCCAGCATGGATCTGCTGTAGGGCTGTGTCTCTGGCTTATAACAGGGACTCATCCACTAATGTGAGCCATCAAGTACCAGCAATGCCCCTCTGCCAGGTCTATTAGCCAAACGACCATCTCTGCGCCAAAGGATAAATGGACGCAAATCAGACACCAGGAATGGTAACACACAAACCTCTAGGGCAACATTTTAACTTCCCTGGACATTCACTAATGGATTTAAAAGTAGCCATCCTTTTACAAAGAAACGTATCACCCAGTTACAGAGGGAGAAAGAAAAACTGGAGCTCCTTTTACAAGTTCAAGAGTATCAACACAGGTGTCAATAAAGATTTGAATGGGATAACACGCTATAAAGGCAATTTCCCCCGCCTTTGAAATTCGCATTTCCACGCCATATGCTATCAATGATAAACATCAAGCCTGACTTAATCAGCTTCATTAACACTGGTCCTACAATTGACAGGTAACTGCTTTTGCTGTTATATATACCCTGGATTCTGTCATTTCCACTCCAACTTACCAGAACTGGGTTTTACCCATAAAAGCTCATGATCTAATATAAGTGTTAGTCTCTAAAGGGCCACAGGACTGCTCACTGTTTTTAAAGTTACAGACTAACATGGCTATATCTCTGATACCCTCCACCAGGAAACAATTATTTATTCTTTGATTCATCCTACTTTTCAGTGTGCTGGAACAGCTATTAAGTAGCTGAGCAAGCCCAGCTGAGCTGTCAGGCATAAATATACATTGTTTATAAGTTTTAGAGAAAGCTCCTAGTATAGGCCTGCAAGCAGAGAACATCCCTTGGGACAGTGAGGGAGAAAACCTTACACTGATGTGCATCAAAGTGTGATGGGGAAGCAGGATCCAAAGGCAGGAGTCCCACCCCCTGCACGAATGCCAGGCTGAGCCCCTGCGCCACGAAAAGCAAGTGGCTCTGCTGAGCTTGCTTGGCAGCCACAGGAGACACATGCGCAGTGTGTCCCAGCCCAGACGCTCCGGGCAGAGGCGAGGAGCACATGCGCCGGTGTCCTGACGACAGGGCGCCGGGTTTAAAGGAGGGACAGACCCGAGCAGGAAGAGGACTGACAGAGCTGAGGAAAGGGCAACAGCCGGGACTGGAGCAGGAGCCAGAACCGGAGCAGGGGTCGCAGAGAGGGAAGGAAGCAGCCCAGGACAGGGCAGGACGTTGCCTGCAGACCGATGAGTTTGGGGACAGACTCCCTCACCGGTCGAACGGGGATCGTCAGAACCTGTTCTTAGGGTCCTGGGCTGAGACCTGGAGAGAGGGCGGGCCCAGGTCTCCCTTCCCCCTTGGCAACCCGGCCCTTTTTCGGATCTGACAACTAGGACCTGAATCCTTGCCGCGACTCGAACTGCATCACCCCCATAGCTTGACCTAGACACTTGACACCAACCCAAGGTCATCAGAGGTATTACAGTTCTCATGTACCTGCCTGCCACTTTAAATTACTTCAATAGGCAATATATTCCCATAGTAGTCTATTGCAGAGCTAATGAAGTGGCCTATGTTCCAGGCCCAGAAAACATCCACTGACAAATTTAAAGCCTGTCCCAAATCAAAACACCCCCCATCTTTGAGAGAGAGAGATCTGGATCTAAACTGTGCAGCTGGGTGCATCTCCAAGGGCTGCTGGTGAACTGACTGAGCCTTCCGTGGAAACAGGGATTCAGTATCCCTAACTCAGCCACCAACTTGCTCTGTGACCTTGGGCCGCTTTATGCCTTTGTTTTCCCAGCTCTAGGATGGGGAGATAACGTGTTCCTTGCCTGGGAATGGGCACTGAGGTCTACAGACATTGCCAAGTTTTCTTTTTATTCGCTGTAAACCAGATAATATTCAACGTGGTTACAAAAAACAATGCACTAGCATGACCAGTGCAAGAGAGCCTCAGCCGGGACTAGGCAGTTTGCTCTTCCTCCCAGTACAAGCTCATTTCTAAGAGCCTCTCACCTTTGCTTGCATCCAAAATCTTTAACCTACAGAACTGATGTCAGCCAAAGACACTGACACATGAACCTGCAGAGCAAAGCCCAAGGGGGCTGAGCTAGTGGAGGCTGCAGAAAAACGTGAGTTGTGGTTGCTCTGCACGTGAGGTGCTGTGTTACCCTCTCTGCCAGCTCAGGGAGTCATGACATCTAGCATTGTTCTGCACAGGCTCACAACTATTTTGGGCGCAAGGTGGCTGATGCAGATCCAGGCCCAAGACTAACACATCTCACCTAAGCAGAAGTGATAAGGTGCCTAGTAAAGAGAAAAAAAGCAAACTTTCATGTCCAGTCTTTTCAAAGCACATCTGTCATTCTGTAAATCACTGGTGACATGTGAGGGGGGCCTAGGGACCACAGGGCCCCCAAACACTGTGAGTGGGAGAGGCGAGGGACCAGAGCCTCAGGGCAGCCCGGGAGAATAATGGGGGAGGCCTGGCACCCACAGCAGGGGTTAGGCCTCCCCACACAGCAGCAGTGGAGGGAAGTGGAGCAACATGGCTATGTTGCTTGGGAGAGGGGGTGGAACTGCTCACAACACTCCCCAGTGGGAAGCAGAGCGACATAGCTGGGGGAGCAGAGCAAACTAGGGCTGTGGCACTCTGCTCCCCTCACCACTGCTGATGAGTAGGAGGGGCCCGACCGCTTGGGAGACAAGTTGTGGTGGCATGTGAGGGGGGTCACATGGCCAGTGCCCCCCCTGAATCTTTCCTAACCACTTGCATGTGCTGTAACTAATGTTTTGCCCTGAAACGTAACCTTCACTAAACCCTGCACCTCATTGCTTCCACCCTCTGTGCGTCAGACCAAATGTGTCAGCACTAGCAGAGGAGTCTTGCAAAGGGGAAAGCCAGCCCCTCCTTCCTGAGTGATTAGTGAATAGCAGTAAAGCCTCCTCTTCCTCTGCTTGGCTCAGCTGGCAGGATCTGTGCTGGGCTCCTCTCCCTGCTAATGCTGCCTTTGAAATTCTCCCCATTACAAATTAGGCCTGTAAAGTTACAAACCTTCCCAGCTAGAAAAGATGTGTGTTGAGTTGCACAGACGAGGGGGAAGCAAACCCCTTGGAAGAACACGTCCTCTCAATTGTGTCAACCAATATCCAACCTGCAAGTCCCAGGGAAAGGGACAACCAAAACTCATTGGAGCCTAGCATACAGCTACACTCACTAGCCAATCAGAATTCAGTAGGGTCACCAGGTGTCCAGTTTTGAACCAGACAGTCCAGTATTTGAGCCATTCTTATGTTCTGTGCCTTGACCATAAGGGATAGGCTGAACACGAGACCCTGGAGGGGGAGAAGAGCGCAGTCACCTTGCGACATGTAGGTGATATTCTTCTGGCCAGTTATGCCCTTTAGTCATGGGGGGGCTGGGGAGAGGAGATTTGGAGAGATTAAAAGAAGGGAAGGCCACTAACCCTCCCTATGCTGAGACCCTTCTCAGAAGATGGAAAAAGTTAGTCCAGGTGAGCTTCCTGTAGTTCATTGGTAATATTGCCCGCTGAAGATGAGCATTCTATTTGTATTAGACACTGAGAAGCCTGCACAGCTCTAGTAACAATAGCGTTCAAGATTCAAAAAACTTTATACCCCTGAAGGGTGCCTAAGCGCCTCTTGAAACAGGCTCGTGTATGTCAGCTTGTTTGTTCCGAGACAGCTGTGCAACACCTTCACGGTGGGTCATTTCACAAAGCCAAGACATGCTGAACATAAGTGTTTAATCATGAAAAAAAAATCGTACATTTAGGGATGCAGGCAACGAGTTTTACTGTAGATCACTAGAAAAACTATTAATAGAATATCCCAATGCTCTGCTATAGACACAGTAATCTAAAACCTATAGGTAGGGTCCTGCCATGAAAAATACAGTCACGGACCGCAAAATTTGTTCTTGTGTGTGCTTTTATCTTATGACACTATTTATGTGTGGGAGACCAGTGTTTCTCAAATTGGGGGTCATGACCAAAAGGGCAGTTGCGGGGGGCGAGGGGGGTGCAGTATTGCCATCCTTACTACTGTAGTGATTCTTTCCAAGCTGGACAGCCTGAGAGGGCCCAGCTGTGAAGGCAGCAGTGCAGAAATTAGGATGGCAATCCCATATTGGGCCATGCTTACTTGTGTGCTGCTGCTGCTAGCAGCAACTCTGCCTTCAGAGCTGGGCTCCCAGCCAGCAGCCACTGCTCTGAAGGCAGAAGTAAGGGTAGCAATACTGCAACTCCCCCTACAATAACCTTGTGACCCTCCCCAAACTCCTTTTTGGCTCAGAACCCCTACAATTACCATACTGTGACACTTCCGATTGAAATAGATGAAATCATGGTCTAGGTGGTGTTGGCCCTCCAATGAGTGCAGGGCCTGGACTAGATGACTTGAGGTCCCTTCCAGTTCTATGATTCTCCTGAAATCTTGCCCAATTTTCAGCAATCTACTTAAGCCTTAGCTAAAGAAGGTCTTGACCGTGGTCCCTCTAATGTTTTATGTCCGTGTGCAAAGTTATTTTTGTTATGTGCTCCAATATGAAGGCAATGTCTCCCATAACAAAAGTCATTCTGAATGGCAGGGATGGGGCTGAGGAGTTAGGGGCAGGAGAGGACTCAAGGCTGGGGCAGAGAGTTAGGGTCTGGAGTAAGAGCTCTTGCTGGGGACGCAGGCTATTGGGTGAGGTGTCCAGGGCGCAGGCTATCCTGGGGATAGACGACTGCCCCCAGCCCTCTCTCACCACAGCACTTTGGGGCCAGGTGAAAGATGCCTCTCCACAGCTGCTGCAGTTCCAGCGGGTACAGCATGGGGAGGGGCACCTGAAAGGAACCAAAGAATACACCTGGTTCCTTTCAGGTGAGCCAGCAAGGCCTGTAGTATTCCTGTGGACAGAGTTCTTAAGGCTTTTCCAAAATTCCATGTGCTAAGCAGCTTGTGTTTTGGATTAAGGAAGTACAAGCCCCCTGGCAAAAGACTATAAAGACAGCTGCATCATCACCATTTTATCTGCAATCCTGCTTCTTATCTCTGGAGTCATGTTTCTACTAACCAAACTCTGAACAAAGGACAAAACAAGCCATCCAGACTCTGGATGTGTTCCAGTGGGACTTTCAAGCCAGCAAACTTAATAATATCGCTAAGCACTTTATACGTGGACTTTGAAATCCATGTATCTGACTGTTTTACTATTTAACAACTCTTCTTACACACACACACACACACACACACACACACCCTTACACACCCTTTCTATAATAAATCTTTAGTTTTAGGCACTAAAGGTTTGGCTGGCAGTGTGGTGTTTTGGGTAAGATCCAAACCTAGTAACGGGCTTCTGACCCCAAAGGGTCAGGAGAACGTTCTATACATGTGATCAGAGTTTTTAAAATAACTTCTCATTGTACTGGACCAAAGTACTGACTGGGAGCCAGAGAACTGGAATGCAATAAAGGAGACCATGTGATTTCTTGTTTAGCTTCTTGAAGTGTGGGAGAGCAGAGGCAGTTTCTCATGTGAGTTAATGAGTGTTACACCAGTTTTGAAAGCATCTTCTCTCCCTTTTGCAGCCTGCTCTGACTATGGCCCCAAGCACACCAGGTCACAACATATTTAAGCCAGCAGAAGGTAATAAAAAATAAGATAGCAGCATGAGATTTTTTTAAAATGATCTGTGAGCAGGAGCGGACTGGCAATCAAAATAGGCCCGGAAAATAGGTTGAGATCAGCCCACTTTTTCACATCAAAGAATTTTTTTAAAATTTACTTTGACCCCCATTAGCCACACCCCCTGACTCCCATTAGCCACACCCCCTGACTCCCATTAGCCACACCCCCTGACTCCCATTAGCCAGGCTTTGGAGGTAACACTCTCGGGGCAAGATGGACACATGACCAGAAGTAAAAGGTGTCATGTGACCCCTCTAAGGACTTTTCCCACCATCCTCCTACCAACAGGGATTAGTTTGGCCCCCACCAAACCCCCCTCATGCAACTAACCTGCAATTGCATTAACCCAATGTGTGTGATATTAACTCGGGGGCGGAGAGGCTGGGGGCAGTGTCCCCTCTAAGAGTTTCCTCCCACCAGCCCTTCTCTCCCCCCTGTGCCCACTCCTCCAGTAGCCCCACTCTGATCATGTGAGCTACCCCTCCTCATCCCCTCTCCTAACACCTCCTGCCTCTACACACCTGCCCTGCCTCTCTCCTCTGGTGCTGGTCCCTCCCCTGCAGGTTTCTGCCCTTCTGCTGAATTCCCTGACACCTACACCCTCCTGGTGCCCCCCTTCCTTCACTGCCCCTACCCCCTTTTTCCCTGATGCCCACCCCCTCACCACCCTCTGTCCCCATTCCTCTCATGCCCCTCTGCCCTCACACATGACTTGTGCCATCCCTGCCTTCTTCATGCCCACCCCTTTTTTCAAGTCTTCTCCCAGCACCTCCTCCTCCCCCTCCCCCTCTAGGTCCCAATGCCCTTACCCTCTCCTCTCCCAGCATCACCCTGTCCCCCTTCCCACTGACACCTCCCCTCCTGCCCTTTTCCTCATTGTCTCCACTTGGCCCCCTGGCATTTGTCTCTCCTCCACCCTGTCCCTTGGTGCCTTCCCCTTTCATAGACTTTAAGGTCAGAAGGGACCATTATGATCATCTAGTCTGACCCCCTGCACAGTGCAGGCCACAAAATCTCACCCACCCCTCCTAGAATAATCCTCTCACCTATGTCTCAGATATTGAAGCCTTCAAATACTTTGAAGACCCCAAGATGCAGAGAATCCTCCAGCTGTGATCTGTGCCCCATGCTACAGAGGAAGGCGAAAAACCTCCAGGGCCTCTGCCAATCTACCCTGGAGGAAAATTCCTTCCCGACCCCAAATATGGCGATCAGCTAAACCCTGAGCATGTGGGCAAGACTCATCAGCCAGACACCCAGAAAGTTCTCTATAGTAACTCCTATCATCCCTCCTTTCTTCTCCTGGCATGCCCCCCTCCCCACCCCTCCGCACAAGCCCCTTCCTCTCCTACACTTTCCCCTCCCCCACCTTCTGCCTTCCAGTTTGCGGCGCTGGAGTCTGTGATCACGTCCCGGAAGTCCCTGCAGCCCTGGCCCCAGCTGCTTCCAGGGCTCCAGACCATGTGCTGGGCCACGTGGTACAACACTGGGCTGGATGGTTTTAAAGTCCCGGGCCGTGATGCCACGCCACGCCCAGGCATCTCCCCTTACAGCTGTTGCATGGTGTTTTAGCATGCTGCGCATGTGCTCCCTCAGCCCTACCATGCCCCGTACATGGCCGGTGCTGGGGAATTTAAAGTGCGGGGCTGCGGCACCCCGTCACAATCCCCTTCCTTCTCCAGCAGCCACCAGCAGGCCCTTTGTTCGGCCCTTCGGAGGACGGCCCACAGGGAAATTCCCGGTATCCTGCTGAGCCAGTCTGCCCTGGCCTGGGAGGAGATCCAGATGAGCCAACCCCTGAATCAGGATAAGAATAATATCTAGTGATATTGCTGCTGATCAGCCAGGTTTAACCCACTTTGGCCTATTGGACGAATTCCAGCCTAAAGTTCAATCCTTTTCCTCCCACCCACATTTCTGTTTTGCCATGAGTAATGTAGTTAGCATTTGGAATCTCATGCTAGGCAGACGTGCCTTCCCCCATTGGAAAGCCTGCAGCTGGGTCAACAGAGATTAAAGGCTAAGAGAAAATTCTCGTTGAGCACATTTCCCTTCATATCATTAGCTTTGGTTTCTCATCAGCTACCGCAACAAGCAATTTGTACCTTCTCAGTCACCCACACAGTAGAACACTGCGCCAGACTGTTAGTGCAGCGTGGCGCGGGGAGAAAGCGATTCTAGTCAGCACTTTGGAGCACCACAACCCCTGGCAACACATGTCCCATTAGCATGTTATTTGCTTTGGAGTTGTGTTTGCTTAACTGGATGGGCCCCTGAACAGAGCTTCGGTTTCTCACATAAGCCTGGACGAGCACTGACACAAACGGAGGAAAGGCAGCACTTGGCATGACAGATTTTGGACTTGGCCCTGGCCCTGTTCATTCCCTGGGAATTTAACAGTGGAGGCTATAATCATGAATCCACTACCAATTCTTGGGCAAGAAATACAGCATCTGCCTCTGACAAGCAGAGCAAATTCCACCCCAGCCTTCGGGGAACTGTTAATGCCCAAATGGAAGTCACCTGGGTACTGGCTCATTTCCAGGAGGCCAATGGGAGCGCTGAATAAGAAGAGTTTCTGGCAGCTAGGGGTTTATGCTTACCAAAAATCCCATCTATTCTGCCTTCACTGCTCTTTGTCACTAACCCTCCTTACCCCGAAGCCTGTGCCAGTGTCTGATTTGTCTGGAAAAATTGGGAGAGGTAGGGCAAGCTGGACCGTCAGATGAGGGATGTGCTGAAACTGACACAGTGTTAGCCCTGAGAATGTACCCAGGGAGCAACCCCCACAGCATCTCCCCAGATGTCTCTGTCCTCCCTTCTCCCCGTTTTTGAATTGCCCTGGGTCACCAAGTCTTCCTGAATTGTCAAAATGGATCCCCATCTGGAAAAGGTTGGGAATCGCTGGACTAGAAGCATCCCAGCTGGGCCGAGTGACACCCTGTCCCTCCCCCTGCCAACCTCCATGTAGTTAAACAACCTCCATGTATGTAATCAGTTAAACAAACCTACCTCTAACTTAGGAGCTCTCCATTTAAGGCTGCACAAACCTATCATAAGAACATAAGAACGGCCGTACTGGGTCAGACCAAAGGTCCATCTAGCCCAGTATCCTGTCTACCGACAGTGGCCAGCACCAGGTGCCCCAGAGAGGGTGGACCGAAGACAATGATCAAGCGATTTGTCTCCTGCCATCCCTCTCCAGCCTCTGACAAACAGAGGCCAAGGACACCATTTTATCCCCTGGCTAATAGCCTTTTATGGACCTAACCTCCATGAAATTATCTAGCTTCTCTTTAAACTCTATTATAGTCCTAGCCTTCACAGCCTCCTCTGGCAAGGAGTTCCACAGGTTGACTACACGCTGTGTGAAGAAGAACTTTCTTTTATTAGTTTTAAACCTGCTACCCATTAATTTCATTTGGTGTCCTCTAGTTATTTATTAGTTCCCTAAATAGAAGAACTTTTCTTTATCGGCCCTCTCCACACCACTCATGATTTTATAGACCTCTATCATATCCCCCCTCAGTCTCCTCTTTTCTAAACTGAAAAGTCCCAGTCGCTTTAACCTCTCCTCATATGGGACCCGTTCCAAACCCCTAATCATGTTAGTTGCCCTTTTCTGAACCCTTTCCAAGGCCAAAATATCTTTTTTGAGGTGAGGAGCAGTGACCAGCATAGCTACCACTCGATACAGCACTTTCCATCCCTAAGCCTTTGCAAACCAAGCACATAAGGCACTAAGGATAAAGTCACCAAGTGGGGTGTACGGTACCAGCAAGCCAGTCCATGGTGCTCTGCTCAACCGCTGGCAGAGAGGAAATACAGCAGCCGTTCACTCTTCAGAAGAGTCAGATTCTCCAGTGTCTACACAGACCGTTGTTTTTAAATTCAAATACTGGGTCTCATCATGTAGCCCCTTCACCCTCCCCCCCTTCTAAAATGCATCACAAACCCTGGGAGACAGTCCACATGTCATCAAAGCAGATTATGTTAGTCTCAAAGGAAGGTGGGTGGCCAGAACTGGGCACCCAGGGCTCTAGTCCCAGTTCTTACCATCCAGCAGTTGTGGAACCTTGGGCAAATGATTTTACATATGAAGAAATGGATCCAAACAGGTGGCCTGGGGAGGGGACCTGCCTGCCGCCTAGCAGAGCTGGGTTATTTGTGGAAGGCACTAGCGTGACATCCTGTACCTGCAACATGATTTGTTCAGGTTTTAGAAGCTAACAGGAATGCACGTTACCATTTCTCAGAGGCAGCTCTAACTTGCTAAAACAGCTTCTCTCCGGGCTCTCCTGGGCTCCAGCACCACTAATACAGAGAGAAACTCCAGCCTCACACATCCTAAGTCACTCCCAGGAACAAAAAAGGTTTCCTTCCACTCCAAACCTATCTCCCCTTCACTAACCACTCTCTCAGCTAACGAACATTTATCATGCCCACGGTGAATGAAATCCCTGCAGGTGTGTGCCCAGCGCATCCCCTCCCATACAGCAAGGTAACAAAGCAGTGCAGGGACTTGGTACGCACACAGGCATTTCCCCCACCTCTCTGACAGCTGGTGGTGTTCAGCTTTCAACAGCAATACCAAAGGAAGGGAGCGATCTCCTGCCTTCACTTGACATGAAATGATTCAGCATTCCTTCTCCCCCTACGCTAGAGCATATGAGATGCTACCAAGGGGGAAAGGATGTCCCTGTAAATATATTGGGTGATTAACCAGTGGAAGTACCTCCAGCAACTCTGTAGTGGCGTATGCACTCCCTGTCACAGGTAGAATCATAGAACACTAGAACAGGAAGGGATCTCAGGAGATCATCAAGTCCAGTCCCCTGACTTCACGGCAGGACCCATCGCCGTCTACACCGTTCCCTGACAGGCGTCTATGAAACCTTCTCTTAAATATCTCCAGGGATGGAGATTCCACAACCTCTGTAGGCAACGTATCCCAGTGTGTAACCACCCTGACAGGTAGGAAGTTTTTCCCTAATGTCCAACCTAAACCTCCCTTGCTGCAGTTTAAGCCCATTGCTTCTTGTCCTATCCTCAGAGGCCAGGAAGAACAATTTGTCTCCCTCTGCCTTGTGACACCCTTTTAGATACTTGAGAACGGCTCTCATGTCCCCTCAGTCTTCTCCTTTCCAAACTAGACAAGCCCAGTTCTTTCCGTCTTCCCTCGTAGCTCATGTTCTCTAGGCCTTTAATCATTCTTGTTGCTCTTCTCTGGACCTTCTCCAATTTCTCCACATCTTTCTTGAAATGCGGTGCCCAGAACTGGACACAATACCCCAACTGAGGCCTAATCAGCGCAGAGTAGAGCGGAAGAATGACTTCTCGTGTCTGGCTCACAACACACCTGTTAATGCAGCTCAGAATCACGTTTGCTTTTTTTGCAACAGTGTCACATTTTTTACTCATATTTAGCTTGTGGTCCACTATGTCCCCTAGATCCCTTTCTGCCATACTCCTTCCTAGACAGCCGCTTCCCATTTGGTATGTGTGAAACGGATTGTTCCTTCCTAAGTAGAGCACTTTGCATTTATCCTTATTCAACTGTATCCTGTTTACCTCAGACCATTTCTCAGGTGTGAGTATATTCCAGAGTGCGGACACCGCCTGCTCAGCTACAAGGCAGCTGGCCATCTCTGCAGTCCATGAATCTTCTTTTGTCTCAGGGTAACCCAAAGTCCATAAGCAGCGCTGCTCACAGGGCAGTCGTCTACTGGCCAAAGGTCAATAAATATCCCCTCTCTCAGGGCAACACAGAGAGTCCATAAGTGACTCCTAGCGCAGGGCAGTACATCTTACTGACCAGGGTCTACAGGCAGCACACAGGTCTCAGGGCAGGGCGGCCTAAGGCCAGAGTCAGACAGCCCTTGGTTCTGGGCTGTGTGGCCAAAGGGTCTGAGTCAGTAGGGATGAGGCAAGTGCCCTGGTCGGGGGAGCCAGGTCCACCCTGCTCCATCGGGTACCAACCCAGAGCCCTATGAGGTCTGCCGCCCCCACAGCGGAGAATCGGACCAAACACGCCGAGTATACCTGAGTGGGAGAGGCTGCTCCTGCACCCTCCCTGGGTCACTTCCTACCACTTCTGTCGGGTCAATGTCCCATGTAGTAGCTGGGTCTTTCAGCCAGCTGGCTGCAGCTTCTCCCTAGAACTCTGTGAGGATTACGTCATGGCCCTCTCCTGGGACTCCAGTTCCCGCTAGCTGAGTCACTGGCTGCTGCAGCTCAGGAGCTCCAGGGGGAGGTCCTTCTCCTTTGCTGGCCAGCCCAGACTGAGCTGCTCTGCTGCCTTTTATACTGCCCCAGCATTTGGAGCATGCCCAGTCTGGGTGAAGGGGCAGGTCTTCCTCCATCCACAGGGTCTTAGCCCCACCCACTTCAGTGTGGGGTATGCACACCCCATCACAGATTCCAATCCAAAGCAGAATCCCCCATGTGTATTCCAGCAAAACAACTGATCTCACAACAGAACATCACAAGAAGCAACTGCATCTCGAGCAGGTTCATCCTGTGGACCAGCCACCCCTCCTGCAGACTGTGACAGTGGCCAGTTATACAAAACGAGCAAGACGATAGAAGTAAACTCACTGTCACGTGAGCGGTACTGATACAACCCCTTGAGCCCATCAATGGTATTTATTCCATTGGACACAAAGGTGTGAAGCTGGGACATGCCTCTCTCCACAGGAACACTGGCTCCCTGACAAGCCCAACCCACACCACGATCCCAGCAACTGGGAAGAGGGAGGGAAGCCACTTTGGTTGCTGGAGGAGAAGAAATCTTTCCTGCCCTGCTTCTTGCCGCCTGGGTGCTACGTGTGGGCAGCAGCAACTCATAGGCCCACCTTTAGTAGACCGTCTTACAACCCTAACAGAAGCTTAGATTGCGCAGAAATTATTGGCATCGCACAGGAAACTTTTCAACCCCTGGATGCAAGAGGCCAAGAAGAACATCCAAGACCTCACTTGTGTATTCATTAGACAAGAGTCCCTCTGAGCTCACACCTGGGTGGGTTACAGGCCTGGGCTCCATTCCTCTTCTATCTAGCTTGCGCTAAGAGCATTGAACAGCTGGCCCAGAGCCAGCTCCACACCCCAAAGACCTGGCTTTTATCTCTGCAGACTCTAGTCGCTGGTAAAGCCCAGAAGAGCTAACCTAACAACTTTGGGATTTAAATGACGCGCTAGTTGTACTGCTCCTAACCTGACCCACCTACCCAGTGATTACCTGTTTAATTGTCACCCGAATAGCTCTTTCTGCCTATGCAGCCATACTACTTGAAAGCTACAAGTACATTACACCCCATTCAAGGGGAGTAACGCACATAACACACGAACACCACTAGGGCTGGCTGAAAAGGGCCCCTGTAGAGCCAGAAACCTAGAAGTGCAAGGATGCCACAAAGTGACATTTGTCCTTCCACTCCCACTTCTTGCCCAGTCTGTTCTTCCTAAGGATGCGCCGGAGAATTGGGGCCTGCGAGTCTGTCCTTAGAAATGCTGAGCAGTCAGCACTAGGCAACAGCCTGAGGCTCTATAGATCTCAGTGCATCTGGAACAATCCACCTCTCCCTGTGTAAACCAACAGCCAGCCCAACCCGAAATCCTAGTACATTAGCCACACCCATGCTTTCCTTTGGCTGCAGGTGAAACATTCCAGCTAGTCTGTGCCTGTCAAAACCCTCCCTGTACCTAACCTAGCCCTGTCCTTAAACGTCCTACCAGGGTCTTCTACATGCACATGAAACAGGGCCCAGCCCAGATTTTGGTGGGATCCCAGCAGGTATTTGCACACTGTGATTAAGGACTTGGGGTGACTGTAGCATTAGCCCCTATGGTTTTGTTTCCATGCTTATTCCAGCTGAACTGCTTAGCATTCAAAAAGCATCTTTTTTGCCCCCAGTGTTTCTTGTAACTAGCTTTTCCTTACCCTCGAGCTGCTCTTCTCTTCCTGTGTTGAGCTGTTTGCTAGAGTTTACATGGATTTCAGTGGGTTGAGTAAATAAGATTTGGTCCCAGGTTTGACTCTGGATAATAAAAACCAAGTTGTAACCCTTAAATCAACTTTCAGCTAAATCAACAGTTCACAGAAAGTGCCTGGATGAGCCACTGTGGGTTTGGAGGACAGTGTTTAAATCACAGTCTCTCTCTTTTTATACTTAATTAATAGACTGTGTGTCAGACTGACTTCACTGCTGCAAATCCAGGCCATTGTACCTTTCATTAGCCATGTGCATAATACAGCTGGCCCCCGAGTTACGAATGCATCGATTTACGACCGTATTTACGACCAACCTCCTATACAGCTGGAACCCGAGCTACGAACGAAATCCGCACTTACGAACAGCACGGCCGTACGTCAGTTAATGTAATCTGACTTATGAACACATCGAGTTACGACCAAATGCTTGGAACATAACTCGTTCGTAATTCGGGGACCAGCTGTATACAACCTCATAGACCGTAGTAGACACATAAAACTGGGATGCCACATGATTGCTTTTTCATTAGGGAAAAATGATGGCTCAGGAATGTATTCCTATCAATTCAGCTGCTTTGGACATTTTCACAGATAGCTCCAAAGTTATGCACAGACACATTGGGGAAAAGCCGGAAAAGAGCGTCTAGACTGGCGCGATCCTCCGGAATAAAGCCCTTTTCCGCAGGATCTCTTATTCCTACTTCCCAAGCTGGAAAAAAAGCGGCGGCCGTGTTTATTTAAATCCCGCGGGGGATATTTAAATCCCCCGCAGATTTCCCTATTCTGACTTGCCTGCTTTGCATGCCTATTCCGTCTTATGTGGCCAGTCTAGACGTAGCCATCGTGTTGAGAGGCGGGTTTTTAGTTTGGGGGGTTTTTTGCTATCACTCATAGAGTCAAATCCCTTTAAGATCAGTAGGACCAAATGGCAGGGAACAGGATATCAGGAATGATCTGCATAAAATGGCACAGGAACAAAGGAAATCAATGTCTATCCCTCCCACAGGAAGAGGTGATTAAAGGTGGGCTGATGTGCAGAAATACTTCACAGTTCCACCCGCTTTGTCTGTACCTCTCCTTCATGCAAGGGTTGCTCCAGTCCCTTCCCCAGATCCCCTAATCTCACAGGAACCAACCAGCCAACAAAGCCATAACGCTCCAGGCAGGCAGCAGCATGCATGGAGAGGATTGCAGCACAGCTTCATTACAAGAACAGACATGGGGCCAAGGCCCAGTGCCCGTACTCGTAAGTGAAGCAAGCAGGAATTGATCTACTGTATTACACAAAGCCATACAAAGCAATTTTTATGTAATAAGAACTTACAAATGTGACAAGTTTGCACCCAAAGCAGTTTCAAACTGAATGGCCAGCCTTGCTCCTGCTGGTGCCACACCTGCGGAAGCTTCGCTGGCAGGGGGTAACCTGCAGCGCGGGAGTGAGGATGGCGTGGTATGATAGCGCCACTCTTACTCCTGTGCTGCTGCTGGTAGGATGCTGTCTTAAGAGCTGGGCCACTCTTAAGTGCAGAAGTTATAGTAACAATACCACGACCCCCCCTCCAAATAACCTTGTGATCCCTGGGCAACTCCTTTTGGGTCAGGGTCCCCAGTTTGAGACATGCTGGTCTTTTCCTGTGAAATCTGTATCGTATAGGGTAAAACAACACAAAAGGCCAGGTTTCACAGGGGAGACCAGATTTCATGCTCTATAAGATTTTTAAAGTCCCTGTCTTTTCTTTTCCACTAATTACACTAATCTAGATACATCTCCAAAACAAACATTTAACAGCCTTCCAAGCTAGCCAAGCCTTCATCCCTGCACCTCGCTCATACAGCTTGCAAGACCCACTTCCGTAGAAATAATCCGTTATACAAAAAAATCAAGAACCAAACCTCCAAATGCTACACCTTGAACCACAAAGAGACAAACATCTCTCAGTCCATAGCTGTCCTGATCAATGTTCCTGCTAAGACACATGCCTGTGCAGCTGTGCACAAAAAATTCTTTCTGCACTCACCTCCTCTGGAGAGCTGCGCAGCAGCACTCATGCGGCTGGCAGCTGCTCTGGCGGGCGGGCGGGCGGGCTAAGATGGAGTGGTGAGGGAGCTGCTGGAGTAGGGGGCTGGGACCTGCCATGGCCGCGTGGTGGGATGGCTGGGGCTGCCATGCAGCAGTGAGGGTCAGGGCCTGTTCTGGTGGTGGGGCTGGGAATGGGACCTGCCGCATGGCGGGGGCGTGTGTGTCTGATCCGGTGGCCAGGAACGTGTCTGTGTTCATAATGTGGATGCCACACATCCAAACCAATGCACATTACCTCAATACTGGTGCACAAACCAAGCCTCACTTCGCTCACTGCTGGACACTCTTCGAAGGGACACTGGTCCTGAGCCCTCACTAGTCAGCCAGGAACTCTTCCAACATGGGAACCACCTCTCTGGGGTCCGTGAAAGGGTGTAGTGCACAGAACAGGAGAGTGCTAGAAGGGTCACAACGGCTCACCTACAACGTGCGCACATGTGCATGCACATACAAGGACGTACCTATTCTGCCACTAGCCAATCACCAGGTCAGCCTAGTTTCCTTCATTCTTGGAGTAGAGACTCAAACATAAAAGGAAGGGAACTGAGCTTTCTCCTGCTAAGGACTGTTGGCGTCTGACTTGAAAACAATACAGGGGTGGAGACCAGACGTTCAGGGACTAATCTGGCATGGGAGAGACAGGAACACACGCCTACCTGGACACTGGAGCAGAGCTCGCTGAGCCTTTCATGGGGAATAAGGGGCTTTCCAGCCATTGCAAGAGCCAACAGGTGGGGCGTGGAGGGGAGCCTGGAGGCGGGACTGTTGCCTCGATGGTTTCCTGACTAGCAGTGGCCAGGACACTTCCATGAACAATCCCGGGGCACAAAGCACCACACCATGCACCCCCGTGCCAGGGCAGTCCCCCACCCCCGTTCTCTGCACCATCCCCCGCGTACCCCCAGGGGCAACCCCCCACATCCCCTCTCTGCACCATCCCCCGCGTACCCCCAGGGGCAACCCCCCCACATCCCCTCTCTGCACCATCCCCCGCGTAGCCACAGGGGCAACCCCCCACATCCCCTCTCTGCACCATCCCCCGCGTACCCCCAGGGGCAACCCCCCACGTCCCCTCTCTGCACCATCCCCCGCGTACCCCCAGGGGCAACCCCCCACATCCCCTCTCTGCACCATCCCCCGCGTACCCCCAGGGGCAACCCCCCACGTCCCCTCTCTGCACCATCCCCCGCGTACCCCCAGGGGCAACCCCCCACATCCCCTCTCTGCACCATCCCCCGCGTACCCCCAGGGGCAACCCCCCACATCCCCTCTCTGCACCATCCCCCGCGTAGCCACAGGGGCAACCCCCCACATCCCCTCTCTGCACCATCCCCCGCGTACCCCCAGGGGCAACCCCCCACATCCCCTCTCTGCACCATCCCCCGCGTAGCCACAGGGGCAACCCCCCACATCCCCTCTCTGCACCATCCCCCGCGTAGCCACAGGGGCAACCCCCCCACATCCCCTCTCTGCACCATCCCCCGCGTAGCCACAGGGGCAACCCCCCACATCCCCTCTCTGCACCATCCCCCGCGTACCCCCAGGGGCAACCCCCCACGTCCCCTCTCTGCACCATCCCCCGCGTACCCCCAGGGGCAACCCCCCACATCCCCTCTCTGCACCATCCCCCGCGTACCCCCAGGGGCAACCCCCCACGTCCCCTCTCTGCACCATCCCCCGCGTACCCCCAGGGGCAACCCCCCACATCCCCTCTCTGCACCATCCCCCGCGTACCCCCAGGGGCAACCCCCCACGTCCCCTCTCTGCACCATCCCCCGCGTACCCCCAGGGGCAACCCCCCACATCCCCTCTCTGCACCATCCCCCGCGTACCCCCAGGGGCAACCCCCCCACATCCCCTCTCTGCACCATCCCCCGCGTACCCCCAGGGGCAACCCCCCACGTCCCCTCTCTGCACCATCCCCCGCGTACCCCCAGGGGCAACCCCCCACATCCCCTCTCTGCACCATCCCCCGCGTACCCCCAGGGGCAACCCCCCACCCCCGTTCTCTGCACCATCCCCCGCGTACCCCCAGGGGCAACCCCCCACCCCCGTTCTCTGCACCATCCCCCGCGTCCCCCCAGGGGCAACCCCCCCACATCCCCTCTCTGCACCATCCCCCGCGTACCCCCAGGGGCAACCCCCCACATCCCCTCTCTGCACCATCCCCCGCGTAGCCACAGGGGCAACCCCCCACATCCCCTCTCTGCACCATCCCCCGCGTACCCCCAGGGGCAACCCCCCACGTCCCCTCTCTGCACCATCCCCCGCGTAGCCACAGGGGCAACCCCCCACATCCCCTCTCTGCACCATCCCCCGCGTACCCCCAGGGGCAACCCCCCACATCCCCTCTCTGCACCATCCCCCGCGTACCCCCAGGGGCAACCCCCCACGTCCCCTCTCTGCACCATCCCCCGCGTACCCCCAGGGGCAACCCCCCACGTCCCCTCTCTGCACCATCCCCCGCGTACCCCCAGGGGCAACCCCCCACGTCCCCTCTCTGCACCATCCCCCGCGTACCCCCAGGGGCAACCCCCCACCCCCGTTCTCTGCACCATCCCCCGCGTACCCCCAGGGGCAACCCCCCACATCCCCTCTCTGCACCATCCCCCGCGTACCCCCAGGGGCAACCCCCCCACATCCCCTCTCTGCACCATCCCCCGCGTACCCCCAGGGGCAACCCCCCCACATCCCCTCTCTGCACCATCCCCCGCGTACCCCCAGGGGCAACCCCCCACATCCCCTCTCTGCACCATCCCCCGCGTACCCCCAGGGGCAACCCCCCACATCCCCTCTCTGCACCATCCCCCGCGTACCCCCAGGGGCAACCCCCCACATCCCCTCTCTGCACCATCCCCCGCGTAGCCACAGGGGCAACCCCCCACATCCCCTCTCTGCACCATCCCCCGCGTACCCCCAGGGGCAACCCCCCACATCCCCTCTCTGCACCATCCCCCGCGTACCCCCAGGGGCAACCCCCCACATCCCCTCTCTGCACCATCCCCCGCGTACCCCCAGGGGCAACCCCCCACGTCCCCTCTCTGCACCATCCCCCGCGTACCCCCAGGGGCAACCCCCCACCCCCGTTCTCTGCACCATCCCCCGCGTACCCCCAGGGGCAACCCCCCACATCCCCTCTCTGCACCATCCCCCGCGTACCCCCAGGGGCAACCCCCCACATCCCCTCTCTGCACCATCCCCCGCGTACCCCCAGGGGCAACCCCCCACGTCCCCTCTCTGCACCATCCCCCGCGTACCCCCAGGGGCAATCCCCCACGTCCCCTCTCTGCACCATCCCCCGCGTACCCCCAGGGGCAACCCCCCACGTCCCCTCTCTGCACCATCCCCCGCGTACCCCCAGGGGCAACCCCCCACCCCCGTTCTCTGCACCATCCCCCGCGTACCCCCAGGGGCAACCCCCCACATCCCCTCTCTGCACCATCCCCCGCGTACCCCCAGGGGCAACCCCCCACGTCCCCTCTCTGCACCATCCCCCGCGTACCCCCAGGGGCAACCCCCCCACGTCCCCTCTCTGCACCATCCCCCGCGTACCCCCAGGGGCAACCCCCCACGTCCCCTCTCTGCACCATCCCCCGCGTACCCCCAGGGGCAACCCCCCCACATCCCCTCTCTGCACCATCCCCCGCGTATCCCCAGGGGCAACCCCCCACGTCCCCTCTCTGCACCATCCCCCGCGTACCCCCAGGGGCAACCCCCCACGTCCCCTCTCTGCACCATCCCCCGCGTACCCCCAGGGGCAACCCCCCCACGTCCCCTCTCTGCACCATCCCCCGCGTACCCCCAGGGGCAACCCCCCACGTCCCCTCTCTGCACCATCCCCCGCGTACCCCCAGGGGCAACCCCCCACCCCCGTTCTCTGCACCATCCCCCGCGTACCCCCAGGGGCAACCCCCCACATCCCCTCTCTGCACCATCCCCCGCGTACCCCCAGGGGCAACCCCCCCACATCCCCTCTCTGCACCATCCCCCGCGTACCCCCAGGGGCAACCCCCCCACATCCCCTCTCTGCACCATCCCCCGCGTATCCCCAGGGGCAACCCCCCACGTCCCCTCTCTGCACCATCCCCCGCGTACCCCCAGGGGCAACCCCCCCACATCCCCTCTCTGCACCATCCCCCGCGTACCCCCAGGGGCAACCCCCCACCCCCGTTCTCTGCACCATCCCCCGCGTACCCCCAGGGGCAACCCCCCACCCCCGTTCTCTGCACCATCCCCCGCGTACCCCCAGGGGCAACCCCCCACCCCCGTTCTCTGCACCATCCCCCGCGTACCCCCAGGGGCAACCCCCCACCCCCGTTCTCTGCACCATCCCCCGCGTACCCCCAGGGGCAACCCCCCACCCCCGTTCTCTGCACCATCCCCCGCGTACCCCCAGGGGCAACCCCCCACGTCCCCTCTCTGCACCATCCCCCGCGTACCCCCAGGGGCAACCCCCCACATCCCCTCTCTGCACCATCCCCCGCGTACCCCCAGGGGCAACCCCCCACATCCCCTCTCTGCACCATCCCCCGCGTACCCCCAGGGGCAACCCCCCACATCCCCTCTCTGCACCATCCCCCGCGTACCCCCAGGGGCAACCCCCCACATCCCCTCTCTGCACCATCCCCCGCGTACCCCCAGGGGCAACCCCCCACATCCCCTCTCTGCACCATCCCCCGCGTACCCCCAGCTCCCGACGCCTCTCCCCGCCCCAGCCCCCCGGCCCCGGCCCTACCCGGGAGATGGCCAGCGGCTGCTCGAAGTCCCGGCCCCCCACCAAGCGGAAGCCCCAGGGCCCCGGGCCCTGCAGCACGACGCGGTGACTGCTCATCGCTGCGGCAGCTTCTGCTGCCCGGCCGGAGCCCGGAGCCCGGAGCCCGGCCCCTCGGGAACAGGCCCCGCCCCGCCCCGCCCCGGCCCCGCCCCTCGGGAACAGGCCCCGCCCCGCCGCGCTGAGCACCACTGCCCGCCCCGGAGCGGGAGCCCGCAGGATCCACGTGGGGAGCCGCGGCGTCCACATCTCAGCGGCCCCGTCGCTGGCTTGGTCTGAGCACCCGGCCGCCGAGCCGTGTCCCTGCCCGGGCTGCCAGCACCCAGCGCTGGGCGAGCTCCCCTCCCAGCCCGCCCCGCTCTCACAGGGCTCCGGGCTCCCTCCCTGCCCTTCCCTAAACAATGGCAGCTGGACAAGGGAGGCAGGACTGAGCCCATAACCGAGGGGAAGACCCCGTCAGCTTTGTTCTGCTTGCTCCATGGCTAGAGCCTTCCAGACCCGTTCACTCCCCTTCCTGTCTGCTAGGTCATATTAGCTAGCACTTACAATACAGGGAAATGTTTGGCCCTTATGACTGTGAAGAAAACCTTTGGCATGTGACCACATGCAAGACTGCCCCTTCAGTTTTAGCCAGAAAGAAACAATAGATCTTAGACATGTATAGAATGGCTTTAACAAAGCTAAGTTGTGTTGACTCTGAAACCTAGTGATGCCAATATGAAAAAATGGCAACATTGCTCACTATAGCTCAGCTAGTCATTTTACCACTATCACCATTTCTGGATTGGGGAAGGAACAGAGCATATAAAGGGAGCTGGAGTAAAGTAGTACCCCTTTCATCAACTATCACCTACCAGGAAGCGGCTTACACAGAACATTGCTCACCTCTGGCCACTTAGATGCATTTCCATCACCTAAGGCAAGAGTTTCTTACAGGGCTTCGTTGTCCAATTCCCTCAGCCTAATATCCAGAAAAAAGGGCAAACTGCTCAGCTTGTATCTATTCTAGACCCATTGCCATTCTGGGAACAGGCTGCTTAGAGCATTGGTAGGTGTAATGGCTAAGCAGGTAGGATCAAGCAATTGTGGGTGTGCTCTTGGGGTGAGGTCAAGCATCTGCTTGGTACAATTTCAAAAAGAAGCAACTTCTCCCTGGAAGAGGGAGGGTGCCTTTCAGGGCATTATTCAGTGACCTTTCTTACTTTTCAAACAAACATCCCTGCATGAGGCTAATGGCAAACCTGTGCAAATACCAGGAAGCTCCAGCACACGCACATTTCCAAGACTGGGATCAGCTGCAGCTTGAAGTGCAGGTTCAATCTACTTAAACTGTCTGAAGTTGAACAGGATTCCTTTGGTGCTGTCCACAGCAATTCTTTGTTCCAGTACATCTTTAAACATCTCCTAGCAAGGAATAAAGTGACACTGACACAAATCCCCTTTGTCCTTCCAAATGCTTTTGGGGAATCCATTGCCTGCTTTGTCAATTGACTGTTCACGTCTGCCACAATTCAGTCATCTCTGATGTGCTGCTTAATTTCTGATGGTTCCCTTCTTTCCCTGTGCATAGCATTTGGGGCAGAGTCACACATATCTGATGTGTGAAATATTGGCTACATATGGGATTTTCTAAAGAAAGAGCTTAAAATGTGCTTCTATCTATTCACCAGGCTTTTTTTTTTAAAGTCTATTAACACAGAGCATCTTAAAATTGTATCATTCGTACTAAGTCTAGAGGGCAGTAACAACACCAGATACAATGTCCCAAAGTGCTCAGCAATAGCCTAACTGCTCCCTCTGAAAGCAGTGGTAAATCTCCCATTGACCTGCATGGGAGCAGAGCTAGGACAAGCTCATGCACCGGGCACAATTCTCTGTCATGCTATGGCCCTTCATAAGCACACAGCTCACATTCCCTACATACATGGAGAACTCTCAGTGACATAGACTCAGAGAAGGGACCTTGAGAGCTCAAGTTCATCTTTCTGTGCCGCGTTGGCCCAAGCACAAAGACTTACAAATAGGGTGAAGTTTCAATGCTCCTAAGTGACCTAGGAACTTCAGTCCCATGTTGAAAAATTATTGGCCCTTAGGACCCTAAATTCCATTGACTTTCATGGGGAATCTTAAGCCAGTTTGAAAATCAGTAAGGTTCCTAAGCAGTGTTCCCTGTAAGATGGGTGCTTGTGCAGCCAGCCATTCAGGAGAGATTCCAGTGGCACCCAGCTGATTAGCAGAGTGCCCACAGCTAGTCTTGCATTTCTCTTCGTACATGCCTTGGTGCACATAAAATATTTATTCCACACATGGATGGAAAAATCCACACAGGGATGGAAAAGATTAGAGGGAACATTGCTCCCAAGTCATATAGGTGCTTCTGAAAAGGCTCCCCATGGCTAAACACTAACACTGCAACATTAATTTGGTTATTGTATTTCCTGGCATATCTAGCACGCACCTTGCCATGCAGCCAAGGGGCTTGCTACACTGTGCACTAAACTCAGTATCTGACTCAGCTTTGAGCCCAACCCCCTTCCAGTCACATACTAATCAGGCTGACTTGGGTGGGCAACCACTCAGCTCCTGGCTCCCAAGACCCCAAGCCTGAGTCCTGTTGGGACTAGGGATGTAAGGGTTCATCAGGGTAAGCATGAGCCTTACTGGCATGTTTACCAGGTAACTGGTTAACCAGTTGGGGGGAGGGGAAATGCTCCAGGATTAACCTGTTAAACCTAGCATTTAACCAATTAACATTTTAAAGGTTAATTAACATCCCTGTTGGGACAAGGATCCATGCCCTATCCCTGGTAGTGTGGTTGCAGCTCAAGTTGCTGTGCAAACGCAGAAGCCTGTGCAGAGCAGTGTGGATGTGTGGCCGTGGCTCTGAGACCTGGCTCCAGCAACTGTGGACATAGCTTAAGGAAACAGAATGAAAGGAACTCTGTAAACATTACAGTGCTACCCACTGCAAATGCCTGACTGAGTCCTGTCAGCTCTACCACATGATCAGTGGCATTGAGGGGTCTCTGGTGCACACACATCCTGCCTTCTGTTCCTGGTGTGCTAGTTAGGCTCTGTCTACACGGGCAATTGATGGACAAAACTTTCGTCATCCACAGGCACTTAACCCCTCCTCCCAATGGCAAAAGATTTGTCTTCGCAGGTGCAGGTGTGAAGGCTGCTTTGTCCGCAGGCATGTTCTCTTGCCAACAAAGCAAAGCCGTGCCCTCGTGGGGGCTAGTCAAACAATGGTCACACAGGCTGACTTTGAGCAACAGGGCTGTCAACACAGCAGCTAAACACTATGTAGAGTAGACTTGCCCTTTGTTATGTAGCGTACGCTATTGCTCTATTGTCCCTGCTGTAAAAGACCGGCCATGTGGCATGCAGGAGTTAGGCCATGACTCCCCAAGGAAGTGCCCTGACTCTGGTAAGTTTCATGGTGCCTCCATATCATCAGCAGCCCTGGTTTTACTCATTTGAGGAAAATTTCTGCCAGTCTTCCTCTCCCAGTGCAGTATCTCTCGGCTACGCAGTATCTCTAGGCTACGTCTAGACTGGCGTGATTTTCCGGAAATGCTTTTAACGGAAAAGTTTTCCATTAAAAGCATTTTCGAAAAGAGCGTCTAGATTGGCATGGACGCTTTTCCACAAAAGCACTTTTTGCGGAAAAGCGTCTGTGCCAATCTAGATGTGCTTTTCCGCAAAAAAGCCCCGATCGCCATTTTCACAATTGGGGCTTTTTTGCAGAAAACAAATCTCAGCTGTCTACACTGGCCCTTTTGCGCAAAAGTTTTTACTATTGTTTCTTGAGTTTGCCTTGGAACTTTCTGGCAGCTAGTCGGTCTGTGTTCCTTCTTTTTGTGCTTTTGTTGAGTGGTAAACGTCTTATCCGTTTCCCCCCACCATGCCATACCTACCCAGTGGTGCTCTGCTTCTCATCTTGGCCAATAGAACTATGTGGGAGCAGTGGGTATGGAACTCAGATTCTCCTGCTAGGCCACTACAACTAAAGGAGAATCCCCAATAGCTGCTAGAAGTGTAGGGCTTATGATGCACAGCTGAGCAGTTTCAATTCTGTCCAGTAGAGAGAACTTCTGTTTAAACACATAAGCCAAACTATTGAAATGTCAGCTGCGAACAGAAGATCTAAAAGTGATTGGCAAGGGGCTATTTTAAAATAAGGTTTTTGCCCTTTTATACTTCTTTACTGTATATTATGGAAAGGGGCCTTACCCCCTCACTCCTACAAAACAAGGTCATTTTTGTTTCTTAATTTCCATATATCAAAGGTGGTAAGTCTGGTCTTTTCTGGAAGTTTTTCTTTTTTATGGGGGGAGGAAGAGTGGGCACCTTCAGAGCCCAAGATTCAGCCTAAGCTACAGTTTCAAAGTGCTGTCTACACAGCTCTATGCAGAGCTCTGCTACAAGGCCTGATAGCCTAGGCCTTAGGGAGGCTGCGGGCTGTCAGTGCTGGAGACACATCCCCTGGTAGGACTTAGTCAGAGCACGAAGTTCTACCCTTGGGCAGGGGCCCTGATTCACATGGCACTTAGGCTCAGATGATTCAAGGTACCATGGCTCTGAGCATCCCCTCACCAGACTGAAGCACTGACGGCTCATTTTCAGAAGGCCAAAATTCCACTGACAGTCAATGGCCACACAACTACTCCCAATACGCTTCAGTAAATAACTTGCACAAGGACCAAAGGAGTAATTCAGCCCTTCAATTTATTGTCAAATCATCTTGGAACCAAAATCAACACAAAAATAAACTGTGTGTGTGTGTGTGTGTGTATATAACTAAAAATGGCAACAGCAACAAAAATAAACCTTTAAATGAGTTGGTTATATACAGTCAATATCATGTTACTTTGTTGGCTAGATTAATTCAGTGTGATTCAGTCCTAGCAATAGGTCTAAACATTACTGCAGATAACAAGAATGCAACTCAAAAGCAGAAAAAAAATCAAATACCATAAATAAGATAAGGATTGACATTCTCCCCACCCTTGCACAAAAATATAATGGTGCTTTGTGTTGTATTTGTATCTAGTTTAGAGTGGATATTTTGTGCTAAAACTCTTCATGTGAACTTACATAGAATTCCTTCATTTAAATAAAAAACGGAAAAAAACCCACTTTCATAACTGCCTGTTCTTCCTCTTTTCATTCAATTTGTTTAAATTATATTTTTTCTATACAAGGTAAGTACAGTGTCTTTACAAAGGTAAATATACATATTTACAACCATGCTTCTGAAGCACTTTTGAGTCTTCTGTTGATTTTGACAAAAGATACATGTTTTTAAACTTAGAAACATGGCTAATTTATCAAACCATATTGCAAGTCATGCTAACAACTAGTTAGTTGCAGTTAATCAATTTGTATAAAAGCATCCACATAAAAATAGGCATTTTCTATTATTAAATATGGCTGATGCCAAAATAGCAATCTAAACTTTTGCTATTTGTACTGGAAATGTAGGAAGCAGTCTGATGCAAGTGGTTTTATCTATACTTTTTTTTAAATAGAGCTATCAAAAAGAGCATTCATTTTTCACTTATAGGCAAATATGTGGGCAAGCCATGTTTTTTCAAAGAAGTACAAAGATATGCAGCCAGGAATAGCTGTATAAACACAGCTTTACAAATTGATTCACCTTGCTAGGAGGAGGAAGCCAAATGTATGTGTTTAATCAAGAACCCCCCCCCCCAAAAAAAAGGCGCACACAATAATATTTTGCTATCATCTATCCAAATCTCTATGATAAAACACCAGGAAAAAATAAAGTCTTTATAGCAAAGAGTACACTTCAAAATGTGTGCAATCATTCAGTGAAACATTTAGGGGGAAACCAGCCATGGGATTTGCAAACAGGATCTGTGCCCCCTAATATTTTCCATTATTTGCGTTCTATTTTTGTAAAAGCTGGGTTGATTTCTCATGGAAAGTGTACCTCTGTTCCTTTCTATGCACACAATATGCTCACCCATATACACACACACATAGAAAAACCTGCAGGGGTGGATATTATGAAGCAGAATATTACCATAATTGAGGGGGTTTTGTCTAATCTGGATTAAAAAATTAAACTGCCCTCCCCATTTGATAGAGTGTGCCTTATCTTAACCATCACATAAACACATTCTCTGCCTGCCATATACGTTAAGATGCCCACCATGAAGGAGGAGTTGGGAATGGAAGTGGGAGGCAGAATGAAATTGTCATTTAGACGGGGGGGTAATCTCCAAGAAGACCCCCCCAGTTATAGAAAGGGAACAGCTGCGGAGCCGCAGGTTGCCCCGATGCATCACAAGCAAACCCCATCGCACGTTGCATTCTGCTGCTTCCCTGACTCTGCTGCAGAGGTAAGTGCTCAGTTAAAAGCATGAAAACTAAGCTCTGTCATCGCTGTCGGGGTGGAGGGGTAAATAACACAAAGGCAGCATTTGTAAACTAGAAACTGTCTCTTTCCTTCAGTGAACAAGAACAGCAAACCCAGTGTCACCCAGACCCAGGACTGCACATTTCAGCCCCAAACTTGTACCACATCGCCACATCCCCATTTCACTTCTCACATTAATAAACTGGCTGATCTTAAAGGTCTTTGCTACTTGAATGTTGTCTGGAAACAAACGACAGCAATCAGCGCGGCAGGTGTATGATTGCTTTAAAGGCGCAGCAGTTTCACGTAGTTGCCTGGGAAAGTGCCAAACTGTCTTGTTCTCCGAGATGTACCTTTTGGGAAAAGAAACCAGAATAAGATGGTGCCACGGGGGACAGTCACTGGGTTTGGAAAGGGAAAGAGCAGACGGCTTTGGTTGTAAGCCAGGCTGGGCACAAATCACTGCTCTTGACAACACAAGAGAAGGGGACCATGGACAAAAAGTCGGTTGGTCCTGAACAGAACTGAAATAAATACTTTGGCCATTAACTGCCCTGATGTTGTGTTTTAATTTTAATGCAGCAATGGTTAGGTTTTTTTAAAAAATTTACTATTTTATTTGTAAAAAAAAAAAACTATAAGCATAATTCATAAATAGACATTTCTGTTTAAAGCAGGAAAATAGTTAAGTAGCTTCTAGTAACAGTCACGCACATGCCAGTAACAGGAATATACTAGCATCTTTTATTTGCTAGACAAAGAGCAGTGGCCAATATAAATTTCCCCAAAACATTTAAGACCTGTGAATTTCTGACCAGTTCACAGAACCACCATTAACACTTTAGCATGAAGATCAAAACAAACCTAAGAGGACTGTCAGCTCTGAAGACTTTACAAAGCGGAGAAACTTTCAAAAGCGTTATACAAGCTGTCTTTCTGGGCAAATGAATAAAATATAGCTCGTATAATACATTAACACAAAAATCCACAAGATATCATTATGTTTTGACATATTTAAACAAGCATTCGAAATTTGTCTCCAACAAACAAAGCCAAGGAAATAATGTAACCATCTTTACTCAATAAATGAAGGTTACAGGTCATACTCAAGAACAGAACTGCTTGCGCATTAAAAACTGTTCAGCTCCATTGTCATACTTTAAATGTTGGCTCTTAAAACCACTTTCCGGTTACATACAAGCAAAGATTATTATATAGTCAGCAACTGATACATTTTAAATCATTTAAGTTTCTTGTAGCTTAGAAAAGTAGACTGAGGATGATCTTAATAAGGCAGGTGAAAATATCTGTGGAAATACTCACAGAAGCTATTGCCATATTTTAAATCTATCCAATTTGAAATGACCAAAGTGTCTTGTGCTGCACTGACAGCTGCAGGCCAGACTGTGATCTTTGCTACATCCATTGAAATCAGCTGACCTCACTGGTGTGGTCTGTCCGGGTGTGATACAGCGCGTGCGTTCTGAGAACTAGAGATGTTAAACGTTGGTTAAATAGGTAACCATGTAATGGCTGAAATCTTAGTGGTTACACACAGCGGGCTCTGCAGTATAAAACTTAAATAAGCTTTACACTGCAGAGCCTGCAACAAAGCCTCGGAGCAGGGCCACTGCTCCGCTCCCGCGGAGAAAGCTTCCTTGCCACAGCGAAGCCACCTCTCCGGGAGCTGGCTGAGTTTAACCGACACTGTTAACAGTTACAGAGGGGTAGCTGAGTTAGTCTGTAACTGGAAAAACTTAAAAAACAGTGAATAGTCTGGCAGCCTCTTAAGGGGCTATTCATTTTAACTGTTAGTCAGTTACTCATGGAGCCAGGCTCCCAGGTTCTCAAAGGACTCCTCTCCCAGTGCACTGCTTGTGGCCAGACCTTCAAAAGGACTCATCCCCTGGCTCTTTTGACAGTCTGGCATGGGTGTGGGCAGCCCACGTGACACTCAGATTTCCCAGTATGCCTCAGCCCGGCAAGGACAGAGCTGGGTTTTCCCACGAAGCAGTGGATGTGAGGAGGAGGAGACATAGGGAGCTCTCGTGGAGGCAGGTGCTAAAACAGAGTATGGGAGCGGCAGCACGAGCGGCTGTCTTGAGCGTGTGTCCGGCAGGGAGGCTGGGGATCCACTAAGCAGCTAGCCCCTTGCACCCTGTACTCCATTTCTAGCATGCTCGAGTGTCCTAGAACTGCGAATCACACCCCTGCTCCAGGGGGCACATACCCCTGCTGCTCTGTGACCCAGCGAGCTCTGGGCGTCTCTGCTAAGGCTGCCACCAGGCATGCCAGCTACCCTTCCTTTTGGAAATGGGCAGGCAGCATATTGGGGTAACCCTTTCTTCTGCTTAAATAAGAGTCATAATCACTGGCTACTCCCCTGCTCATCTATCAAACCCTTTCCTTCAAATCCTTCTTTAAAATCTGCTTCTCCCAGCAACCCTTCCTCATTAATACACCTCCTGCTCAGCCCTTCCCCTGAAAGCTGGCTCGTTTGAAATGGAGCAGCCCTGCAACAATCTCTGTCCGTGCAGCAGCAGCATAATTAGACATGGCTCGTTTTTCTTCCTTTGAGTCTTTTCTTTCACCATTTTTAAAAACAGATATTTCGGCAAAAAGGTTTTTTTGTTTTAAATCTTCTGACTTTAAAAAAAAATAGAAATTTAGACTTTGGAAATTTGTTTGTTCTACATTGTTGGGGGTTTATTTTACTTGTTTTATTTTAACCTCTCCATCTTTACTTATATAAACCACTGAATGCAATAGAAAAAATTAAGTCTGGATTTTTCATATATATATATATATATATATATATATAGTCCCTCTCAGATCTCTGCAACATGTAAAGGTATCTCTATGTTGGAAAAATTCCAGAGTGGCTAATGAAAAACTGAAATTCTGTAATTATGTCACCTTTCCAAAACTGGGGAAGTTTTGAAAAGTTACAGTATGGCAAGAGGAAAAATGAGAACATGAAAAAATTGATGGGAAAACACAGCTGTCTGGATAATCACACCTACGTTGTTCTTAGTGAAAAACGGATGGGAACAGAGAAAATTAAAAATGTTTCAAATATGTTTCATGAATATTTTTAAGAAAAGCAGAACAAATCATTGTTCCATTTTGAAGCAATTTTCTGAAATTTTCCACAATTTAATTCTCCACTTTTGACTACCTCTAATAATTTTCTGAATGCTACCCCTACGCTGCACTCACCCACAAACCAGCCATCATCACATTTCTCCATGACATCTACAATGTCTCCGTCTCTCAGCTCCAGCTCGTCGTCATTCTGGGGAATATAGCTGTAGAGGGCTTGGTAGCTCAGTCTAAAAGCCAAGAGGGAAAGATGTTACAAAGGAGTCAGTGTGCTCCGCTGAAATCCAATTTTAAACAGCTACCACGTGCCTACTGTATACCCTATTATGGAGTCCAAAATCAACTGTGCTGCTAAAACATGGGTAGGTATTATCACGCAAACCTGGCTCACAGCAAGAAGAAATGGTGCAGCTGCACTGCAAGAAGCACCCCAGAGGAGGACCTGGGTTAGGAAGTTGTGGCTTTCTCTTTGTTCTGCCCTCGCTCCTAGGGAGCACAGCTGGGGGACCCAAACTCCAGCCATTCCTTTCCTGCTCTGAAGTTAGGGTCCATCCACTTCTAGGCACTGACTGCAGTGTCTTTTGGAAAAGTTGGGCATTGCACACTGTGACTGTTCGAAGAGAAGTGTCTAGACAGAAATCATGGACCAAATTCTGCCCTGAGCTATATGCATTTGACTTCACTGCAGCCAGGATGGAGCCTCAGGGTTTGGAGATGAGCCTGGCCCAAGACCCTGGAGCAGTTTGGCTCTAGACCCCAGCTCTATGGCTTGGCAGGTTGGCCCCATCTTTCCTAGGGAGTGAAATCAGTGCTGGAGAAAGGTGCCAATGTCCAGCCCTGGAGACTCCAGTTCTCCAGAGATCAGGCTGGTGGGAAGCCCAAGATCCTCTGACTTCAATCACAAATACTGATTGAGGGGCCAGACAGTTCAAAGCCATCTAGGGCATTCAGAGACACAGGTCCAGTGGCACAGAACAAGTGTTAGGTGGAGGCAAGCTGCAAGCCCCCCATGTCCACAGCTGGGGTGGCTGCGGAGCCCTGAGTGTGGGGCTGATGGTCAGGCTCCCAGGGCCTGGAGAGAAGCCCCTGGGACCCTGGGCAGCTGGGACCCCAGGGCCAACAGTAGAGCCCATGGGGCCAGTAGCCAGGTCCCCAGAGGCAGATGTACTGGTGGCCAGCACCCGCTGGAGCTGGTGGCTGGGCCCTGGGCAGCAGCAGACTCCCAGTCATGGGCTGGCGGCTGGGCCCCCAGCGTGGGGCCCACCCCCTACTTCCCACGCCTATGCACCGTTCCCATTGATACGAATGGAAGTTGTGTGTCTAACTGCCCTAGGCCAGTGTTTCCCAATTTTATTTGGCTGAGGAACCCTTTTCAGCTTTTCAACATTTCAAGGAACCCCTAGGTTTGTGAAGCAAAAAAAAAAAGGGGTGGGGTGGGGCAGGGGAGGAGAGAGGGACCCACCAATTCATGAAATTCACATTCCTTCCCCAAGACCCCCCCCCATCTCCTTTCTGTGAGGCCTCATCCGCTCTGTTCCCCTCCTCTCCATCACTTGCTCTCCCCAGCCCTTATACCTGTCTCAACCTAGTGAGAGTGAGGTGTGGGGTGGGAATGAGGGATTTGGGTGTGCGAAGGGGTGAGAAGTACAAGCTCTGGGAGGGAATTTGGATGCAGGAGAAGGGGCTGTTGACTCGGGGAGGGGGCTCTAGGCTGGGGAGTGTTGGGTTCAGGTGGAAGGTTGGGGTGCTGAGCAAGCCAGGGCTTGTGCATGTGAGGGTGCAGGAGTTTGGGCTGGATATGTGAGGGACTCAGGGCAAGAAGTTTGTGAGTATGATGGGCTCAGGACACAGATTTGTGATGTGTGGATGGTGGAGGAACGTTGTGGCAGAAGACTGAGGATCTGGGGATGCAGGAGTGTGGGGATGTAAGAGGCTCAGGACGGGGGTTCCAGTGTATGATAGGCTCAGATTTGGGGTCAGGTGGTGCAGGAGTGTTATGATGTTGCAGTGAAATGGGGGCTTGGTCCCAATTGGGGGCTTGTTGGCCTGGCTTCATTTTTAAATAAAATATTATGTCAAACTCAAAAGGTTTTAGCATTGTCTTTATATGCGAGAGGGGTGAGGAACCTGTTTTGAGTCAAAGGTCACTGACCCACAGAAAAGTCAGTTGGGGCCACACAAGTGAGATGCAAAAAAACAAAATAAGCTCCTCCAAAAACCCCCAAGCCTCACTAATGTGGTCCCAAATGTGCTGGTGGGGGTAGGTGACAGAGTGCTAGTGGGTGGAAGGATGCTGGCTCAGGTGGCAGGGTGCTGGGGCAAGGTGCTGGGACAGGCAGGTGGCAGGGTGCTGGGGTCAGGGACAGGGTCCTGCTGGGCACTAGGGTGACTGGCAGGGTGCTGGGACAAGGAACAGGGTGCTGCTGGGTGCTAGCGTGGATGGCAGGGTGCTGGGGCCAGGGCCAGGGTGGTGCTGAGTTCTGGGGTGTGAGGCAAGGTGCTGGGGCCAAGGCAGTGCTAGGGTGGATGGCAGGGCTGCCAAGGAGCGGGATAGGGATGGGGTGCAGGATCTGGGAGGGAGCTGGTGGGCGGAAGGGGACAAGGTCTGGGTAGGGTGCAGACCAGATAGGTAGGGTTCCGCGGAGCACCAATTGGGAAACACTGCCCTAGACCATTGGTTCTCAAGCAGGAATTCATGTATCCCAGAGGGGTACACAGAGCTCTTCCAGGTGGTATGCAACACATCTAGATCGATGCTTCTCAATCTGGGGTTGCAGCCCCCAGAATGCTCATGGGATAGCAAGTGCAGAGCTGGCCTTTCTGCCTGCGTGCAGTGTGTGAAGGGCTGATTCTGGCAGTGTTTGACCCCCGTGTAAAGCACTACCCAATCAGGGTGACTGTGCTCCTAGTTCTACACAGGTGACAATGACTTCACCAGGCAGTGAGGAATCAGGCCTTCTGGTGTAAACTTGGAACACAGTTTTTCCCTCCATCTGTGAGTAAAAAAGAGGGATTCAAGCTGCAGAAAGAAACGATGCTGAACTGTCACCCCCAAGCATCAAGAACCCTGAATCAGGCACCCAGTCATGGACCAACGGTCCAATGTGCCCAGCACCCGAACCATGTACGGACAGCTCATTGTGCTGTACAAACACAGGAGCCCTTGCTTTGCTGCAATGACAAGGACTAGAAACTTCCTTCATTATTTTTAAAAGACGCTGATATGTGCATAATCACATGCCTCCAGGGCCTGGAGCTTTAATGTAAACACCAAACAGCACGGATGATCGATGCCAGCCAAGCCCCTGAGATAGACGGCACCCAGAGCCACTTACATGTCTCCTGGTGTTTGACTCCTGTCAGGGCTCACTCCTTGTTGATGTGCTTGAGGTTGCTGAGAAATGATTAGAGATGGTTTATTGTCATTAGAGGCCACCATGTGGCGAGAGTCAAGAGGCTGAGAAATAACACTGCAGTAATGAACAGACTTTTCTGCAATGTTTATGATCTCATTGCAAACTGCTTCCTGCGTGGTAGGCAGCATTGACATCCATGAAACACCCACAGAACAGTCAACCAGGAATGGGGGAAAAGGGAAAAATAGACAGGAAGAGATGGGACATTCCAGATGCAGCACATAAGTCCAGTCAAACAAAAGAGTTGTAGATCCAGGTAAATATCCAGGTAGTGAAGTGCAGAAGGGATCCAGGTGTAAGCATGGAAAAACAGGCAATACAGAGAATTTGGTACTTAGTCTGAAGATTTGTTTAAAAAATACACAGTAGCACAAGAGGTTGCAATTAGTCAGCAGTGGCACCTTTACAAGCACTACTGTTGGAATATGAGAACACACACTCCAGTCATGCACTATTCATTTAGCTCTAATCCAACACAGACAGTGCAATTCTACCAGCTTGGCTCTGGTGGGTTTTTTAGATGCTAAAACACGATACTAGCTAGATTTTTTTTGTGGCTAAGAAAGCAGGTGGCAACTTTAAATTCAATGAAAGTGTCACTGTCTGCGATACGAGAGGCTACGACTGTGCATCTGATTGAAACAGCGGCCTTACCACATAGCTCTTTTCAGACTCTGTGAGATCTGGTCCTGCTCTCAGTGAGTGGTGAGAAGGCTGTGTGATCACCAAGCAAATTATAAGGAAGACATTTTAGCAGAAGTTACATCGATCAGAATTAAACTTAAAAAACGATGCACAGAAAACCAAACCAAGCACAAAACCACCCTCTGCCACTTGATTCAGACAACAGGATTTTTAAAACAGGGGACATTGGACAGCCCAGTAATGCAAGCGCCTTGCAGCAGCAGGTGTGCTGCAAAGGGTAATACAATGGCAAAAAAAGTAAAGGGCTAGCACAGGCAACTCAAAGAGGAGATGATAAGATGAGACACAGCCAGACGCACAGGCGGCAAACACCACTGTATTGAGTTCCTGTAGGGAAAAGAACATGGACAGAAGCACAAGGGTCAAGCCCAATGAAAAGAACATGGCCATTCACTCTGGAAAGGCCCATGGAGATATTCAGGGTCAGGAAAAGCGGAAGCTCAGCTGCCTCTGGCCAGCTCCTGAGCTGGCGTAAATTGGTGCCGGCCAGGCAAGCTGCTGTTGCTGTGAGGGAGCTGCGCTGACACTAGGTGAGGATCGGAGCCATCCTATGCATTCTAAGAATGCATCAGCCTTTCAGATGGATCAGAGCTTCCGAACAGAGATGGTCCTGGACCCAGCCCCAAGATCCAAATGCCCACAAGCTTCAGAGCCCCTCCAGCTGCCCTCCAGGTGCATCTTTTTGTCAGGTTCTCCACCTCCTCTCACCGCCTCCCCATGGGAGAGCCATTTCCATGCCTGAAAAAACAGCTTCTTTGGAGAATCTCAAGGTGCCAGCAACTGGACAGAGCATTCAAAAAATCCCACTACAAATATTTGCATTGACATCCTGATCTTGGATTTTTTACTCTTTTACAACTCCTAATGAAAGCAGTGGGTATACTGCCTGTGCCAGGAGCACAAGACTTGTCCTCTGTGTGGTGTTATCCCCGTTTGCAATACAGATGGATTCCCTAGGGTGAGAAATGTCCCCACTAGGTATGAGCTTTTAGTAAAATGCTAGACCCAAATCTCTTTCCAGAGGGTCCATTTAGCTCTTCCCCCCTGTTCTTTGTTCATTTCAGGGCACTCTTTGCACTGCTGAGTCCTGCCAGAGCCTCGGTGGGCTGGCTGCGCAGGAGAGAGGCTGTCTTTCTCATGGCATTTCCAGACAGAGTGGAGTGGGAAATAAAGAATATGGAAAATCTTGGTGACAGGAGATTTCCAGCCTGAATTTGGACACTTACGAGACTCAACTAGTTCAGAGGAGCATAGCTGGGCTAACCTCAGCCATGGGGTAGCTCCCTTGAAGTTTCTATGAACATGAGTGACAATCTTCTGGAGGTTCCCCCACTGCTATGTCAAAGACTAAAGTATTCCCCCTCCCTGATCAGTATGCCCACCCAACAGCAACGAAGCCAGATAGCTCTGGTTAGTTTGGCTCTCTGGGGATTACTAATTACTCCCGGATCGTTTTGCTCAGAAACTATTTGTTCAGACTGTGTTTCAGTAGAGAGAAAAGAGAAAATGACTGGAATGGGCTTACCACGATGGAATTAGAACTCATGGCATTTACTGGGGAGTCTGAAATTGTTACAGGACTTTTGGAAGTCATTCCTGCATGGCTACCGTCAGTCCGGAAAGCCTAATAGGATGATTACAAAGTCAAAATTAATAGTTTGCAAAGGAACTCAACACAGTACATCAAAGGCAATGAAATCACAGTTAACGGAGGAGGAAGAAGCTGCTTTTCATGGTTATAGTACACAGCTACACATGAGAATCATAGTACAATTCAGGAAAACTCAGGCTGTCTCATCCTCATGCATTCCTTGCTGGAAATGCCCCTTAAGATAAGGCGGCCTATGTAAATGGACACATTTCCTACTGACTCTCGGGGAGTGGCACTGTGATCCTGATCCGCTGCTTCCTGCTAATTGCATCAGGTGATGGAGGCGTGCTATTGGCACTGATCTGTCTTTGCTGGTTGAGTTAACACTGGGATTTTCAGGGGTTAACGTTTGCAAATGGATCACGCCACATATAGTGGCCATTCTACGCGGTACCCCATAGTACTGCATTCCCACCCATATGCAGCCTCTAAAAGCTACAACCATCTGGCTCACCTCCTTTCTCTGGAGAAATTAATCCACCTCTGTTCAAAGTGTTCAAAGCACTTAAACAGATGCTCAATTTCCATTTACATTATACAAACATTAACTACTGAATCATACAGCCACAGCCTGCTTTGTTCCCTACGTCACGGACAGGTGAAGACTAGGCTTGAGTAATGGCACAAAATACATTTGTACACTGTAATAGTCCAGGTACACAATGAGGCATGTTCTTCTTGATAGAAAAAACCCAGCATGAGTGGGATTTTCCAAAGTGCTCCACGCTGGCCCACCTCTTTTCCCACTGAAGTCAGTTGGTTTCAATGCACTGATTCAATCCAACATTTTTACTTCCTAACCAAAAGATGCATTTTTCCGCATTTCCCCTGTATTGCTCCATTCCTTCCAGGTAGGGGTGAAGCAGGGCCGACTTACACAACGAGACAGACAACGGTACCCTTTCAAACAAAGCAGCACCGCAGCAATGATACAGCTCCATGTGAAAGGGCTGGTCTGAATGAAGAGGGGAAGTCCCCAGCTTAGCAGATGAAGCGATGAAAATCAAATTCTAATATGGATGGACCCCAGCAGAAAGGAGACCAAGACAATGGATGCTGAAAAGGTCACTACTCAAAGCAGTGCAAAGCTCGCGCAAGGTCACATATAAAGCTCTCTGAAATCAACAGGACTTGGATGGGCTTTGGATCAGACCCTAGGACTAGGCCTATGGTAGAATTTTCTTCACAATGTTGCCATGCTACCACAGCACTGGCAGTGGCTGGCATTTTAATCATATCATCACGCAGCTCTTCTTTGAGCTTAGAAACACAGGGGGAAGGAAACCTGTCTACACTCATGCTCCCACTGCTGCTCTGACTGGTAGGTCTCAACTAGTGTTAGAAGTGGGAAACTGCAGAGAAAAAATCCTAGTGTGGACACAGTGTTAGGAAATACAGCTGAATGGGATCCATGTGACCATGTTCCAGAAACAAATCATGGGCTGATTCCACTGCACTGCACGTTGTATTGCAATTTCCAACAAAGCAACGCAGGTGAAAATCATCCCCAGATGGCTTTGCTAGTATTTGACACCCCTATGGCCCTGGTGAAAATGACTACATAGGGCATGATTCACTTACACGATGGTCCCTCTGCACACTCTTATTTACACCGAGACATCTTTACATCACTCTGAATCAGTCTCACAAGGTGAAACACAAAGGAGGCACAGGCTGGCCCCAGTAGATAGAGATTTATTTTAAACACTTTTCACCAACAAATTATTTTTTTAAACAGAACTGTATTTTGCTCTCAGCCTCCCTTGTTCACTTCATTCTCCTTAATGAATGAAAATTTCATTCTAAGTCAATTTCGCTTTCCATTCATTCTCACTTTCCTTTTTTGGTTTTCATGCCCATCACGCATGTTGTGACTCTTGGGTTTGGGTTCAAGCAATCCAGGAAACATGCCAATTCCCCTACTACCACAGGCTTCACAAAAGTTTTCACTGAAATTTAAAACCTCTATGAAAAACTTCCAAACATATTATAGTTTACAAAGGTCTGAGCTGCAGCCTGAGCCCGTCTCTATTGGCCTGTACTAGAAAAAGGTGGCCTGTAACTCTGCAAAACCACCTTCAGGACACACTACATCCCTCTCACTCAGAGATGTTTAAGATTTACTGAGGACTGGGGCACAGAGTACATGGTCCCAGCCATGGGGCTGCCCCCCTGCTGTTTCCCTTTCCTGCAACCCTGGGCCCTGGCCAGGCCAGAAGTGGGAGCAGGGCCATGCTAAGAGCTACCCAGGAAGCCTTCGAACCTCCATCTGCCCTGATGGTGTGCTCTGGGGGGCAGGGAAACAGGCTGGGGGCTACTCTTGGACACCTGGCCCCCTGCCCAGGCCAGGTACAGGCTGTGGGGCTCCCCACAGTGCACAGGTGCTGGCTTCCTCTGGGCTCAGTGCTCAATTCCTGTTCCACCCCAGGCACTGTCCCCACCCAGCACCCCCTTCCCTCAAGTCCCACCTCCTACTCCCCACCATGGAACAGCTGATGGCAGCAGGTGGGAGGCACTCGGGAGAAGGGTAGGGAGCTGGCTGCCAGAGAATGCTAAGCACCTGCCCATGTCACAGCAACCTGGGGTTCCTTGGGTCTCTTCTCTCAGCATGCCCCCTTCTCTGGCTCTGGAGGGTTAGCCCCAGGCTCCCTTGCATGGCCCTGTTTCACCAGGCTACTCAGATGCCCTCACACTCACAGATCAACAGCAGGCCCCTACACCAAAGAGCTCCAATCAGGCTCCAAAGCTACCACCACCAGGGCAGGGGATGGATGCCAGGAGGGTACTAGTGAGGGACGCTTGCAATTCCCAGGGCCCAAACCAGCTCTTTGTAAAACACTAGCACCGCTGAGTTCCCTTTCCAAGTGGATACCAGGAGCGCCTCAGGGCCCCTCCTCAAGAACAAGCAACTCTAGACTTCTTACCCATTATTTGCAGAGCATTTTATGTACTTTCCCTTTGTGTACAGACTCTCCGCACCGGAGCTCCTTCTCCCACAGCATCCGTTCCCATCTCTGCAGCCCCCTCAAGCTGGCGGCCAGTCCCTTGGGGTGTGGATGCCCCATCTCTTTACTGCTGGGTCCGAGAAGCATAGGGAGCCCACTGTGCAGTCATGGAGTGCTGAGTTTCATGTCCTGCCTGTGAGAGGCCAGCTTGGGGGGGGGGGGGTGTGGAATCTGGGCACACTGCTGGGTGTCTTCCAGCCTGGCCAATGGGTGGAGACACAGGGGGAAGAGGAAGATCAGAGTGGCAGGGCCCAAAGTGGGGCAAGAGGAGGGGCGGAAGTTCCAAAGCTCCTGCAGGGTCCCCAGAAATTGTCCAGGGCTCCTCGGCACAGGCCCTGTTGGTCCATGCAGGAGGCCGTCACTGTTGTTACTCCTGATCCTTCCAGGGCCTGACCACAGCAACCCCAACTGGACTTAATCATAGGAAGATTCTCAGATAGTATAAATCTGCTTAACTCCACTGACTTCCATAACACTGCGCCGTTGTTACAGCCAGTGAAGTCTGGACCCACGCTGCTTACTCCACTTCTATGGCATCTGGAACAACTTAAAATGGCCCATTTCTAGGCTCACGGTATTACAGTCAGCAGATGTGCCTCATCTGTGGAATCAACATATAGAGGAGCATCCACATGACAAACTACTAACAAGAGCACAGAACCAGCTCCAAGCCACAGAATAATCATCAGCAACAAAGGTTACCTGGGGCATTCTGACCCTTCGTGTAAGTCTAGGAGGTGGTTGTACTGGGACAGCAGAGGAAGAAAGTGCAGTAGAAGAAAGAAGAGCAGATGAAGAGAATGAAGTGTCTGCTGTCTTTTAAAGGAAAGAAAAGGTGGTCAGCTAAATGCAAGCCCTCTTATCAGAATCATTGCTGTCATCTTGTGCAATAAGAGTACCCTTTCTATATATACTTAAACGTGGTGTACACATTGCAAACTTAATTCCATGCAAGAGACAACGCACCTTTCTAGCTTATCCTTCGTTGCTTACAACTGGACTGCGTTTTAAAATGTGCAGAATGTTAAGCTTACGTAATGGCCACTGGCAATACATAAAACCTGGATCCTTTTGTAAAGTTTAGACACAATGTTGATTAAGATCCTGGTTAATTTCATATTCTATATAATTTGGCAGCATGGAACACAATCTCAGAAGACATTTTCTCCTTCCTGGTTTTTATGTTGCATCAAGATCATCTTGATACAAGAAAGGAGCTAATTCTAGTTTCTGATTCTGAAGCTGCCCGAGCCACTGTTAGGCGTAAGCGAGAACAACTTAGGGGTTGCTGTCACTTACTCCAGCTGGCTATGGCCTCCAAGGGACCATAAACCAGTCAAAATTGGGCAAAGTGGGGGGCACTGGTGTGGAAGCCAACACCTCTTTGATTTTAAAGCAAGTGCTAAGTTTAGGAAGCTGGAACAAAGGCTACTTGAGAACTCCCCTAAGATTCCTCTGCCCTCTCCACACAGCACAGCTTGCTCTTCAGCCAGAAGTACATGTAAATAGTTCAACAAATGACTCGCTCTTGCGAGAAAACATGACTGGCTTTGATTCTTTTTTGCATGAAGGCCCTTTACCCCCACTCTGGTAGTGAAAAGGGCCCCTACAGTGGGCATCAGTGACATTTACATAAAGGGACCTGCAGAGTAAATGGGAGTCAGACCCACTGAGTTTGCACCAAGAAAAAGTGACTCCTGCACATTAATTAGCTAGCTGTGCAAATACACAGACCCCAGCTAAGGCACTTCAGGCTCCATTAGGGTTACCTGCCTTCATTTTTATGAATGAGAAGAGCACACGTGATCTCTCCAGCTAGGTAACATGTATGCTTCACCAGCTAGGGTGAGAAAGGGATTCCGGGCAGCCCATTGGTTTGTATCAGGAGGTGAATGGCACGGGGCTGCAACATGTTGCCTTCTGACATATCTAGTAATGACAGTGAGTGGGCCAGCACAGCTCCCTAGATGAGGGTTTGGCATATTTCCAAGGCAATTCCCACGTTCATGCCTATACTCAACTAGCTCTTGCTCCACCCTTGCTGAATCCCCTTCTAGGCCGTTTTAGCCCTCTGTCCTGTTAACAGCCACTAGCTAGCTGGAGTCCATAAAGGGAAGACGACAGCTCCTGGCTCCGGGCGGCCTGCTGGGCAGGAGGGAGCGGACGGAGCACACAAGGACGCGCAGGGCTTCAGAACAGCACACACATGCAGCAGAAGTACCTTGTTTGCTCTGCTTCGAATCTCTCTCAGTTCACATTTCCTTGTGCCTCTTTTCTCAGCATTACCACCCTGCCCAGCAGTGATTCGCTCCTGACATAACCGGCTTTCCCCAAAGGAAGCCAAGGGTCTCTGTTCCGGGCTCATTCTCCTGTTTCGGTTTGATGGTTTCAGGCACCCCTCCACAGGGATCTTGGGTATGGGATTAGCGCCTTTGTCTGGCTCCATCCAACCCTCCCTTTCCCTGTTCCTGCTGACTTCTCGATCGTTTCCAACCTTGGGTGGATTGCCAATGACATCACTGAGCTCGGAGAGGAACCTCTGGGGTCTCCCAACAACAGAGAGAGGGCTCTGACAACCACATGGGTTGGGGGAAGGGCAGCCACCAAACTTTTCTTCACTTTGAGGAGTGGTGTGACGGAAAGGGCGAGCAGAGGAGGGGGGCCTGAATGGGAAAGACAGCAGCGGGGATACAGAGAACTGTGGCGAGGAGGAGCCCGAAAGGTTAGAATGGTGAAGGCTCTCAGAGGGAGAGGGGCTGGCTGCAGCTGAGGGTGTGAGATAGTCAATGGGACAGGCAGAGCCTTCAGGGAGAGGGGGCAATGGAGGGGTTATGACAGGAGTCCTGCTAGGAGACACCCCCATGGTCAGGGAAATCCACTCGGCGGTGATCGCCTGCACCTCCGGAGACAGGACGTGGCGTGGGAAAGGCAAAGGTGGAGGTGTTGGTGTATGGAGCAGCTCAGAGCCAGGAGACTTAAAGGAAAGAAAAGGAAAAAAAGACAGAAATAAGCCAATGACATGGAAAAGTACAAAATTCTGAAACACAAGCCAAGGCAGTGGGGAAATGAAGAGTGAGTACAAGAAAGCAGGCAACCCAGAATGGAGGGTGAACTCTGAATAGGGCTTCATGCAGACAGCAAACCCTTACTCACTCTGAGCCTGCATGGCCCGAGGGACTGCAGCCGTGGGGCTGCTGAAGGAGCCTGCACTGTTTCCTGGAGAGAGTCTCCCTGGAGCTGGCTCTTTGAGTTTAAAGCAAGCTCTAAGATTCTGAAGCTGGAACAAGATGGGCTGAACTCTGCCGCTGTCTGGGGGTGCAAGGCTCCGGGAAATGACAGCCTAATGCTTTCCCCCATCATCCATGCACGCCAGCCAGGGCTTGTGGGAAACAGCAGCCATCAGGAAGAACCAAAGACCTTTTACTGAGGGAATTCCCAGGGCTGCTGAGAGAACAAAGAGAAGGAGTGTATGGCCGTCCAAGTCAGGGAAAAGCTGCAGCAAGGCAATGGCAGGGTAGGCCAGGCCCACACATGCTGAAGCTAAGTTGAAGTTCACTTTTTCAGGGAACCCCAGGAAAGCCAGCAGGGTCCCCTCTTGGCTCACTGTCCAGAACAGAAATACCAGCTGCTAAAGGATGCCAAGGACAGAGATGGTAATTGTAGCCCTGGAGTTTCCAGTCCTTCCCTAGTCTCTGTTTCATGCTCTCCCCAGCATTACTTACCACAGGGTCTTATTGTGCATGTTGAACAGAACCAGCTAATACCTTCTCCTCTTCTCTCCCTGGGGACTCAGGTTCTGTGCCTGCACATGTCTCAGCTGGGCCCTTAACTTTCAAGTCAAGAGTGCCACTTCAAACGGGACAAACTGCTGCCAGCTGTCATCTCCCTGGTGCACTCACTTCCCTGGTTTTTGGCTTGTTGGACTGTACCCATTTCAAAGGCAGTTTCATGCTCCCTAAGGGGCCAGACTGGCAGACCCTAGGGACTCAAGTTCTGCATTTAGCTCCTGACCACATACAACATGGGCACCAGTAACTCAGACCTTTGACATACTGTCCTGCCCAGCTGCCTCAGCCTTGAGCTGGACTTGGTGCATGAAAGGAGAATTTAGGCCCTGATCTAAATCACACTGAAATCAATGGAAATACTGCCTTTGTCTCAATGCTCTTGGAATCAACCAGGATGCCCATTGCAGGGTGGCTTGGTTTGTGCAGGCACTGGGCTCATCACACTGGAGCCAAGCCATCAACTTACCAGTGCAAAGACACTGACATTCACTCAGCCACCCTTCCTGGCCGTGTCAAGAATCAAGCTGTGATCAGAGATGAAAAGCTCTGTGTCCTGTCCCCAGCCCGCCCAGACACCCCATCTTTCTGATGAATGAGGTGTAACTCTTTGACTTGGCTCTGCCTGTCAAAGAGAGAACTGGACAGGCCGCATGGCGCTGCTGCAGAGTAAACCCTTGCCGTGGCTGGGAATTCCCTCCTGCTCTCAAATACCCTAACCCTCCTGGCTGCGTAAGGCCTAGTAACTTGCTACACCGAGCGTGGGTACCTGCGGGGAAGCTGTTGAGCTGCGATTAGGGGACAGAGACATCGGTGGCTCAGGATAATCAGTAGCATTCTTCACCAGTGGCCGCTTGAGCACATCCACGTACGTGACAGGGAAGATGCCTTGGCGGTTGGTGCCAGAGATTTTCCCTTCGTACCAGTTCTCATCAACACGCCGAATCAATGTGATCCTTTCACCCTGTAGGAGAGAACCATCACACAGCACTGTCACTAACCCAGCATGTCACTCTGTAGCAAGGAGATGAGAGCCCTTGCCCTGGCTGAATTCAAGGCTTCTGTGGCATGTGGCCTCCCCTCCTTGACATGGTACCGTGTTTCTGAGGTCAGCTGACTGGGGAGCTAACCCCCTTCTGTAGCTAGCTCAGGCTGCCTGCAGTCACATCTGGATCACACTTCCCAGAATTTCTTTGCACCCAGGAAGCAAGAAACAATTCTTATATGAAAGCTGCTCTGCTGAGCTGACAACACACACAAAGACTTTTGAATCCTGATTCTCAGCTACAAGCTCCAGCCTTGAGTAAAATGGAAAGAAAATAGTGGGCATGGAATTTTAATATCAATACACATGCAAACAGCTACCTCCTTTGAGACAGAGACATTTTACCGTTTAAGGCACTCTAACAAATGAGTTAGCTCTGCTCTGCAAAGTGACTCGAAAGTGGCACCTGCTTCTTCCCGATCTGCATTCATTGCTTGTGTGGGCTCAGCAATACCATGGGAGAACAAGATAGTCAGTAATTCATTGACAAGAGAGATAATGTTCCCAGGGCAGAGTCACATTTTGCACTTCACTCTGATAAACGTTTCCACCCATCATCTCTAGGAGGATCTTACCTTTCGGAATGACATTTCCACTCGCGTATCCCCATTAAAGTTAAATTTAGCCACAGCATCTCCATACTCCAGGACTTGCATCGGGGCTAGCTTTTGGGGCTGGGCTTTTTCAGTGGGCGGGAGTAGCTGGAAGAAAGAAATGAAGTCTAAATACCCACCAGAAGCTCACAAGCGGGGGCTCTGAAGAGGTGGTGTAGCTCTGGATTGAGAAGCATTTCAAAGGGGAGAAAGTACCTCTATATAGGAGCATGGGAAGATGCCCACTCTGCCATGGTGTTCTCCTTCATACCAGTTCTGGTCAATTTGCTTGTAAATGTAAACGACATCTCCTTTTTGCAGAGGAAGTTCCCTGTTAACAACACATCGGTCACAGCTGAAGTGCATATACTCACCAAACAAAGCACAATTAATTTCCTGGAGAGAGAGAGCCTTGTATATTCACCCAGGGCATCTGAAGTGCCAGCCTATATACATGCTGGGTATCTCACACTCCAGAAGGTCCCTATCAACCCATCTGCTGCAAGGTGGGTTTGGGAAGAAGGATGGAAATCAAAGCCCACCTTTTCATCTAGATGCTACCCAGATGTGCTCACTATGAGGTGCCAAGCTTTATTCACTCTCAGGGGCATTGTGAGTGTGGCTTTCCACAAAGGTGGTGTGGCCAGACCTTACTGGGCATGCTCCTCTTCAGCAGGGGAGATGAAAGGCGAGCAAGAGTTGAAGCACTAGCCACTGGCTATGGCTGCTGCTAGATAGGATGGGAGGAGAGAGGGCAGGGCTGTCGTTTCGCCTGCACACCTGGTCACATCACAAGGAAATCAGTGACCAGGACCATTTTGAGAATGCTTTAGAGGAAGCTAATTTGCTGGTAATGGAAGCACCATATGCATGACAGTCCATGACATTCATAGCCAGCCAGCCTTTGCAAGAATCATAGAATCATAGAATAATAGGACTGGAAGGGACCTCAAGAGGTCATCGAGTCCAGCCCCCCGCCCTCAAGGCAGGACCAAGCTCTGTCTAGACCATCCCTGACAGATGTCTATCTAACCTGTTCTTAAATATCTCCAGAGAGGGAGATTCCACCACCTCCCTTGGCAATTTATTCCAATATTTGACCACCCTGACAGTTAGGAATTTTTTCCTAATGTCCAATCTAAACCTCCCCTGCTGCACTTTAAGCCCATTACTCCTTGTCCTGTCCTCAGAAACCAAGAGGAACAAATTTTCTCCTTCCTCCCTGTGACACCCTTTTAGATATTTGAAAACCGCTATCATGTCCCCCCTTAATCTTCTTTTTTCCAAACTAAACAAGCCCAGTTCATGAAGCCTGGCTTCATAGGTCATGTTCTCTAAACCTTTAATCATTCTTGTCGCTCTTCTCTGTACCCTTTCCAATTTCTCCACATCTTTCTTGAAATGTGGCGCCCAGAACTGGACACAGTACTCCAGCTGAGGCCTAACTAGTGCAGAGTAGAGCGGCAGAATGACTTCACGAGTTTTGTTTACAACACACCTGTTGATACAACCTAGAATCATATTTGCTTTTTTTGCAACAGCATCACACTGTTGACTCATATTCAACTTGTGGTCCACTATGACCCCTAGATCCCTTTCTGCCATGCTCCTTCCTAAACAGTCGCTTCCCAACTTGTATGTATGGAACTGATTGTTCCTTCCTAAGTGGAGCACTTTGCATTTCTCTTTATTAAACCTCATCCTGTTTACCTCTGACCATTTCTCTAACTTGCTAAGGTCATTTTGAATTATGTCCCTATCCTCCAAAGAAGTCGCAACCCCACCCAGTTTGGTATCATCTGCAAACTGAATAAGCGTACTCTCTATCCCAATATCTACATCATTGATGAAGATATTGAACAGTACGGGTCCCAAAACAGACCCTTGAGGAACTCCACTTGTTATCCCTTTCCAGCAGGATTTAGAACCGTTAACAACAACTCTCTGACTACGGTTATCCAGCCAATTATGCACCCACCTTATCGTGGCCCTATCTAAGTTATATTTGCCTAGTTTATCAATAAGAATATCATGCGAGACCGTATCAAATGCCTTACTAAAGTCTAGGTATATGACATCCACCGCTTCTCCCTTATCCACAAGGCTCGTTATCTTATCAAAGAAAGCTATCAGATTAGTTTGGCATGACTTGTTCTTCACAAACCCATGCTGGCTATTCCCTATCACTTTATTACCTTCCAAGTGTTTGCATATGATTTCCTTAATTACCTGCTCCATTATCTTCCCCGGGACAGACGTTAAACTGACCGGTCTGTAGTTTCCTGGGTTGTTCTTATTCCCCTTTTTATAGATGGGCACAATATTTGCCCTTTTCCAGTCTTCTGGAATCTCCCGTCTGCCATGATTTTTCAAAGATCATAGCTAAAGGCTCAGATACCTCCTCTATCAGCTCCTTGAGTATCCTGGGATGCATTTCATCAGGACCTGGTGACTTGCTGACATCTAACTTTCCTAAGTGATTTTTAACTTGTTCTTTGTGTATCCTATCTTCTAAACTTACCCTCTCTCTGCTTGTATTCACTACGTTAGGCACTCTTCCAGACTTCTCGGTGAAGACCGAAACAAAGAAGTCATTGAGCATCTCCGCCATTTCCAAGTTTCCTGTTACTGCTTCTCCCTCCTCACTAAGCAGTGGGCCTACCCTGTCCTTGGTCTTCCTCTTGCTTTTAATGTATTTATAAAAGGTCTTCTTGTTTCCCTTTATGCCTGTAGCTAGTTTGATCTCATTTTGTGCCTTTGCCTTTCTAATCTTGCCCCTGCATTCCCGTGTTGCTTGCTTATATTCATCCTTTGTTAGTTGTCCTAGTTTCCATTTTTTATATGACTCCTTTTTTATTTTGAGATCGTGCAAGATCTCCTTGTTAAGCCAAGCTGGTCTTTTGCCATATTTTCTATCTTTCCTACACAGCGGAATTGTTTGCTTTTGGGCCCTTAACAACGTCCCTTTGAAATACTTCCAACTCTCCTCAGTTGTTTTTCCCTTCAGTCTTGCTTCCCATGGGACCTTACCTACAAGTTCTCTGAGCTTATCAAAATCTGCCTTCTTGAAATCCATTACCTCAATTGTGCTGGTCTCCCTTCTACCTTTCCTTAAGATCATGAACTCTATTATTTCGTGATCACTGTCCCCTATACTGTCTTCCACTTTCAAGTTCTCAACTAGTTCCTCCCTATTTGTTAAAACCAAATCCAGAACAGCTTCTCCTCTGGTAGCTTTTTCAACCTTCTGAAACAGAAAGTTGTCTCCAATGCAGTCCAGAAACTTATTGGATAGCCTGTTCCTCGCTGTGTTAGTTTCCCAACATATGTCTGGATAGTTGAAGTCCCCCATCACCACCAAATCTTGGGCTTTGGATAGTTTTGTTAATTGTTTAAAAAAGGCCTCATCCACCTCTTCCACCTGGCTAGGTGGCCTGTAGTAGACTCCTAGCATGATATCACCCTCGTTTTTTACCCCTTTTAGCTTAACCCAGAGACTCTCTACACAGCTATCTCCTACGTTCATCTCCACTTCAGTCCAAGTGTGTACATTTTTAATATACAAGGCAACCCCTCCTCCCTTTTTTCCCTGTCTGTCCTTCCTGAGCAAGCCGTACCCTTCCATACCAACATTCCAATCGTGCGTCCCATCCCACCAGGTTTCTGTAATACCAATGATATCATAGTTGTATTTATTGGTTAGCAATTCCAGTTCTTCCTGCTTATTACCCATACTTCTCGCATTTGTATATAGGCATCTAAGATACTGATTTGATCTTGCCTCCCTGTTGTGCCCTGACCCTCCTTTCTCCTTGCCATTATAGGCCGTAGTCCCCCCCATTTCCAACCCATCTCCCAGTCCCGCACATGCAGCACTTACCTGTGGGCTTTGCTCACCTGCCCCCGTCGAACCTAGTTTAAAGCCCTCCTCACAAGGTTAGCCAGTCTGTGTCCAAACAAGGCCTTCCCGCTTGTTTGAGCCACTGGCAGTGGTATTTGAATGTGGAACTCCACCAGGAAAAGCAGGAATCATAGAATCATAGAATACTAGGACTGGAAGGGACCTCGAGAGGTCATCGAGTCCAGTCCCCTGCCCCCATGGCAGAACCAAATACTGTTTAGACCATCCCTGATAGGCATTTATCTAACCTACTCTTAAATATCTCCAGAGATGGGGATTCCACAACCTCCCTGGGCAATTTATTCCAGTGTCTGACTACTCTGACAGTTAGGAACTTTTCCCTAATGTCCAACCTAAACCTCCCTTGCTGCAGTTTAAGCCCATCGCTTCTTGTTCTATCCTCAGAGGCCAAGATGAACAAGTTTTCTCTCTCCTGCATATGACACCCTTTTAGATACCTGAAAACTACTATCATGTCCCCCCTCAATCTTCTCTTTTCTAAACTAAACAAACCCAATTCTTTCAGCCTTCCTTCATAGGTCATGTTCTCTAGACCTTTAATCATTCTTGTTGCTCTTCTCTGGACCCTCTCCAATTTCTCCACATCTTTCTTGAAATGCGGTGCCCAGAACTGGACACAACACTCCAACTAAAGCCTAAACAATGCAGAGTAGAGCAGAAGAATGACTTCACGTGTCTTGCTCACTACACGCCTGTTAATGCATCCCAGAATCATGTTTGCTTTTTTTGCAACAGCATCACACTGCTGACTCATATTCAGCTTGTGGTCCACTATAGCCCCTAGATCCCTTTCTGCCACACTCCTTCTCAGACAGTCGCTTCCCATTCTGTATGTGTGAAACTGATTGTTCCTTCCTAAGTGGAGTCCTTTGCATTTGTCTTTATTAAACTTCATCCTGTTTACCTCAGACCATTTCTCCAATTTGTCCAGATCATTTTGAATTATGACCCTATCCTCCAGAGCAGTCGCAACCCCTCCCAGCTTGGTATCATCTGCAAACTTAATAAGCGTACTTTCTATGCCAATATCTAAATCGGTGATGAAGATATTGAACAGAGCCGGTCCCAAAACAGACCCCTGCAGAACCCCACTTGTTACACCTTTCCAGCAGGATTGTGAACCATTAATAACTACTCTCTGAGAATGGTTATCCAGCCAGTTATGCACCCACCTTATATATAAGTTGTATTTGCCTAGTTTATTGATAAGACTGTCATGCGAGACCGTATCAAACGCCTTACTAATGTCTAGGTATGCCACATCCACTGAATCTTTAAAGTTTGAGCAAAAGGACCAACTCTCATCACAAGCAGCTGGCTCAGACTCTCAAACCTCTTCTGTGGGCCAGCCAATAGCGAATGACAAAGGCCCAGCCAGTCCTCTCCATCATGGAAGACACAAGCTCCTCTCTGTCACTCTGGCATCAAACGCACACAGGGAGCAGGTCCAAACCACTGCTCTCTCTGCAAGCTCCGGCTGAAAGTTAAACGATGCGCTGGGCTCTTCCTGCCTCTCTAACCACCACCTGCAACAAAGGCTCTGCCATCAGGACTCAGATGGCAGCTCTGCTTTGATGGAGGAAGCGGATTCAAACCAACCTCATCTTCCACAGGGACTAGCACTTGTTTGTTTCAGTGAAGCAGCTGACATACAGGGAACAGAGGCCCAGGGCACACACAGCTACTCTACTAACTTGAAGGATTTGCACTGAAGTACTAGCTCCAGAAACATGAATCTGTGTTGCAGGATATGCAGAAAAAGCAGAGAAGGAGAGAGCGACACAGCCATATCCAGGGATACTTACTTTAGTGTCTGTGCTTTAAAGTCAAACTTGGCTCTAGCAGGTCTCATCTGAAGATTGAAAACAACAAATTAAAACAACAATTATGTTTTCGACCCATTACGGAAAAGCCTATGGAAATGCTTCCCAGGCATTTCAGAGACTAGCACTAATGCGGGGGTGAAACTAGAGCAGATCTTAGTTCAGATTTTCTGCTGCATGGAACAGGCACAAGACTCCAGCTCTGCTCTATGGATCAGAGAGAAGAACTTAACCCTTCATAGGCCAAGTGCCACTTTCTGGTATAAATGTAACCCATGTCAAGGAAACCCAAGAGGGGGGAGTTTAACTGGAGTAAATGTTTGAACAAGTGACCATGTCAAACCTTGCTGAACCTGACAACCGCTGCTCCAGTAACTGTAATGACTCTGTGGATTTAGGACCAAATTCCCCTTGGACACAGGCAAAAAGTGCTGGCCAGCAGAAAACAATGGGGTGATACTCATATAATACTCAAACCCCATTGAAAATCTATTGTCCACCCGCACCATGGCCCACGTATTACTATGGTCACTGTTTCAACTGGCAGGAAATAGACAAAGGCCAGGAGGAACTGAAGAAAAATAAGCACATGTTTAAAACTGTCTCTAGTTAGTTATAAAGGTAAACAGGACATGTTGACTATTTTTAGGCCACTTTGGCAATAAAGTAATATACATACAGTGTTTAGGAAACATGCTGGGACTTCATCCAACTCTCTCCTAGAGCAGTATTAAGTGTCTTTCAAAAGAAGGAAAACAGCAAAATCTATTTCTAACAAAACTACAGGACAAGTCACATGACCAGGCTCAACAAGACATGAAGTTTCTAAGCATAAGGCACAGACAAGAAGACAATGTAGCATTCTGATGCAAGGGATGTAAAATGCCTTGATTCACTAAAAGTAGCTGATATTTAAATGCATGCATCACAGGTGTGCACCAGCAATTCTCAGCAGGCATGCTTTAACATATGCAGCTTGGTATAGAGATACCAATTAATGTATCAGGCACAAAGAACCAACGCGATTCTAAATGAAGCCAGAATGGGAAAAAAACATTCTCTGGAGAGCTAATGTCGGCCTAAAGCGTAACACTGCGAGAGGCGAGTATCGCGTTGGGTCAAGCAGCAGACTGAGGTAACTAGAACAGACCTCTGACCCAGATTTCCTCTTTGCTGTATCGTCTACATTTAGGAGGTCCCCAAACCGCTCATTAGTGATAAACTGATGGTGCGTTGGAATAACCCCTGTGTGCCTTCTAGCTGCAATATCAGCTTCTTCTTGCTCACGTTTAAGTCGTCTCTGGTCCTCTAAAAGTTTCTGCCATAAAATTGCATAAAATAGGCAGTAAATCATCTAGTTTATGGCATTTGCAAACTGCCAGCACATGAGACTTTATAAGCACTTTAGAGGTACGGAATAATAGCAGCAGCTTTAGAGAAATATACAAGATCAATTCCATGAACTACACCACATGACTCCCAGTTGATTAGGTCAGCATAGACAATACATTCCATTACAGTGTATTTGAAAACAGGTTATTGGTAGTACTTAAGAGGATCATTTACAAGGTAACAGCTCTGCCTACTACGGCCTGATCCCAAACCAGTGGCTGTCAAGGAAGTCTTTCCACTGACTTCAGCAACCTTTGGATCAGGCCCAGGTGGTCATCTAGGGACATAACTTCCATGGACCATCACTGGCTGTTGAGTGGCTAAATGCCCCCCGTGAAGCACAGCTCTCTCTATGCTTGCTCATGGCTGACATAACAAACATCTTTCAGTGAAATAATTCCCACTCACAAAGTGCTTCCAGCTTCCCCACCCTGTGGCAGACTAGTGGAAATGAAGGCCCTTGGTCCTGCATTCCACTAGCATGAGCGTTCATGCTATATAAAAATATATCTCCCAGTTTAAGTCACAGGCTTTTCAGAGAAGCAGCTAGGTGACTAATTAAAATTAATAATCTCCCAGAGTGCCAATAGTTTGCATCTTTCTTCAATACCAAGTTTAGCTAGTGTTTGGAAAAACGGGGTGGTTCCCTTAGGATGCTAGTTTGTATATATACTGGCCAACAATTTCAAAAGGGACTGGTGATTTTTGGGTGCTCAAACAGAGATGCTGTGAAGAGGCCTGGTTTTCAGAGTTGGAATCTTCAGCACTTTCTGAAAATGAGACCAATTTAAAATATGTCAAATTGGTATACCCAGAATCGCAGTTGCTTTTGAAACTGTTGTTTTGACTGATTAATGCTCAGCTGAAAAGACTTCATTGATGCCATGTGAGCTTACAGAAAGACCATTTTGCCATTCTGAAAAGCATACACGCTGAATTATCACACAGTACGCCCTCTTTACTAAGCCCTTCAGTATTACGAACCTTTGGTCATGATGAACCCAGTCCATCAATCCCAATTTACTGTCCCAGAGCCACAGCCCCACTATGCTGGGCTGACATCCAGCCACCTGGACCCCACTGTAGTGGGGACTGATTGCCTGGAGACCTGACGTGCATGAGTAACCTCTGCAACTTAAGCCAAACTCACCCGCCCTAACTGACTCCTAGCCCCCGGTAAACTGATTAATAATAATATACCCAACAGGCGTCTCTAAGGTGACTCCATTAGCTTACTTCAGCAGTTTATCATTCATTTTGATTGTCCTTAAACTGTAAAGAACCCGGGGCCCTAATAAGCAAAAGGCTTGGCCCTGGAAAGGTTCATTAGAGCGAGGTTGTCCTGCACTTCTCCAACAGTCTCAAAGCACTTTGCAAACACAAATGACACCTCATGTCATCCTTGCATGGTTGGTAAGTATTATTATCCCCATTTACATACTGGGTAAGTTGAGGCACAGAGGTCAACTTGACCAAGGTCTTACAGCAAATCAGTAATAGAAATCTAAATACTGCATAACACTTCATACAAAAGTAGATGCAGAGGCTATGTAAGGCCAAATGGTGAATTTCCTATATATTTCACTGTTAGAAACATTACCAAACCACCTGTAAGGGCTTTACCTCTTTATCATCAAGACGTCTACGAGTCATTTCTTCTGGAGTTTCCATATAATCAACTGGTGCAAAATGCCTTGGTGATTCTGAATCTACTTCAAAACAACACAAGTCAGTTAAAAAACAAATGGATTTATTCTGCATCATCAGAAAGGAAAAAAAAAAAGATTCTGACATCACTAGAGTTTGCTTCCATTTCAGCTATAAAGGATTTTCAATTGTTGTTGACTATCTTCTCAAATATTGATAATAGTTTGAATTTTTTCCTCTTGGGCTGTACTTGTGATACTCCTGTGGGCATTTGGCACCAAAAATATAGAAATTCTGCACACAATATTTTAAAATTCTGCAAGTTTTATTTGACAATAAATAAATGTGGCTCTAGCATGGCAGTGGGGAGCACATCACCCTGCATCTCCCCCCCCCATTCTGGGACACAGACTCAATGGGGAGACTGCACCCGATTCTGACACAGCACAAGGCCAGAGCCTGCCTCAGTAACACCCAGCCACCTTGCGCCTCTGTGACAGGCACACCAGGTACGGGGCAGGCAGGTTCATCCAGGCAGGATCCCAAGTGTGGAGGGGCTCAGGGTGGGGGGATCCAGGTGTGGACAGAGAGGGTTTTGGGTCAGACAGTCTGGGTACAGGCAGCTCAGGGGGCAGGTGTGAGGGCATCTGGATGCACAGAGACTCATTGGGGGGTACCAGGTGCAATGGGACTCTGTGGGGGCTTCCAGGTGAAGGTGGTTGGAGCATGGGAGAGTGGGACTTGGTGAGCTGGGGTTATGCGTGCAAGTTAGTTGGGGGTCTGGACGTGGAGGCTCAAGTGGTGCAGGGGGATCGAGCTTGTACAGGGAGCTCAGTGTGCGGGGGAGGTCCAGAAGCAGGGGATCTGGGTGCACAGAGGCTGACACTCAGTGGGGTGGAGTTCAGGTCTGGAGGGTTAGGGAAGGTCTGGGTGCGTGGTGTGAAGTCTGGCACAGGAGGCCGGGTATGGGAGGTCTGGATTCATAGAGGTTGGATGAATGGGGGAGCAGCTCCACATACAGTGACCCCTTGCTCCTTGGCTGAGCAGTGATAGGGATAGGAAACGGGAGGACGCTGAACTTCCTGCAGCTGGGGGAGGCTTCCAGGGGGTGGTTCTGACACAGCTCCAGCCATTTCTTGCCAGGGAAGAGAAAGTCCCGTTCTCTTCTGTTTCCAGCCCAGCCAGGACTAGCATCTGATTCTGGCTCAAGGTAGGGGATTTACCTCTCTGCTGGCTGCTCCAAGTGCCTGAGGCGATGTACTTGCACTGGTGGGGAATGGTGCACAACTGCTCTTGCAGCTTCCCCTTTGCTTCCCTGTCAGACAGTCATTTTTCTGCAGGGAAGCAAATAAATCTGCAGGGGATGTGAATTCCTCACATGCATATTGGTGCAGAATTCCCTCAGGAGTAACATTGTGAACACACATAGAACCAAAAGAGAATACGAAGGTGGGAAAGCAAGTAAAAACATAAACAGACTTTGTGAAGAAAAGGTTTGCTGCCATTGAAATAGAATTTACCATAATGCTGTCACCACCCATGCAAACACATACAAACATGATTGCATACTCAGAAACACAAAGACCTGGAAGAACTGCTCCTAGAAAACCAAATCAACTGGGTTGACATGTTTTATTTGCCTGTATGCACGTGATATGGGAAAAAGAATCTCTCATTGCAAGATTCTTACATCCTAGGAGTTGCCTTTGAGACAAACCAAGTTGGATGGCAATTAGAAAAGGCAGCAGAAATTGTTTTTCAGAAGTGCAGCTGATAATGAGACCTGAACTAAAATGCTAAGCAAGAAAGGCAACAGACACCAGACACACAAGGAAAATGAGCACTAATTGATACAGATGTGGGTCAACAAAAATACAGAGAAAAAAGTGAAGTGGGAAGACAAAGTAACAGTGGTAAAGTACACAAAAAGCCACCTCCAGGGTACGTCCGGAGTTCGCTTTGCGGGTTGTTGTTTCTATCCAAGCTGTGATAGAAAGTGCATGGAACAATATTCCCATTATTAAAGGAGGCTGGCATATCAGCTTGGAGCATGCAGCTTTCTGAGCTGGATTCCATGCGGGGGAAATGGCTAAGCCTTTCCATGATGTCAAAGGAAGACAGGCGCTTGGGGGCCACAGGTCTGTCTTCGGAGCACAGTGAGTGCAGGGAACAGTGACTCTTTTCCACGTGGTGCTCTTGGAGCCGTGCTGCATTACTCTGGTACTCGGTGCTGTGCACCAGCGGGATTCCCAGGCAATCTGGGGGCGGAGTCTTTCTGGGACTGTGGTGAAAGGGCTTTTTCAACGTGAAGGGAAGCGGGCTCATCAGATAGACATTTCTGGGGAGCGCGTGCCTTTCCCTGTGGGTGTCCCCTTTGGAACTGGGGTTCTTGGAGACCTGCTGCTGCTCATGCCTGCGAATGGTGGTGAATCTGGTATAAGAAGCTGGGCAGGCCCCTTTGCATTTGTTTAATTTATATTTCTGGGGCCAGCTGAGATGACTGAGACAGCTGCCACTGTCATTGGATGCATTGGACTGGAGATCAGTCTCGTCCGTGCAAGCTGAGAGCGTGTCCATGGGGGCAACGTCACTGAGCTCTGATGCCGAGTCCTCCACATTGCCGCAGGAGTGAGAGGAGTTGTCGGCCATGCTGGCAGCATCCTTTTCTTCTTGGCTTGGCTTTAGTGACTCCAGCAGGGATTCTGCTGAACAGGCTGCGCTCAAGCAGCTCTTAAACTGGGGAGAGGTGGGCAGGTTGCTGGGCCCACTGGAGAAGTTGAGAGCAGGCATGGACCGGGATCTCTGGATCAGCTGCTCAAAGGCAGTGATGCGGGATGAGACGGTGTTTTTGGGAATTTGCTCCGAATTCTCCCGACCGGGGCTCTGCTCACTCCTGTCTCTCAGCTCATTCTCGAACTGGGAGGCGATATCCCTCACACTGCAGGATGAGACAGTGCCCAGGTGGATCCTGGACCTGTTGATCTGATGCATGTTTTTATACAGCACTGTAAACTCCATCCCACTCTTCCTGGGACCCAGGGGAATGTAGCCCTTCCTGGAGCTGGTGCTGTACTCCTGCAGGCTCACGGTGCTGCTAGATTTGGTGACATACTCCTGCTTGGATTTCATTAGCAGGTTTTCTACACTTTTCCCTAAGTCAACCAGGAAAGCCTTTTTGTTTTCAAACAAGGCACTGGAGCTCCGAAGGTTCTCACAGCTCTGAGTTTTTTCATGAGGCAGCAGGATACCGTTTGTGTCCTGCACAAGAGTAGCTGGAGCAGCTAGTCTGGGTTTGAATTTGGATGGGAGGATTTCAGGAATGCAGGCTTTTGCAGCTGATAAAGGCTTCTTATGTTTACATGCATGACCTGACATACCGGTATGACTAGCGGTAAAGGTTCGGCTAGTAACTGAAGAGGGTGCAATCATATGAGCATTCCCACCTTTACGATCCACTGGTAAGCATGCAGAATAAAATAAACACAACCTGTTAGCTTAAATGCTGGAAAGCTATTAAGAAAGGAAAGAGAACATGCTTGGATGTCACAAAATGTACTTTAAAAAAACTGGTGTTCAAAAGAAAGAAAAGCAGAGACACAATGCACAAGCAAGTGCAAAGATACAGCTAAATTCTGCAATGCTGCAAGGTGTCTAAAATCAGAAGAAAGGCCAGATGCAGGTCAGAAGCACTTGCAGGGCCCAATCCTGCCGAGTGTTGAGCATCCTCCGCACCATGCAAGAGGCAACTCAGTAAATAGCAGGATGTGGGCCATAGCAGGATGCCGAGGGAATGATGTTGCAAAAGCAGCCTCGCCGTGAGCCTGTGATCAGACCAACCACGGTGCTACCCATGCAACAGCTGCGCTGTAAGTTATTCCTGGCATGGTTGAGCAAGTCAGGGAGCATCTGCACTAGAACAAGTGGGCCAGGTCTGCTGCCCTTTGGCTGCTGTGCTCAGTGGGGACTAGCTGAGCGTGTTTCTGCACCGTCTGTGTAGCTATGTAGGCTAAAAGCAGCTGAGAGATGAGCGCAGGCTCCCAGGTGTGAGGTGCTATTTTGCAGGGGGGTTGGCTTGGAAAGCCAAAGGACCCGCCCTCCAGGCTGCTCCCAGCCATTTCTAGTTTACAAGCTGCTCAGAAATGCATCAGGCTCCTTGCCTGTCTCAGCATGCTGCAAACTCCAAGGTGGAGGAGGCTCAATAGTCTCTGCTGGCCAGGGTGCTTTCTTTGTGGCTCATGGGCTCCCAGCCAATTCCAGTGGAATCGCCAGCCTACGAGTTTTGAAGGCCTGGCCTGACAGAGCCCTGGCAGGGCTGATTTTGCTGGCATTGGCCCTGCTTAGAGCAGGGGTTGGAGTCAGCCTCCTGGTCTCCCTGCCAGCCCTAGTTTTCTGTGGTTCGATGAGGGCCAGGTTGAGAGGCACCCATACTCTTGGAGCTCGCAGGGCCCTGCAATAATGCAGATGTCCTCTGGCCAGCAGACACTGATCAGACTGCACAGCCGGAACAGCAGCAAGGGCAGGCTGACAGGAGCAGGGCAGAGGATGCTCAGGACAGGAGAAAAAGGGCAAGGTAGTGCTGGCAAATTGCTGGGAGTGGGAAAGAGGGAAACAGGAACTGGGGGTGGGGAGAGAGGGAAAAGGGGGCAGTTGTCCTGGGGCCTGGCAATTCAAAGGGGCCCAGGGCTCCCAGATGCCTCCAGTGCTAGTGAAGCAACAGCAGCCCCAGACCCATTTGAATTGACACCAAAGCACCACCCTGCGCAGCTCTGAGGGCATGTGCTGCAGAATGAGGGGGGCTGAAACTTGCTGCCCCAACCCCACCCCTTCCAGGGAGGCATGGACTCATCCCCCACACCTTGCCCTGGGGCCCAGAGTGCCTGTCGGCCCTACTGCACAGGAATAAGAGAAGCAAAAGGATGAGTCCTGACCCTGCTGCTACGAGGGAGTTGGTGGTGGACTGGAGTGAGGGTGGCCAGGCTGGTTTGGAGGGGAGAGGAAGAAGGACGGGAGGCAGAAAAGGAGAAAGGAATGACTTCACTAGTGTGGATAAGGACCAACCCCTTCGGCGGTTCACCCACTTCACCATGTGCAATGCCGGGAAGAGCTCAATGCTCCACTGACCCACCTTTAGTGGAAGCAGAACTAGAAGGGCGCTTGAGACCGCTTAGCCCCTGCAGTGGGATATCGCCACCTTCCAGCACACTTTTGTAAATCTGCCTTTCATTCTCCAAGCCAGCAGGATCTGCAGGTGCTGACTCTAGCTCTCGCCTTGATGCCTGGTAGCTGGGTGAATATGCTGAGCTAGAAAATGGGTTAAAAAAGAAAAGAAAGTGAGAGTGTTTGCTTAGCAAATATCATGAACAAGTCAGAGGACACTGGTGAACCTGCACTGCTCTGTAGCAGGGATGCAAAATCCCATTTAATTGGTTAACCGGTTAAACATAATGTTTAACTGGTTAATCGATTAAGGGGGGAGGTAGGAGGGGAACTGCTCCAGCCCCAGTAGTTAACTGGAGCTGTTAAGGGTGAGGCTTACTGATTAACCATTCCGGAATAGAGTTCACATCCCTATTCCAGCTCAGGTAAGATTTCTAGCTGAAGATCATGAACGTACTGAAATCATGCATGGAATACTAAGCATTGTTCTAGCATCCTTTCAAAGAGCTGCACAAGCAACGCTCCTCCACACATCCGAGAGACAGGGAAATAGCGCAGTGGTTTACAGTGCAAAGAGGGGAGTGATTTGTCTGGAACACTCATTAATTCAGCGGCTGAACTGGGAAAAATACACCTTCCAGCACCTAAGCTTCTGCTCTAACCACTAGTCCTTGCTGCCTCCCATTCACAAATTGAATACACTGTCTCATATTTAACAAGTCTGTTCCTGGGGTTAAATTCTGCCCCAGTCTTCATGGCAGATCTCGGTACTTACATTCTTTTCTGCCCATCTGCCCAGAGCTCCCTTGTGGAGAGAACAGAATACTGACGTCCAGCTCTGCCATGCAGATGCAAGAGCAGAATTTTGTCCCTGGCAGTAGATTGTGAGATGTATGTTAAAATGGATAAGCCTTCATTTCCGTAGGCCAGCAGAAACGAACAAGACTGATTACAACTCCACGCTGGCCAAGGTTAAGAATTCTCCCCGGAGGCTGGGATCTGAGAAGCAGTTGGCCACGTCACAGGTTCCTACAGCTCAAAAGCTCGGCATGGCCCCAGTGTAAATGGCTGTCCAGAGTCAGAGACATGCTAAGCACTCAAGCAGGGTGTGTGTTTCAGAAAAGCTGATCTCATCTGACACCAGGGCTTGCTAGTGCAGCCAGGTGTCCTGTTTCTGACCCGAATACCCAGTCGAAAAGGGACCCTCTCAGCGCCGATCAGCACTGCTGACCAGGTGCTAAAAGTTTGGCTGGCGCAGGGTTGGTATGCAACTCGTCAGAAGTGGGGACACGTTCCCTGGGCCTGAGGCAGAGGGATGGCCACACAGGCTCTGCGTGCTGCCCCCACCCCAAGCACCAGGTCCACAACTAACATTGGCTGGGAACCGCAGCCTATGGGAGCTGCTGGGGTGGCGCCTGCTGGTGGAGGCTGCACAGATAGCTGCCTGACAACACCTCCAGTCAGGAGCTGAGGGAAACGTCACCATTTGTGGGGAGCCGTGCTTTCATCAAGTATGAAATGACATACTGGAGAAGGCCAAGAAACCTTCCAGGTCATGATACAGGAAAGAAATTCCTTTGCAAAGTGAACCCAAGCAAAAGGGAATTGTGCAAAACTAACTCCAAAGCCACATATCATAAAAGGTCAAGGAAGCTAAATATACATTACATTTGCAGACATCAAAGGGGAAAAAATGCTCTCCTCTATTACCACCCATCTGGATTGGATGTGTGTGCCTGGATGGAACACTGTGCATTTCTTTCAGTTAAAGAGAATAACAGGTAAGCAAAGAAGCACTAGATTACCCCATGGTGCTAAATTGGCACAACTCTGAATCTGGCTCTGGAATGTCTCTCCACCTTTTACAGTAAACTGACTCCATCTGCAATGCGTTTGGACAGAGCAAATCTACGGAATCTTCTTCTAAAGTAGAAGTATAAAACAATATTCTGAGTGTTATTTAACTGATTTCTTTGCCTAGGAAGTTGGAGGTGGGACCACTCATTGGAACATTTGCAACCAAGATGACTAGATATTCTTGGCACTGTGACCCTTGGGCAGGATTTATAGGTTTAACTCATCTCACATGAGTATTAGAGAAAATCTTAGCACGCCTCATAGAGCATGATCAACTATTTGCAAATTTAACGTAAGAGGAAGTGACCCTGTTGTTTGTTTTTTAAATAGCAAGCTTGTAAAACAATGATCAATTCTTGTTTAGATACCACTAACCAATATTTATGCAGTAACTTCCCACTTAATTTTGACTGTATAGCTGACCTTCTACTCTCAGCTAATGCACAAATATGCTACTATTATTTGCATGTGTTACCAGCAAAAACCACTTTCAACATTGTAACAGAAAAGTCCCATTACTCTGAAACACAACAAACAAGTGGTTCTAAAACTTACTGGGATGCGTAGTCTGAGGATGTTTCCAGAGGAGGGCTGCTTGCTGTAAACTGCAAAAGTCCAAACAAAGAAGTCATTGATACACGAAGAGTTGCAAAGAGAAAGAAAATGGCTTGCTCAAGTCATTTCCCAGCTATACTGGCTTTCAAGAGACACTGAGATTCCAGTTTAAATGCAGTTTAGTACATCAATGTCTCTGCAGAAGATCAACAATTTTCTTGGGGTCTTTTGGGGGGCAGGGACAGGTTTTAAGCACAGCCCATGCCTTTTCACAGTGCCAACTCTATTGTCTGCAAATGAGTCATTGTGAATGAAGCCAAAAGCAAGAAGAGAGAACCAGCTGGGCCACGACCAGGAGACACATGCTTATAATTATTTCCCCAAGCTTTCCCTCTACGTCCCTGCCCCCATTTTCTTTAAAAGTACATCACAGTTTTGCAGCTTAATACATCTCTCAGCATTCAAATCCATAGCATCATGCTAACAAGAAAAGAAATGGCTAAACCCAGGTTCCTTCCTTAAGATGCAATGCCAGCTGCACAGGTTCACTAGCCAAAATCAGTTCCCATCCACTCACTTTAAATCCAGTTAATACTTCTTAGGCATGGTGTTTAATAATTTTGAGGCAATTTTGGAAAAAATACTATGTTCACATTTTAGTCTGGCTCTCCTGTCCTCATCTAAAGATTCATAGACTAGAAGAAATGCAGATGATATAAAAAGCAAATGAGGCCTTTGAAAGAGCAGCTTTTAAGTCCCAATCAAAATGATTGCAGTTTAAAATAATGATAATATTTGGAGTGTTACCCAATTAATCTTTCTGGGTCTAGGATTAGTTCTCACCAGAACAGTGGTGAAGGCTACCCAGCTCAAGAAGACTGCTTAAGGACAGTTGCCTAAAACTCTCGTGAAAAATCCCGATCTTGGGACAGGCACAGTGGAATGGGGTTTGTGTGAAAAAATGCAGGAAGGCAGATTTCTGGAAGGGCACAAGATGATGACGTGAATTCTAAGCCGATTGCTGCTGCCTATTCATGTGAAAAATAGTCTGGGGTTTTGTAGACACCAAACTCCAAACCCCTTGAAAGGGGGAGGGGAAGGGAGAAGCACTGCAGCTGAGATAGGTTTCGAGCCAGATTCTCAGCCTCATGGTCTATTATTTCTGACAGCTACACAGCAAGCCATGCAATAAGAATGGTGGGGCATTATGTTCCCTCCCTCCCAGCCTCACTTAGTAAACAAGCAGTGAACAGACAGAGAGCACAGAAGTTGGGAAAGAAGGACTGGCAGCATGAAAAGAAGAGGAAATACCTTCGGTGGCTTTTTATCTGGCGCTTTATAAAGCTTCTCCATTTGTTCTAAATCTGCCTCTAACTCAGTCTGGTAGAGGAAAATGTCTTTTTCTAGATCAGTCTGGTTAAAGAAGGAGAAGAAGAATGGGAAAAATAATGCTTAGGGTTAGAGGAAAACAAAGGAATGTTAATTTTGAAATAAAGAGCCTTTTTATTGAAAAAAGATGGTACAGATAAGGCACAGACATTCACCAGTAATGAATCACTTTTCAATAATCATTGGTGCAATGATTTTAGGCATTTAACATTTACATTAAGAGATGCACTAGGCCTGCTGGAATCTAAAAACCATAAGTATCATAAACCCCACCTGTAAAAAAACCAAACAGACGACACTGTAACATCAATACAATATGCTGTTAGCACAATTATCATTGTAAGTCAAGAAAGCAAAACAATCACCCAGCTTTATGGCAGATTATGTTTTAAGGACTGCTTACTGAAACCACTTACTGGCCAACTTATTTGTTAGGATAATGAGTTCATGCCAAATTAAAAAAAATAGAGTCACTATCCATACACTCACAAAACCCAAATGATACCAGAGGAAAAAACCACACAGACACATAGAGCATACTATAGTACAACATATGTGAGACGGAATTACCTTTCTATCCTCCCTAGTAAGTATAGAGCAATCTCCAGGAGTATAATCCCATATCTTTTTTGGAGGCTGATGGAAAGCAGAGGAGGAAATGAGGAAATGAAGATAAAGACATCACAGAGAATATGGAAACTGGATTAGAACACAGGGAGATACATTAGGAATTTGCATCAACACTGAAAATAAAATTTAAACGAGAGAAAAAGGGCAATCTGCTATAGCACAAATACCAAAAGATTATGGAAGGCCAAGGGCACATGCACAATTTGGAGGGGAGGCATTTTAAACACTGCGTGCAGCCATTTTTAATTTTTATATGGTGTTTTCATGGATTTTGCATCCCGCAGAGGGAAGGAACAGGCAGTTGTAAAGCATTCTAAACAAACAACCAAAACAAGAAATCATTAAGAAAAAAGTGCTTGATTGCTCATCCTTCCTTTCAAAAGGACAGGGCAGAACAAGGGCCTTTCATAAATAAAACAGAGATATCCCCCCTCATCCCACTCCAATCAGTAAATACATACCATATTACCAAATGGCTGAATTTCCAATGTTGGCATCATAGAGCAATGAGAATGCACAAGTGTTATTTTTCATTTTATCTTTTTGGAGGGGAGGGTTAGGGTGGTGTGTAATGAACTTTGCAAAACAAAGTTCAACCTACATTTTATGGCTTTGGGGGTTTTGTTTGTTTTTTGTGGTACCTTTCACAAAAGCTTAACTATGGTGGGACAGGTAATGTTGCAGAGACCTATTCTGAATCAAATCCTTTTGTCCTGATTTCCCTTGCTAATTGCATGATGCCATGCTACGCACACTAACTTCCCAACAGCACAGCTCACATGATACGGGTGAAGCAGCTGCAAAGACTGAATTCTCTCTCTGCAAATCCAGAAGAAACTTGCTGGTCCCATTACCAAACAGAGCACAGCCCTAGGTTCTTGTGCTGTGGTAGATGAGCAACTGAGACACTCTGAGTGTATGTCTACACTAGCTCATTAATTCGAGCTAGGTAGGCAAATGAGATGACCGGAGTTGCAAATGAACCCGGGATTTAAATATCCCGGGCTTTATTTGCATGTTCCCGTCCGGTTGCCATTTTAAAATTTCACTAGCCTGAACTCACTGCCCGCGGCTACACGTGGCAGTGAAACGTTAATTCGAACTAAGTCTTTAGTTAGAATTAACTGTTACTCCTCATTCCACGAATTAACGAATTAACTATTACTCCTCTGCTCTGTATTTTGGCTCCTGATCTGAATTGTGCCAAAGCTCTGGAATCAGAATTGCCTGGACTGGGTTTCTGAACTGGGCATATTTTTACCTTTGGCATCATCACTTTTTGGGCTGCAGGCAGGACATGGACACATGGCTGCCAGCCATCAGTGTATAGGCCTATGGAAGATAGCCCTAAAGAGTCAAGGGGAGTCTCCCCTTCCCCAAGCCCTGCTTCCCAGTATCAGAGCAAAGAGCCACTCTACAGGTTCCCTGTGAGTGTGAGGCTGAAGGTGCTGGTGTGTGTTTGACAAGACAATGGAACGAATGACTGGCTGCCAAGTTCTGTGGAAAACCAGACTTACGGTGTGTCTACACAGCAAAGTTATTTAGAAATTACAGCCCTTATTTAAAAAAAACTTTCCTAGTGTCTACACAGGCAAACCGCTATCTCAAAGTAAATTCAAAATAGCGGAGCACTTATTTCGAAATAAGCACTGTGTAGACACTTATATCGAAATAGGGGTTCTCCAGCCTTCCCAGGGTGCCCTGGTGGCCACTCCAGCCTCAACCAAGAACACTTCTCTCCCTCCTCCCTTCCCCGGAGCCCTTAAAGGGGTAGACTCTGCCACAGTGCCTGTACCAGCTCTAAGCCTGCCAGTCCAGAGCCAGCAGTCACTGCCCCTGACCTAGTGGTCCCAAAACAAGAGCCAGCAAGCCACTGGCAGCCAGCCCTCCACCGCTCCCCAGGAGCAGTCTGCCAGCTCCCAGGAGCCTGCCAGGGACCGGAGAAGGCAGGCACCTTCCTGGTCCAGGGTGGAGATCATGGACCTTATTCAGGTTTGAGGGGGGATGCCCCCAATGTCCATGATCTCCGCACTGGACGGAGGAACGCAGCCGTCTATGGCAGGATAGCTGCCAGCCTGGCCACCAAAGGCCACATGCGAACCCAGGAGCAGATCTGCATGACAATCAAGTTGGTCCGGCGAGACCCTCAACCCTGAGCTTCCCCTCCCCCTTCTTCCCCTGGCTTCCCGCTTTCAGCTCCCTCCTCCCAGGTTTCCCCCTCCCCTCTCCCACCTCCTTTCCCCAGTCTCACCAGCGTTTCATTCCCTCCCCCCAAGTTTTGTTAAATAAAGAGAGTTTGTGTTCATGAAAATACATGTATTTTATTTGACATCAGGAAGGGGGGCTAGGGACGGGTAAGTGGAAGGACGTGAAGGAGGAATGGGGCACAAGCCCCCAGTGGGGCAGACCAGGGAGGCTTAGTGCTCCTCAGGGTGGAAGCTCTCCCGCAGGGCCTCCTGGATACTGACAGCCCCCGATGGACCGGATGGCAGCCTGCAGACAGTGCAGCCAGGCTCGCAGCAACACATCCAAAAGAAGCACCAGTGTGCCCAGGGGCAGCTCTGGCTCCATGTTGCAGAGTGCTGTGGTGTCCCGAGTGATGGCAATCGGAGCACGCAGAGACAAAATGCTTTGCTGTTCCACATCGAGGTAGACAAGCAAGCAGGGAAACCTGAGAACTGGCTGTCAGTGGGTTCCTTTAAGCACAGACCTCACACAGTAAGTCCTGACCAGGTGCCCTGCCGGAACTGGTTCTGACCAGCCTTAATTGCAATTAAGAGTCCACTCAGTGTGGACGTGCTATTTCGAAATAAGCTATTTTGAAATAACACTGTAGTGTAGACATACCCTTAGGGAATAAGTGTGTGGGGTCTACACCGAGTCCAGGTTGCCAACATGCCCTACGCTCTACGGGGCCTCAAACAACCAAGGTGTGGTCTATGCTGCACGTGTGCTGCACATGCAGCCTTGGGATTTCCACAGGACTAGCTGGGAATGGATTAGGAACCCTGAGCCTCAAGTCACCCATCCCAGGGCAGCTGCCGGGACTTCCTCCATTCAGTTGTGTTAATGTGGGACAATTTAGCAGCTAACGTAATTTGATGACTATGTAAACCTCATTTTTTAGGAGCACAGGATCTCTCCAAAAAGGCTTCTATTTTCGAAAGAACCGCATCTAGACTGTGGTTTCAATTTTGAAATAGCTCTTTTTCGAAAGAGCGCCATTATGTGATTATGCAAATGAAGCGCGGGAATATTTAAATCTCGGGTTCACTTGCACTTTCGAAGTGCCAACAGAGGGATGTAGTCTAGACACACCCCTGGGTCTCGTAGGGCAGTTCCATGGCTATCATCCCCGGGAGCTGCCACGGGAGGGCATCAGAAATCTCTGGGACAGAAATATGAGAGGACAGCTGCAGCTCAGGGGACACCTGGAACCCCAGAACATGAGCCAGAATGGGCAGCTGATTGAGTAACAAGCTATCCCAGTGCTCCTGGGGTCAGGTCTTTTGCTGCAGTGATTCTCTTGCACATGCATAAGGGTAAGCTGATGGAAGGGATAGGATCCCTTGGGATTAACTTCATTTCTTCTGGATGCAGGAGAGAGGGGAGGCAGTTGTGGGGGTCCTTGGTAGGTCTCTAGCAGGAACATGGGTGGACCTGCAGCAGGAGCTGGAAGGCATGGTGGGCCTTCCTCCTTCCCATCTTCATTTCTATACTTAGACCCCCTGCAGGTTCATTAGTGCAGAGGGGATCTCAGTGCTTCTACCCAAACGTTTGCAAAGAAAGGTTACCGACCTCTCGTAACGGCTGCTCTTGGAGGTGTGTTGCTCATGCCCATTCCACAGCATGCCAGATTGTAGAGGCGCTGCATGCACCACTGCTGGAAATCCCCTCCCCGCCAAGAGTATCTGCAGGGCTGCTCCTATTGCTGTTGGAGGCCAGCACTCATGTGCCAGTATGAGGATTCCACCAGCCCCTCACCCTCTCAGTTCCTTCTTCTCAATAGTAGGAGGGGGGGCGGGTCATGGATGGACATGAGCAGCCCATTTTGGAGAACAGCAGTTACAGAAGGTTGGTAACTCTGCTTCTTCTTCAGGTGCTTGCCCATGTCCACTCACAAGCAGTGTCCTTGGAGATGGGTGAGAGTTCACAGCCCCTCTAAAATTGGCATCAGCTCTGGCCTGTGGGACGGACATAGACCTGTGGACTGATGACTCTGGCATGGCCCTACAGCTGTCCTGGATCAGAATATGTGCAAGGAAAGCTGCTGAAGATGCTTGTGCTCTCACAGAGTGGGCCTTCACAATGGCCAGAGGCAGGACCTGTGCTTGTTTGCCGCAGGCGCAGATCCAGGATGAGATCCCCTGGGATGACTCCGTGAGACCCTTTATTCTATCTGCGACAGCAACAAACAACGGTGTCACTTTATGGAAGGGCCTTAGGGTCAATATAAAAGGCCAGGGCCCTTCTAATGTCCAAGGAGAGCAAGCGACATTCCTCTTCTGTCGCGTGTGTGAGATCTGGGAAGACAACAGGCAGGAAAATGTCTTGGGTAGAAAAGCCGGGTGGGGATGCTGTTGGACTTTTGCTCTGAAGAAAACAGTCAAGGGAGGCTCCGAGGTCAACTCAGAATCTCTCCTTGACGAAGCAACTGCTAGCAGGAAAGCAGCCTTCCATGAGAGAAGCAGCAAAGAGCCTTGTGCCAAGGGCCTGGGCAGAAGCAGGGTGAAGTCACAAGAGGGAATTGGGTCACTAATTCCAACCCCTTACCAAAGCTGGGCGAAGACCAATCTGTCTCGGACTAGGGCTGGAATGCCAAGATAGCTGCCAAGTGAACCCTGACGGATGACAAGGAAAGACCTTGTTTGTGCAGGTGAAGGAGACACTCTGAGAATGCCTGCAAGATGCCTGTGCCAGGCAGCGGCTCTCCTTGGCCGTGCAGCAAGGGAAGTGTTTCCACTTGGCCAGGGAGGTGGCCCTGGTAGAGGACAATCTGTGACTTAGCAAACCTGCTGGCCCCACTCAGAGCATGCCCTCGCCTCCAGTTTCGGCCATGCAGAAGCTTCGCCATCCAGTGTAGGCAGGGCTGGATTAAGGCATGGGCTAGCCGGGCAACTGCCTGGGGCGCCAACCTATGGGGGGGCGCCTGATGGCAGCTGTAAGGGGTGCACAGCTGCCATCAGGCGCCGCACGCCCGGCTCCCAGCTCGTGGGCTGCAGCAGCTCCCAGCGGCCATCCTGCAGCGGCCGCCCGGGGCGGAGGCCGCGTTAACCCCTGCAGCGCCGGCCAGCAGCGCCTCTTCCCCCACGGCCGCGGGGGCCTGCACGGCCAGGCTCGGCCCACCCCGGGCGGCACACCAGTGGCAGTAGCCAGGCTGAGCTGGGCCAGGCACGTGCGTCCTGCCACCACCAGCTCCACGCACGCTCCTGCTCCACGCACCCTCCTGCTCCACGCACCCTCCTGCATGTCGGTGCGAGGGGCAGGACCTCGCATGCGCCCTCCCCCAACCCAGGGCACAATTAACCTGTCTGCCCGCGGTGCCGGAATGGCTCGGTCCGGCCCTGAGTGTAGGCCTATGAGGTTTGGATGGAGGAGCCTCCTAAGACATCATGTCTGGTCTGAAAGGCAGCACCCTGGGAGATGAGACTGTAAGATCTGCGATCATGCTGAACCAATGCTGGCAAGGCCATGCTGGGGCCTTCCTCTTGTGCCTTTTGATCTTCAGGAGAGCCTTGCAAGCCAGGGACATGACAGGGAAAGCTACCGCAGGTTGTCCGACCATGGTCACAGGAACACTAGTAAGAGAGCCTCTGCCTTTACTCAGACTTGAGCAAAAGCAGTGACGTTTCTGTCCTGCGTAGTGGTGACCTTGGGTGGAGAGACCACTCGTAGTAAGAGGAGCAGGACCTGCTGAGGTGATATGCCAGCAGGTCCGCTCCCTATGGAATGCTTCACACAGACACTCCAGAGATTGAGGAGTGCCTGACAGAAGATCTAGGGGTATGTCTACACTACAAACTTAATTCAAACTAACAGCTGTTAGTTCAAATTAATTTTCATAGGCGCTACACATACAAACCGCTAGTTCGAACTTAATTTGAACTAGCGGAGCGCTTAATCCAAACTAGGTAAACCTCATTCTATGAGAACTAACGCCTAGTTCCAATTAAGTAGTTCGAATTAAGGGCTGTGTAGCCACTTAATTCGAACTAGTTGGAGGCTAGCCCTCCCCAGCTTGCCCTGTGCCCACTCTGGGCAAACCAGGGAAACTCTTCTGCCCCCCTCCCGGCCCCGGAGCCCTTAAAAGGGCCACGGTCTGGCTACGGTGCTTGTGCCAGGTGCAAGCCTGCCAGCACCCAGCCAGCAGACCCTGCACCTGGCACGGCATAAGCCAGCCACCCGCTGCCACCCAGCCCTCCGCCTCTTCCCGGGACCAGGCTGGTGGCTCCCAGGAGCCTGCCTGGAGCTGCAAGAGGCGGGCGCCCGCCTGGTCTAGTGCGGAAATCGTGGACCTCATCGAGGTTTGGGGGGAAGCCTCCAACGTCCACGATCTCCGCACTAGGCACAGGAAAATGGCCGTCTATGGCAGGATAGCTGCCAGCCTGGCCACCAAAGGCCACATGCGAACCCAGGAGCAGGTTTGCATGAAAATCAAGGTGGTCCAGTAAGACCCCCGACCCTGAGCCCTGAGCTTAGAACATAAGAACGGCCGTACTGAGTCAGACCAAAGGTCCATCTAGCCCAGTAGCCTGTCTACCGACAGCAGCCAACACCAGCTACCCCGGAGGGGATGGACCGAAGACAATGACCAAGCCATTTGTTTCGTGCCATCCATCTCCAGCCTTCCACAAACAGAGGCCAGGGACACCGTTCCTACCCCCTAGCTAATAGCACTCCATGGACCCAACCTCCATGACTTTATCTAACTTCTCTTTAAACTCTGTTATAGTTCTAGCCTTCACAGCCTCCTGTGGCAAGGAGTTCCACAGGTTGACTATTTGCTTTGTGAAGAAGAACTTTCTGATGGCAGCCTGCGGCAAGTGCAGCCGGGCTGATGGCAGAGTGCTGTGATGTGCTGAGTGCGGGCATTCAGTGCACTCCAAGACAGGACTGCTTTGCTGTCCCTCATTGAGGTAGACAAACAAGCGGGGAACCCTGAGAACTGTCTGTCCGGGGTGGGGGTCGGGTCCCTTTAAGCACAGCCCTCAGCTAGCCTGAGGCAGCAGCTCCACTCTCTAAGTCCTAACCTGATGCCCTGCCGGCACCTGTTCCGGCCAGCCTTAACTTCGGTTCAGGGTCCACTCAATGTGGACATGCTAGTTCGAATTAGCAAAACACTAATTTGAATTAGTTTTTAGGTCTAGATGCACTAATTCGAATTAGCTTAATTCGAATTAAGTTAGTTTGAATTAGTGCTGTAGTGTAGACATACCCTTGGAGCGGGACTCTCCCTGTTTTTGACACAGAACACGGACGCTGTAGGGCCCGTCAGCACGTTCATGCTTTTGCCTGGGAGCTGTGGAAGGAACATGTTACAGGCCAAGCGTATTGCTCTGAGCTCCTTTCCATCTCTATGTAAGGAAAGGCATCGTGTGCAATGGCGCCTGAGGTGGGTCCCATCTTGGGGGCTGGGATGTTGCAGGTGGCATCGTGCACTGCTGGCCGAATAGCAAGTGGCCCGGCACAGTTCGCACCTCGCTCCCCAGCCATCTCCGGCTTGCCCCGGGCACCGTGGAATAGCCCCTCTCGATCACTTCTTGCACCTCTGCCTCGGCACTGGGGATGCTGAACTGATAGAAATGTGCTCAGTGTTGACTCGGACTGGTTCATCTCAGAGGCCAGCCTAAGCGCAGTTTCCATTAGCAGCGCTTTCAACCTGATGTCCCTGTCCTGAGCGTACAGCCTGAACCCCAAGAAATTCTGTCCTTATCTCTGCCACGAGCCTCCCATGTGTACTTGAGGCAGCTGGAATCACCAGCATGGGTTAAGCACTTGCAGCACACGCCCTGGTGCCGGCACAATGTGCCTTAAGGAACTAACAAACTAACAGGAACTGATGCTTAAAAGCTATTTACAAAGAAGAGTTGAGTAAACTGCTGGAGAAAGCCTCTCAAAGCAAGCAGGTGGCAGCCATCATCATGGGTGGTAAGAAGACACTGAGAAGGCAAGGAGCCAGCCCCACCCCTTACACCGATGTCTGAGCACGGGCCGCCAGAGGGTGATGGGGCTGGCCCTATAGATACCACTGAGGGAGAAGTTTCCCATAATGGTGCACACAACACGTGCACACCTGAGATGACATGGAATGGACTTGAGCAAGCACTCAAATGTGAGTTTCTGCTTTGTTCACTAGTCTACTCTGGGAATCCCCTCTAGGAGGCTGGAAATAGTGGAGAGGACTTGGCTGCATGAGCAAAGACACAAATACGAATGTTGGAGAAACAGACTTCCTCCCATTTCTGCTGCTCAGAGCGAGGGCTGAGATCATGGTTTTCTTTTACATATTCACTGTTGATTGAAGCCAATAGAAAGGACTGTGACTGAAGAGAAATCTGCAGTAGGCCCCAAAGGCCATATTGTTTGTAGCCACAGGTCTGCTGCTAGCATCTGTAAGCAGAGATGGACTCCTCACAGCCTGTGGAAGGCAAGGACACATGTCCTGAAGTCTTCACTACTACGACTGGTGCCTCCTTTAAATCATAATGGCAAGAAGCCTACAGCTTCCAATACTCATGTGCAATTGGCTATTGAAGCCAATGAGAGCAGTGGGTGAATGGATGAGGGCAGCATTGTGCCTTAGAGAAATACACAGTGGGGGACTGTGGCAAGTTGGTTTTACTCAATGTATGCACTGTAATGTAGGCACAGTGATCAGCACTGGTCAGACTCTGCTCCCATGGAAGGCAATGGTGACTCTAAATTGACTTTATGTAGTAGGTTACGTAGCAGCCATCCTAAAAAGGAGGGAACGGGAGTATGGCAAAGGGGAGAAACAAATGACCAATCTCTGCTCTCAGTAAAAAGTGAACCCTCAGGCTGTGCTCTGACACATGAAAGTGATATTGTCACACTAGCTGTTGTGTGTTCCTGTGAAGATGGAGGTCAAATAATAGGTCTTCAAAATGTTTTAAAATGATCATCGAATTACTGGTATATGTCAGGCCCAGTTATGATCTTTCATGTTTCAATCTGATAGGGCTCTTTCATTCATTCTCTAGGAACTAGTGTAGCACTGTAACAGCATCATTACAAAATGCAGGTTGACTTTTATCAATCATTGCAGCTAGCAAACTTACCGGTTTCCCAAACTCCAATTCCGAAAAGAATTTATACCAAGGTTCATTCTTTAAATCTATCTCTTCTGGGCTTATATCCCGTGTCTAAAGGAGTTGGTGATAGGGGAATGGAAGAAAGAGAAGGATAACATTATGCAAAGAATACATAGGAAAGGGACTGTTAGAGATGCAGTCTCGATATTTTCAGCTGAATAATGTGGTTGGTTAGCCTAATAATTTCACATTTCTACATTACATTTCATTCAAGGATCTCTGAGTGTTTTACAAACATTTATTAAACTGTGCAGCAGTACTATTTCAATTTTTTAGATGAGGAAACTGAGATAAATGGCAGTTAAATGATTTGCTCAGGATCACACAGCAAGTCATTGGAAGAGCTAGGAAAGGCCCTCAGGTTCAGAATTTGCAGTTCCTTGCTCCTAATGTTGAATTCTCTCTCGGAGTCAAGGCAAAGGCTATCATTGTTTCTGAATTTCCATTTGGAATTTTTGTTTAATTGAGACCACAAATTATCTAGTGTTTCGCCCAGATCAGCATAAGACACACTGCATCTTTAACAGCACACAGATATGCAAGAAACTGTGGTCCATACATAGCAAACAGAGTGAGAGGTGGCATTCTAAATCAAAGAGGACACAATTAGAAAGAGCACACTTCTGACAGATCTCGAAGGGGAAGAAAGGGGAGACAATACTTTGTTTATTCACAAATAAATGTTAACGAATCAGACAACATTCAAATGAAGGCAAACGAGACAGGACAGGTAACAGCACAGCTGAAAAGGAAGCTCCCTCTCATACCTACGCTCTATTTAAACAAAACACCGCATACGACCATGCTTTTGGTAAGGTGAGAGAACAAAGCCAGCGCTCTGGGACCCAGGTAGATCTGGTTAAAAGCTTTGATTTGAATGGATATGGACTTTACTCCAAGTGGACCTAAGAGCATTATAAATATACAGTCAGTGCCACAGGACCTGGAGGCCCACACCTCAGCTTTATGCTGCTGTTGTGGAGTACAGGGGCCAGGCACGGAGTCATCTATGTAGCCCAGTGCTGTCTACTCCACTAATGCAGGAAATGTGACAGAATCAGACTGCAGGAGGGAGTTTTCCCGTGGCATTGAACTCTACAACTGACTCTGCACTGCTGTGCATCCTGCAGGCAACACCAGGGAGGCGCCCAGAAGTTAGAGCAGCCTCAAGGCTGCTTATATTGGTGGCCATTTCAGCTCCCTCAGCAGCCAAAAATCTGAAAGGAAAAAGCTGGCATAAAGCTGTCCTGGGTCCCTCACTCTTCTTGGGCTATACCTCTGGTGAAGTGCCTCTACTGAGGGGCAGTCCAGAATCCTGCTGAATTAAGGTCTTTGTAGAATGACTCAGTAAAGAGACATGCAAATATTTTTGCCCACTATAAAACTGAGCATTTAGAAAAAATTCTAAATTTTTAATGATTAGAGGTTTGGAACAGGTCCCATATGAGGAGAGGCTAAAGAGACTGGGACTTTTCAGTTTAGAGAAGAGGAGACTGAGGGGGGATATGATAGAGGTCTATAAAATCATGAGTGGTATGGAGAGGGCCGATAAAAAAAAGTTATTTATTAGTTTCCTAAATAGAAGAACCAGAGGACACCAAATGAAATTAATGGGTAGCAGGTTTAAAACTAATAAAAGAAAGTTCTTCACACAGTGCGTAGTCAACCTGTGGAACTCCTTAGGCTGTGAAGGCTAGGACTATAATAGAGTTTAAAGAAAAGCTAGATAATTTCATGGAGGTTAGGTCCATAAAAGGCTATTAGCCAGGGGATAAAATGGTGTCCTTGGCCTCTGTTTGTCAGAGGCTGGAGAGGGATGGTAGGAGACAAATCGCTTGATCATTGTCTTCGGTCAACCCTCTCTGGGGCACCTGGTGCTGGCCACTGTCGGCAGACAGGATATTGGGCTAGATGGACCTTTGGTCTGACCCAGTACGGCCGTTCTTATGTATTCACCTGTAGGCACCTTCAAAGGACCTTCAAATCAATCAACCAAATTCAGCTCTTGCTAAAGTGAATCCAGCTTCTGCTGAAGTGAGTCAGTCAGGAGCTGTGACCATATATGGCAAGGCTGAATTTGATCCTTTACCTATGGCAGCACTTCTGTGGTGTACAGCAGGTGAGTAAGTATTATCACCCCCAGTTTACAGGTGGGAAAAGTGAGGAAGAGTCATGAAGTGACTTGGCCAAGGCCACAGAAGAATTTTGGGTCAGCGATTAATTTAAAATTTAGGAGTTTCTGACTCGCAGGTGCTGTCCTCAGACCACTGGATAATTCTGCCCAGGCCTCCTCTCACAGAAGAAGACTGCCAGATACACATCGACAATAGTTCTGGGTTCTGGTGGAGAAAAGCTTAGAAGCAGATAATCTGATTTATCCAAATGGGAATAGCCAAGGAGAGAATTCTGCCAGGGTTAGGGCCAGAACCAAGGCATGCCTGGCCCTCAGCACCTTTCACAATAGCCAGAACCAAGCCATTCTTTGCAATTTAGAGACAACCCTTTGTGCTTATTTTTCTTATGCTTCCAATTTTATTATTTTCTGTCCTAAGCTGGCTGCTACCCAAAACAACCCCCCCCCCCATGGAGGAGGGAGACAGAGAAACACTTGTATCTGAAAGCTAAATGGTTCAACTTTTGTGTCACCTGGTGAAGCCATCACAAAGAGAGGTTAATTCCCAAGAGTCTGGAGTAAACCTAGGTAAACTATGAAGCATAGGAAAAAGGTACTGCCATTAATTGCAGGCCAAACAAATGCAATGTCTCTATTTCTATACATTAGGTATTGACTCCCAAAAAGTTCTGAGTTTGTAATGCAGGGAATTCTACAGTGGAATCAATCAAAAGACCACTGAAATCAATGGGAATCTTTGCACTCATGTCAAGAACTTTGGATCAGGCCCATAGTAGCCACTGCTTTGAACATGGCACTGCAATTGCAATCTGTTAACAGACTGCAGGTTATCTTCAGATAACCCTGCTACTGGTTTTATAGTCCCCTCAAGAACACCGAACAAGTTCTACAGACCGCCAGCCTATTCTGACCACAATCAAACAACAGGTATGTTAGTCCCCCTTTTGTTTCGACGCCTGTCCTGGATGATTGCCGGTTTGACATGACAGCTGGTAAAAAAAGAAACACGTGCTGCAGCATCACTCTCAGAACTCACCGTACTCTTTGCTTAACTTGGCAGGAGTCTCTCCAGCTGCTTTGGTGACTGACCCTCTTGTGTTTAGACTCCAATTCAGCAACACATTTAAGTGCATGTGAACAGTCCCATTGCTTACGCTGGGTGGGATTTAAGCATGTGCTTAAGTGCTTCAATGGATCAGACTTTAAATCACAGAGCCTGAGCCTGCAGTCCGTAGGCAAAATTCCTGTTCAGATCAGGAGGTCTTGATCCAACCAGAACTGCAGGAATGACCCTTCCTATTACAACCAAACTAGGGGTCTGACTTACCTCTCACACGTGGGTGCTGTGTCCAACACCCACTGAGGGCAAGGCAAGAGTGCTCACTGATTCAACAAGCACTGGAATGGGCCTGGACCAGGATTGATGGTGTTACACTAGTATGAAAGGAGAGTTAGTCCCAAAATAAAATAATGAGCCTTACGGGACTTGAAAGCAAACACTGAACAGGGAAAAACTCTTGAGTCAGACTCAGACATACAATGCAGGAGTTTAGCCCATGTGCTTCTGTGGCTTTTAAATTGCCTGGCACAGCTGCAGCGTAAAGTAAAAGTGCCTGTTCATGCTCCTCGATCCTGCTCCAAAGCAGGAATGAAAACACGACCCCAGATGTCTACTGGGAGTCTCACAAGCAATCAGCATTCTAAGCTGCAACTTTCAAAAATACCCCTCAAAGAATTATCACAACATGGGCACCCAAAGATCTGTAACAAAAAACTCCTCCAGACTTTAGCACTTCCACGATGACTTTAACACAATATGAAACCTGCTGCTAATTTCAGTCAAGCTGCTAGGGATGTAAAATCCTGTTTAAAATGGGAGTAAGCAATATGTCTAATCAGTAAACCAGCCCGCCATACAGTGCCCCAGGCAGGGGGCTGCTGTGGCCAGCCAGGGCACCGGTTACTGTGGTAAGCATTATCTGGTAAGACAATGCTTATCAGGCAACGTTACCCCTTTTCATACCTACAGGCTTTTGAGCTCAGAACACAAGCTTTGAACACAAGTCAGTGCTTTGCTGCACTGCACAACTGCCTCACACACCAGGGAATAAACTATCGCTGTCCCTGAGAAATAAGCACAGCTGCCAAACCAGACACCAGACAGGCCATGGAGTCAAACACAGATTAAAAACCAGGGTTAGAGAGCCATACTTAACACAGAAAAACAACATGTCCCCACGTAAGGCCCCTCACCTCCCAAGGATCTGCCTTTAGCGAAGAGACAATGTTAAGAAGTTACTCAAACGTTTGCAAAACAAAATACATTGGCATGGCATTAGGTAGGCAATATAAGAGTAAGGAAACCTATCTAGATAGAAATATGCAAGCACTCATGGAGCATATTGCAATCACCAAGTCAAGAAGCAGGATAAAAGGAACATTACCATCTTCTCATTGTCCAGAACAGAGGACTTTCCTGGCTGATATTCATAAATGCTCTTGGGTTCTGCCCTGTATTTTCTGGTATCCACCTTCTTGTCTGGGGGTTCCCAATCATTCCTGAGGAAAGAGAAGCTAATGAGCCAAGAACTCTGCTTTTTCCATATTCTTGGACAAGCTCCTTCCATAGTTAATTTGGGCTTAATCAGGGAAACTTTTAATCTAAAGAAGTAAACTTGCTGGAAGAGGAACAGGACTGAGGGGTTTGGGTTTGTTTTTTAATAGCAGCCAAAATTCAATTTGGGCATGTGTGTCAGCTGCTAAAAGCCACTTGAAAGGACAGTAAAGGTTTCTTGCTTTTCTTTTTCATTAATTGACAAACTCAAGCATCTTTCCTTGCAGGAAATACATTAGAGCAGGGTTGGGCAATAATCTGCCCAAGGGCCAGATGCAGGATGCCAGATGCTTTGTTTACCTGAATGTTCACAGGTGCGACCACTCGCAGCTCCCATTGGTTGTGGATTGCCGTCCTCGGCTAAAGGGAGGTGCAGGAAGCAGCGTGAACCATGACACTGCATCCTGCAGCTCCCATTGGCTGCGAGTGGCTGTACCTATGGCACACAGGTGAATGAAGCATCTGGTGATCCTGCTAGAGCTTATGTCTATGATGTGGGCCCACCTTTCTTGTGCAGTGAGGTTCTAAGGGCTCACCTGTGCTACAGAACTGATACGGTTGTTCTGAACTGGCTTGTAAGCACATATGGTTCAGGCATTGACACTGGCCATCTGAGATGGGTTAAGTTCTCCTGACATCCACATTAGCATTATCCAGAACATTTCAGGTGCAATGCACTCTGGGAACTTATCCCACAGGTCCCAGCTCATATCTTAAAAACAGTGCATTCTGGCACATGGTGCTGGCCACCACTGTGCTGTGAGACTGTAAAGAGAGGGCTAAATAGAACCATTTCAGTTTGTTTAAAAGTCTTCGAGGGGCAGCTGTGTTAGTTTGTAACTTTAAAACCAGTGAGGAGTCCTGTAGCACCTTAGAAACTAACAACAAATATATACAGCATCACGGGGAAGTGGGTTTTGCCTTCAGGACTACTTGTCATTTCAACTTGTGTGATGATACAGTCCTTTAATTTGGTCTCTGGATTTCTACGTCCAGACTGGCTTTAGAAGGGCCTTTTTTCAGGAGACTTCTAGCTCAGTTCTGTAGACCCAGGGGCTACGTCTACACTGGCATGATTTTCCGAAAATGCTTTTAACGGAAAAGTTTTCCGTTAAAAGCATTTTTGGAAAAGCACGTCTAGATTGGCAGGATGCTTTTCCGCAAAAGCACTTTTTGCGGAAAAGCATCCGTGGCCAATCTAGACGCGGTTTTCCGCAAAAAAGCCCCAATCGTCATTTTCGCAATCGGTGCTTTTTTGCGGAAAACACTACTGTGCTGTCTACACTGGCCCTTTTGCCCGAACGAGAGCAGCACAGTATTTCCGGAAAAGCACTGACGATTTTACATGAGATCGTCAGTGCTTTTGCGGAAATTCAAGTGGCCAGTGTAGACAGCTGGCAAGTTTTTCCGCAAAATCATCTGATTTTGCAGAAAAACTTGCCAGTCTAGACACAGCCAGGAAGTTTAGAGACATTTTGGATACTTGTTGATATTTATATTATGATGCAATGACTAGGGACCACAATCAAGAATCGAGACTTGCTGTGCTAGGAATTGTACAGACACGACCAGAGGAAACAGATCCCATCTCACAGGCTCTGAGCTACAGGACAAAACATGGATGTGATAGGTGGGTGAGACAGACAAACAGAGGGGGTAGGTTGGGATGATGAAGGAACACATTGGGGTTTCAATACCTATCAGAGGAATAGCACAACCCCTAGCTATACTCCGGATACAAACTGTTGGGGACTCTGGGAAAGTTCAGCTCCAAACCCGGGTCCAAGCTTTGCATCAGAGTTCCCCCCCATGAGGACTTCCAAACTTCTCCCTAGTTTGGATTACCTTTCTGGGCTGGATTTCAGTGATGAAGTACGTGTAGGAAGTGGCAGAGTAGCAGATCTCTTAACAGACCTGTCAGGTTCAATGCTGTCCATTTCACTCTTGGACCGGGGCACTGAGGGCTGGGCTCTTGCTGCAAAAAGGCAAATACAAAAAACTTGGTAAATGTCCCAGGAGGCCAAGACAAGTGATGCTTACTGCTAATTCACATGCATAAAGTTGCACATGAAAAATGACTTACGATCTTCAGAGTACGAATAATGAGGAGAGTAAGAATCAGAATCCTCATCTGAAAAACATAATAGTTTGCAAATGAGATGAAAGAGGAGCTAAGAAGCAAAGTTTGAGGCCTCTCTGCTCATTTAATCTCATAGTAATGTGCCATGACAAAGAGAGGGTTCTGAGCAGCGCAGTCGCATTTAGAAAATGGCGTTGAGATGAACTGTAAATATGATTTCTTTCCACTTCTCTAGCAGCTTTCAATACAGGTCGCAAGGCGCTTTACAACCTTTTATTATTCAGTGTCAGTCACAAAGCCCTTGTGAGGAGGTAGGTTTTATATACCTACGTTACCAAGAACTGAGAGGCAAACTGAGGCAGAGAGCTCACGTGAACTGCCTAAGGTAAGGCCAGAATCAGAGATGGAAATGGAAACCAGCAGTCCTTGACATTCAGTCACAGGCTTCAGTCACTGGACCTCTATTAATGAGCCCATGAAATTCAAATATATTAATACACACACAATATTTCCTGAGCACTAACAATGTGCTGCATACAAAATAAACATGGACTATGCTAGGTGGTGCATATTCTTGTAGCAAAAAAAAATAGTAGGCTCTCAATGGGCCAGGTACATAAAAGGGTGGGAGAAAAGAAGTTCCACCATCCCCATTTTTCACATGGGGGAGGGAGAGGGCGAAAGAAAGAGACGCTCTGCATCTCGGTGTTTTGGAGCCGTGGTTCCCAACCTTTCTTATACTACAGGCCGGCAAACTCAATCCAAAAAGTTTGGTGGACCGGTATAGAAACATTTGCATATTCATTACGGAAATTAATTTTTTTGCATATTTACATGTTCATTATGGTAATTCATCTTAAGCCGTTGCGTACTATTTTACATTGCATCTGTACGCACATAAGGGAACCGGGAGAAGAAGGGAAGGGAAAGGGGAGATGGGGCGAGAAGCGTGAGTGAAAGAGGGGACCATGCCGGGGAGAAGCTGGACTGAAAGTGGTGGGGCGCTGACTCCGGTTTGGAGAG